>NC_084634.1:4893084-5493084 GCF_033978795.1 Nerophis ophidion | reverse complement strand
TGAATTTTGGTGAAATAAACGCCTTTCTATTTATCGCTCTCGGAGCGATGACGTCAGAACGTGACGTCACCTAGGTAGTCAATCTGCCATTTTGTCAAACACATTACACACATTGAGTAGAATCAATTCAATTATTTTCTATTTTTTCGACTGTTTTCCGTACGTTGGAGACATCATGCCTCGTCGGTGTGTTGTCGGAGGGTGTAACAACACGATCAGGGACGGATTCAAATTGATTTACGTAGAATGTGCATCGATTAGCACGGCATGCTAATCGATGCTAACATGCTATTTACCGGCGGTGTTAAGGCAGACATGGCTCAGAGATGTATGGAAAACCTGCAGATGCATTTGCAACAATAAAGTCAACGAAATCACAAAGGTGAGTTTTGTTGATGTTGACTGCCAGCTAATTGATGCTAACATGCTACGCTTATCGATGCTAACATGCTATTTACTGGCGGTGCTAAAGCAGACGTGGCACAGAGATGTATGGATAACCTGTAGATGCATTTGCAACTATAAAGTCAACTAAATCACAAAGGTGAGTTTTGTTGATGTTGTTGACATATGTGCTAATCAGACATATTTGGTGGCGGCATGACTGCCAGCTAATCGATGCGAACATGCTATTTAGGCTACGTTTGAAACTATATTTACATCCAGCGTTTCCTTCCACCCACATTTAATGCCAAACAAACACATACCAATCGACGGATTTAAGTTGATCCAGTGTCATAAGATGCGAAAGTCCTGATCGTTTGGTCCGCACATTTTACTGGCGATGCTAAGGAAAACATGGTCGAGTAGCGTCAATTGCTTATTCGCTCAATAGCTTCAGTTTCTTCTTCAATTTCGTTTTTGCTATCTGCTTCCATACTCCAACCATCCGTTTCAATACATGCGTAATCCGTTGAATCGCTTAAAGGGGAACATTATCACAATTGCAAAAGGGTTAAAAATAATAAAAATCAGTTTCCAGTGGCTTGTTGTATTTTTTGAAATTTTTTTTCAAAATTTTACCGGTGCCGGAATATCCCTAAAAAAAGCTTTAAAGTGCTTGATTCTTGCTATTTGCGATGCGACTATCCATTTCCCTGTGACGTCATACAGTGCTGCCAATGTAAACAAACAATGGCGAATACCACAGCAAGATATAGTGACATTAGCTCGGATTCAGACTCTGATTTCAGCAGTTTAAGCAATTCAACAGATTATGCATGTTTTGAAACAGATGGTTGGAGTATGAAAATATTGAAGAAGAAACTGAAGCTATTGAGCGAATAGCTATTGACGCTATTCATAGCCATAGCATGGCCGAATAGCTGCGTTAGCATCGCCGGTAAAATGTGCGGACCAAACGATCAGGACTTTCGCATCTTTTGACACTGGAGCAACTTGAATCCGTCGATTGGTAAGTGTTTGTTTCGCATTAAATGTGGGTGGAAGGAAACTTAATATAGTTGCAAATGCATCTGCAGGTTATCCATACATCTCTGTACCATGTCTGCCTTAGCACCACCGTTAATTAGCATGTTAGCATCGATTAGCATAGCATGTTAGCATCGATTGGCTGGCAGTCACGCCGCAACCAAATATGTCTGATTAGCACATAAGTCAACATCAACAAAACTCACCTTTGTGATTTTGTTGACTTTATCGTTGCAAATGCATCTGCAGGTTATCCATACATCTCTGTGCCATGTCGTCGGTAAAATGTGGAGACACTCTGGCACATTCAATGGGGGTCTGGCGGCAGACACTTTGGCATCTTCGGGCCAGTGGTGCAACTTGAATCCCTCCCTGTTAGTGTTGTTACACCCTCCGACAACACACCGACGAGGCATGATGTCTCCAAGGTTCCAAAAAATAGTCAAAAAAAACGGAAAATAACAAAGCTGAGACCCAATGTTTGCAATGTGTTGAAAATGAAAATGGCAGCTGTGTTACCTCGGAGACGTCACATTCATTGCCACCAGAGCGATAAACAGAAAGGCGTTTAATTGGCCAAAATTCACCTATTTAGAGTTCGGAAATTGGTTAAAAAGATATATGGTCTTTTTTCTGCACCATCAAGGTATATATTGACGCTTACATAGGTCTGGTGATAATGTTCCCCTTTAAGCCGCTGAAATCCGAGTCTGAATCCGAACTAATGTCGCTATATCTTGCTGTGGTAATTGCCACGTTGTTTGTATTGGCATCGCTATGTGACGTCACAGGAAAATGGACAGTGTCTTCGCAGATAGCGAAATCAGGCACTTTAAAGGTTTTTTTAGGGATATTCAGGCGGGTAAAATTTTGAAAAAAAATAAAATAAGCCACTTGGAACTGATTTTTATGGGTTTTAACCCTTTTGAAATAGTGATAATGTTCCCCTTTAATTCGGGGGGTGTATATTGTAGTGTCTCGGTAGAATTAGTGCTGCAAAGGGTTCTGGGTATTTGTTCTGTTGTGTTTATCTTGTGTTATGGTGCGGAAATGTTTGTCATTCTTGTTTAGTGTGGGTTCACAGTGTGGCGCATATTTGTAACAGTGTTAAAGTTGTTTATACGGCCACCCTCAGTGTGACCTGTATGGCTGTTGACCAAGTAGGCCTTGCACTCACTTGTCTGTGTGAAAAGCCGTAGATATTATGTGATTGGGCCGACACGCAAAGGCAGTGCCTTTTAAGGTTTATTGGCACTCTGCACTTCTCCCTACGTCCGTGTACACAGCGGCGTTTAAAAAAAATCATACATTTTTACTTTTTGAAACAGATACCAAAAATTTAGAAACCGATACCAATAATTTCCGATATTACATTTTAAAGCATTTATCTGCAGATAATATCGGCAATTTGATATTATCGGACATCTCTAGTTTGTGGTCATTGTCCTGTTGGAACACCCAACTGCGCCCAAGACCCAACCTTCGGGCTGATGATTTTAGGTTGTCCTGAAGAATTTGGAGGTAATCGTCCTTTTTCATTGTCCCATTTAAAGCAGCAGTTCCATTGGCAGCAAAACAGGCCCAGAGCATAATACTACCACCACCATGCTTGACGGTGGGAATGGTGTTCCTGAGATTAAAGACCTCACCTTTTCTCCTCCAATCATATTACTGGGTATTGTGGCCAAACAGCTCCATTTGAGTTTCATCTGACATCACATGGACAAAGAAAAGACCTTCTGGGGGAAAGTTCTGTGAAATACCCAAAAAATAATGTGTAGTGTGTTGTTAATCTATAGCCAAAAAGATTTTTATTTTTATAGATATTTTCAAAGCAGAATATTGTCCTTAGGGCCCTCTGACACCCCATGGGGTAACCGTAAGGTCTGGGCCTCTTAAGACCTCACTGTTGGTGCTAATCGACCTGTTTCTTCTCCTTTTTACTGAATTTGAAAGCAAAAGTGAGTCCACAAATAACTGAATCGTAAAGCAGAGTTGAAAATTAAATCTGAATTGGTAAAATCGTATTAATATCTCTACTAACATGTGACTGAACAAATATGGACTCCTCTCAAGCATGTTTGTCTTCTTGTGTCCTGCAGACGTCTGTGAAGAACATCTCTCTGAGCAACAGAAGTGGAGCTTCAAGATGAGCAAGGAGGAGCCACAGCCCTTCCACATTAAGGAGGAAGGAGAGGCGCCACATACATTGCAAATGCAAAGGGAAGAAAATACCCCACTGACCTCCCATTTTAAAGAGGAAGAGGAGGAACACAGCATCAGTCAAGAATGGTTGGAGGAGTTCCATGTGATTGTGAAGAGTGAAGATGATGAGGTCAAAGGTGAGAGTGAGGAGAGGGGTGGGGGGGAGCCTCCAAGCAGCAGCTCAACTCAACACATGACAACAGAAGCTGATGGAGACCACTGTGGAGGATCACAAGCAGACAAGCTCTTAGCTCCACTATCAGATAGTGAGGACACAACGTCACACTCTCCTGACACTGATGATGAAGACTCTAAAGATGATAAGACATGTCACACTGACAACACACACTTCACATGTTCCCTCTGTGACAAAACTTTTAAACCTCTTAGTAAATTGAAAAGACACATGAGAACACACACGGGAGAAAAACCTTTTTCATGTTCACTCTGCGGTATAGATTTTAGTCATAGGCACCATTTGAAAGAACACGTCAGAATACACACTGGAGAAAAACCTTTTTCATGTTCAATCTGCGGTAAACATTTTACTAAAAGACAAAATTTGAAGGCACACATCAGAACACACACTGGAGAAAAACCTTTTTCATGTTCAATCTGTGGTGCAGATTTTAATCAAAGGCAAAATTTGAAAACACACATGCGAACACACACAGGAGAAAAACCTTTTTCATGTTCAATCTGCAGTAAAGATTTTACTGGAAGCCAATATTTTAAAACACACATGAGAATACACTCTGGTGAAAAACCTTTTTCCTGCTCAGAATGTGGCAAAAGTTTTGTAACAAACCAAAGGTTAAAAGTACACATGAGAACACACACTGGTGAAAAACCTTTTTCATGTTAAATCTACAGTAAATAGTTTACTCTAAGGCCCCATTTCAAATCACACATGAGAACACACTGGGGAAAAACCATACTCCTTTTCAAGATAAAACAAAAGCTTTCGTCACCGACAGTCTTTCACAATACACATGAGAACACACACAGGGGAGAAAGTGTTGAGTTGCAGTGTGTGTGGTGAAAGATTCTCTTCTAAGTCCCAGTGTAAGAAACACAAGTGTGCTGGTGAGAACAGCAGCAGCAAATGAAGATGCAGGATTTGAAATAAACTGTCAAAACTTGAACTTTGACTTTCTAACAACATCAGCACATATAACATGTGTGACATCATTGTTGTGTGTGTAACACAATCTTGTTAATATGATTCTAACATTTATAGATTAGACACTTCAGATTAGTGCTTTTATTTCAGTCAAGTACATGAGTTAATATACACATTTGTGTACTTTAAAATGAACAGAACAATTTGACTGAAAAGGTGAGAATAAACAGTACATAAAATATGTTACATACAATAAACTTTTAATATGTAGATATTCATAATTCACTTTTATACTTACTCATAATGCTTTATATATGTTTTTTGAATAATGAAGCGTTACATATTTTATTTTCTAATAGTAGATGATTCCATAGATGAACTCCTTTATATGATGTACATATTTGTTTTACATGTGTTCATACCTTTGCTTTTGAGTACACATAAATCCCTCTTAGTTCATATTTACTGGTTCACATCTGAAACATCTTCTGGACCACTTCTGGAAGCATATTATTATTTACTTTATACATCATTTGAACAGTTGTCTTTTATACAAGATCATTTACTTTTAAAATGTGTGACTTTATGAATCATTTGTTTGGTCTCTATAATCCATTTTATTATCTTTATTACTCTCTTTTGTAATATGAATATTGGTTTATATGTATGTCCCCAGACCTTTATGCAATAAACAATGTATGCTTCAACTAAAGTTGGGTACAATAATTATAGTTAATATTCGTATATATGTATTTTATTACATTTTGTATTGCACTTAATTTTTGTATGTTTTCTTTATATGACTTACATTTAGTGTCCAGCTTACTTCATCATCTATATTAACTCCTAAAAATGTGATTACCTTTATTTCTTACATTTCAATATTATCCATCATAATTTGTGTTTTACATTTTTACAACCTCCAAATATGATGTATTTATTATTATATATATTGTGAAGCTAAGCTACGGTAAAAAAAAAAAAACATTTTCAGCTTTAAAGGCTTTATGAGAGTGATGTAATTATCAGAATCAGAAATACTTTATTAATCCCTGAGTGGAAATAAACATTTTCATTAACATGTGAATATTCAATGTAATAATGTATGATATTAAAACCATAATAAAGTAGTACTTTTGGGGATGTGTAATATTGTAATAATGTTTTTGTGCTAGTATATTTGTAATTAGTAGAGTGGAAAACGGTATAGCTCGGTTGGTAGAGCGGCCGTGCTACCAACTTGAGGGTTGCAGGTTCGAACCCCGATTCCGCCATTCTAGTCAATGCCGTTGTGTCCTTGGGCAAGACACTTTACCCACCTGCTCCCAGTGCCACCCACACTGCTTTAAATGTAACTTAGATGTTGGGTTTCACTATGTAAAGCGCTTTGAGTCACTAGAGAAAAGCGCTATATAAATATAATTCACTTCAAAACAAATGAGGCAGTAATAATAATAATGATTTGTTCTAAGCCTGTTTATGCATTTAATTAAAATACCAAAACGGAGCTTACATCCTCAGTGAGCTGAACTCCTGCAGTAAAGATGAGATAAATCATGTGGAAAGGTCAGAAGTCAAATGTTTCTTCAGGTAATACATGGAGACTCTGCTGCCACCCAGCGGCCGTTGGAAAGAATGCATACATTTTGTTTTGACGTCCTTAAAGACCTACTGAAAGCCACTACTACCCACCACGCAGTCTGATAGTTTATATATCAATGATGAAATATTAACATTGCAACACATGCCAATACAGCCTTTTTAGTTTACTAAATTGCAGTTTTAAATTTCCCGCGAGTTTCTTGTTGAAAACGTCGCGTAATGATGAGGCGTACGCGCGACGTCACGAACTGTCAGGAAATATTAGCTCAGCACCACTAGCGGCTAAAAGTCGTCTGCTTTAACCGCATAATTACACAGTATTTTGGACATCTGTGTTGCTGAATCTTTTGCAATTTGTTCATTTAATAATGGAGACTATAAAGAAGAATGCTGTTGGTGGAAAGCGGTGGATTGCAGCTGTCTTTAGCACCGAGACACAGTCTTTGTTTGTTGTGAAGCTTTAACACAGAGCGGTCAAGCGAACATGTTTTCTCTACGTCAACCAGCATGTTTTTGGATGGAGAAATTGTGATATATATATCTTACCGGAGACATCATTGGATTATTCGTCGTCCCGCAACAGCTGTTTAAAAGGCAGCTGTGAGCTTGGCTCCTCGGCTTCTCTCTGAGACACTGCGTGTTCTACCGCAGCCATCCGACCTCAAGTGATGTCTTTACAATCTTTAAAATCTCACTAAAACACTATTAAAACAAGAAGCAGATAAGGGATCTTCCAGAATTATCCTAGTAAATGTGTCTAATTACATCTGAAAAGCTCACACTGCCGTCGCCCAGAGCCGTCACTTTTTTTTTTTCTTTTTACATTTGTTTACTATCAATATCCTAATTCACGAATCTTTCATCCTCGCTCAAATTAATGGGGAAATTGTCGCTTTCTCGGTCCGAATTGCTCTTACTGCTGGTGGTTCCCATTATAAACAATGTGAATATGTGTGGAGCCCTGCAACTCGTGATGTCACACGCACATACTTCCGGTAAAGGCAAGGCTTTTTCTATTAGCGACCAAAATGAGCGAACTTTATTGTCGATGTTCTCTACTAAATCCTTTCAGCAAAAATATGGCAATATCGCGAAATGATCAAGTAGGACACATAGAATGGACCTGCTATCCCCGTTTAAACAAGAACATCTCATTTCAGTAGGCTTTTAAAGCTGTTTTTTACTTTCTGTCCTGTTTGTGTCCAAGTCTGTAGTGTGGGACATAGGACAGAAGTAGGACATTTTGTTAATAGCCTCTGGAGGGTGTATTGGCAAAATTACTTATACTCATTTAAATAGATGATGTTCTTTGATTTGGGTACCAAAAGTTGTTTATTGGGCTCAGGAATGTGACACTAAACAAGAGATCTCTTATCTGATCAAGCTCTGTCTCCTGTGTCTTTGATGTGACACGTGGACTATAGTTGACCTGGGCATGTGTGTTTCCTCTTCCTGACCCCCAACAGAGCTAAATTGTTCCCCTTTCCTGAGCGACCCCCTCCCCCCCTGGGCAAACGACACCCTCTTCCCTTCACAGGACTTTGGGTATTCATCCCACTGGTGTACTGTATGTAAATGAGCATGGAGGCTGGGACTTCTGAGCATGTATAATTGTCATGTCAAATTCTAAAGGGGTTAGAACAAGCTGGAACGAACGGATGTGTCGGTCTGGTTTGGTCTCGCTTTGCAAAGCTTGTTATTATTTGTTTGTTACTTTAATAAATAATTTTGAAGCTATTTGTCACTAAAGGATCGTCTTTAAGAAATGTCCACGACAAGGGCAGCAATACACCTAAGATGTTCTACTAGTCTGCTGGAAATAGAAAGAAGAAGGAGGGGAAAGCAAGATGGCGTTTGATGGAGAGAGTCTAAACGTGGGCATTATAGTTCTGTATTTTTAATCCGTGCATACATGTGCACATATATGTCCTTTAATAGAGTAAACATCAACAATAATTGTTTGTCTCTGAATACACTTCATATTTATTTATTACCACCATTCTTAAATATGTTGTATGTAAGAAAGTGGGTGTTGTTGATAAGATGATGCAGGTGTTCTGTCGAATTTAGCTACCTGTAAAAATGTGTTACTTATTCTAGTCCATTTTTAAAACAAATTGTTTTCCTATATCATAGTTTCCTCACTTTATCCAGACAGTCATTAGGACAAAAGACCCTGGGAGGACTTTGCTCTTTAAAAGTGAAACCTATTCACTGTCAGGCAGTCATTAGCACAAAAGACCCTGGGAGGACTTTGCTCTTTAAAAGTGAAACCTATTCACTGTAGCAGGACAGTATCAAGATGAATTCATCCCATTTGAGGCATTTTATTCTCATTGTCCAGCCCTTACCTTTGGGCTGATACTGAGGGCGACTGTGTTGACCAGTTTGACGCCTGCAAATGATTGAATGTCCAGTACTGTAGAAATGTGTTTGGATATGACAATCCCTTTATTCCAAGCTATCAAAATGAAATGAAATGTAGCTTCTAGAACATGATGTATGCTGACCTTGAATGGCACATTGTCACAGCAGCGAGACCTGACCACACACCACACCACACGCTCCAAAACTGTTTGTCCTCCATGCAATCGCCCCCCGAGTCTTCCCAGCTGAACCCAATTAGAGGAGGCTACCATGGCAACCGCACCATGGCAACAGTCCCATCCCTGTCCACACTTCCTGGTTCTCAACAGGAAGTGGGCGGAGCAATCTGCTGAAAGGTAAACTCAGCATGAACCGAAGCCAGCAATCAATCAGAGAAAACTAAATTAAAACAATACAAACAAATAAGGACATTTGGCTCCAACAGTCAGTTTTCCTCTTTTGGTGCAGTTGACCTTGTTCTTACATTTCTCCTTCCTCCTAGAGTTCCTGTGTTGCCCTTGTGGGCGGAGTTGTGGGACGTGCACAGCTGCTTCCAATTGACCCTGGTGCTACTTAAGCAGCACCTTGACAGCTGGATGGCACTCGGTGATTCCACTCCAGTTGGTTCCGTGCTTCCAGTATTTTGCTAGGTAAATGCCTATATCAAAGTACATGTGTGTAACAGCAAGGTACATGCCTATATCAAAGTACATGTGTGTAACAGTAAGGTACATGCCTATATCAAAGTACATGTGTGTAACAGCAAGGTACATGCCTATATCAAAGTACATGTGTGTAACAGCAAGGTACATGCCTATATCAAAGTACATGTGTGTAACATCAAGGTACATGCCTATATCAAAGTACATGTGTGTAACAGCAAGGTACATGCCTGTATCAAAGTACATGTGTGTAACAGCAAGGTACATGCCTATATCAAAGTACATGTGTATAAGAGCAAGGTACATGCCTATATCAAAGTACATGTGTGTAACAGCAAGGTACATGCCTATATCAAAGTCTGTTTATAATGCAAGGTACATGCCTATATCAAAGTCTATGTTTAAAATGCAAGGTACATGCCTATATCAAAGTACATGTGTGTAACAGCAAGGTACATGCCTATATCAAAGTACATGTGTGTAACAGCAAGGTACATGCTTATAGCAAAGTACATGTGTGTTACATCAAGGTACATGCCTATATCAAAGTACATGTGTGTAACAGCAAGGTACATGCCTATAGCAAAGTACATGTGTGTTACATCAAGGTACATGCCTATATCAAAGTACATGTGTGTAACAGCAAGGTACATGCCTATATCAAAGTACATGTGTGTAACAGCAAGGTACATGCCTATATCAAAGTACATGTGTGTAACAGCAAGGTACATGCCTATATCAAAGTACATGTGTGTAACAGCAAGGTACATGCCTATATCAAAGTACATGTGTGTAACAGCAAGGTACATGCCTATATCAAAGTACATGTGTTTAACAGCAAGGTACATGCCTATATCAAAGTACATGTGTGTAACAGCAAGGTACATGCCTATATCAAAGTACATGTGTGTAAGAGCAAGGTACAGGCCTATATCAAAGTACATGTGTGTAACAGCAAGGTACATGCCTATATCAAAGTACATGTGTTTAACAGCAAGGTAAATGCTTATATCAAAGTACATGTGTGTAACAGCAAGGTGCATGCCTATATCAAAGTACATGTGTAACAGCAAGGTACATGCCTATATCAAAGTACATGTGTGTAACAGCAAGGTACATGCCTATATCAAAGTACATGTGTGTAACAGCAAGGTACATGCCTATATCAAAGTACATGTGTGTAACAGCAAAGTACATGCCTATATCAAAGTACATGTGTGTAACAGCAAGGTACATGCCTATATCAAAGTACATCTGTGTAACAGCAAGGTACATGCCTATATCAAAGTACATCTGTGTAACAGCAAGGTACATGCCTATATCAAAGTACATCTGTGTAACAGCAAGGTACATGCCTATATCAAAGTACATGTTTATCATGCAAGGTGCATGCCTATATCAAAGTACATGTGTGTAACAGCAAGGTACATGCCTATATCAAAGTACATGTGTGTAACAGCAAGGTACATGCCTATAGCAAAGTACATGTGTGTTACATCAAGGTACATGCCTATATCAAAGTGCATGTGTGTAACAGCAAGGTACATGCCTATATCAAAGTACATGTGTGTAACAGCAAGGTACATGCCTATATCAAAGTCTATGTTTATCATGCAAGGTACATGCCTATAGCAAAGTACATGTTTATCATGCAAGGTGCCTTCAGGACCAGTGAACTTTAAAGACAATCCCAGTTTTATACAGGATATATAAGTAGAGGTCCATCAGTGTGGGCGGTATAGCTCGGCCAGCAACTTGAGGGTTGTAGGTTCGATCCCCGCTTCTGCCATCCTAGTCACTGCCGTTGTGTCCTTGGGCAAGACACTTTACCCACCTGCTCCCAGTGCCACCCACACTGCTTTAATTGTAAAAATTAGATATTGGCTTTCACTATGTAAGGCGCTTTGAGTCACTTTGAGAAAAAGCGCTATATAAATATAATTCACTTCACTTCACTTCACTTCAGTGTTGCCAACTCCTCAGTAAGCAACGCAGCTATTGGCTGTCCTAGAAGACCACATGGCCTGGTTTACATAATCCATTACAATGGCGGCTGGAGGAGAGAAGAATAATGTCACCCGAGAGATCAAAAGTGGTTGAAAAATAAGTTTGATTCAAACTGGAAATCAACTATCTTCTGTTGATTCGGTAGTTCTTAAAAGTTGGCAGATTTATCCAGAAAGTCAGCAGAGAGAAAACAGCGTAGTGGTTGTGGGATATATTCCCTCACTTTGTAATTCATACATCACATTCACAGCTCAGCAGCCATTGTTTGATCAAACACATAACATTATTTAATACATGTTTTCACTCCTCTATTAGTCTGAAGTCTTTGATTGTCACACTTTACTCTTGTTTTTTCCACTTCATTGACATTTCTAGAAGTACATTTGAAATGTTTCCTCTTAATGCTTTTGCTGCTCTGGTACATGTGCTGTCATCTTTCCTCCATCAAGATAGCTCAGCTTCACAATGTTGGAATATTGACTGCTGATATTAATATTCTTCTATTATTTATAACATTACATTTTACTCTTTTTATTTGCTGAAATGAACAGGATGAAAGTGTCTTTAATTGTCACTACTGAGTGTAATTATATATAATTATGTATCTAATAACCTTCCATTCTTCACTGCTTGATTTAACTCTCATTTAATTTTATCCAGAGAGAACTTGACCATAAAAAGATGGCTGCACATCAATAAACTGTCACTAAACTTCAATAAAACTAAATATGTCATTTTTGGATCTTATAATAATGTCAAACACAAATTATGAAAAGAGTAAAGGTAATCACATTAGTGGAATATAACATAAAAACTAAGCTGGAAACTACATATAAATCATATAAAGAAAACATTTCAGAAATTGTGTGCAATACTAAATAGAATAAATTACATACTCACAAATATTAACTACATTTATTGTACCCAACTTTAGTTGAAGCATACATTGTTTATTGCATAAGGTCTGGGGACATACATATAAAACACTCAAAAAAAGATATTCATATTGCAAAAGAGAGTAATAAAGATAGTAGAATGGATTATAGGGACCCAACAAATGAGTCATAAAGTCACACATTTTAAAAGTAAATGATCTTGTATAAAAGACAACTGTTCAAATGATGTATAAAGTAAATAATAATATGCTTCCAGAAGTGGTCCAGAAGATGTTTCAGATGTGAACCAGTAAATATGAACTAAGAGGGATTTATGTGTACTCAAAAGCAAAGGTATGAACACATGTAAAACAAATATGTACATCATATAAAGGAGTTCATCTATGGAATCGTCTACAATTAGAAAAAAAAAATGTACCAGTTGAGTAATTCAAAAAACCTATACAAAAACACTATTATGAATAAGTGAAGAGTTCATACGCAAAAACCGATAAACGCCATTTTGATAAAGTTTAGCCCAGCCTCGGTAATATATAGTCCACCACTTCTATTGTGGTATACCAAAATCAATTTGTTTGCAAATGCAGACAAATGCCGCTTTTAACGTCATTTAGTTCAGCGATTTATTGCAAAGGCCGATAAGCGCCATGGATCATTTATCACAAAAGCCGATATATCCGTTTGCCCAACCAGCGCTGCAGTACGGGATCACGTGACAAACAAAATGGCAGCGCTCGGACTCACTCAGTGTTGTTATCCACGCATGAATCATTTGGAAGCTTCTCCTGTGAACACTGTTAAGCCAGCGAAAAAAACTGACGTGTTGAAGTTATTATTTGATGTTGGCGCTAGCACGTGTGTCCGTGAGTTTTACACCGCTGCGTTAAACGATGTTGTCGAGCATGGAGCTAATGTCGATAGCGATGATGAGTGAGCTGTTATCTGCACAGGAGTGTTTTTGATGGGCAAACCAGGTTGAGCATTTGTGCTTGTTTTTATTAATAAAACATTGTCTTCATTGCAACACTGTTTTTTTGTTTTTTCATTTTGTGCTGAAAAGCACGAGGTAAATATGTGAGGTCACAGTTCCAAAAAAGCATGTCCGGTTAGCAAGTATGAAAAAACAATGTTCGCAGGGACAGCTAGATTTATACCTACCAAGGGATCGAAACTGTTAAATAATGAAGTAAAGAAATGTGAACAGTTGTTACCTTGAAATGTGGCTTTCGATAAATTTCACGTTCTGTTTTTCTCTCTATCTTTATCTTGAATATTATGCGAAATAACGACCGCAAAGAAAACGATTTTGGAGATATCTGTTTTTGCAACATATCATAATTTGGATATATCTGCTTTTGACGTAAAACCACATCAAACACTCTTATTTGAAAGCCATTCATTACATCAGCATTTCTTAAAAGTTTAGGCTTTCATGACTTGCTTATGTTGATATTAAATAAACCATTGTATGCTTGTATATGTACCGGCAACACCAGCAGGCAGAAAATCGTTAATATACAGAATCGGTCAAAATGGATTTATCTGCTTTTGCATATGAACTCTTCAAGTATAAAAGTGAATTATGAATATCTACACATTAAATGTTTATTGAATGTAACATATTTTATGTACTGTTTATTCTCACCTTTTCAGTCAAATTGTTGTGTTCATTTTAAAGTACACAAATGTGTATATTAACTCATGTACTTGACTGAAATAAAAGCACTAATCTGAAGTGTCTAATCTATAAATGTTAGAATCATATTAACAAGATTGTGTTACACACACAACAATGATGTCACACATGTTATATGTGCTGATGTTGTTAGAAAGTCAAAGTTCAAGTTTTGACAGTTTATTTCAAATCCTGCATCTTCATTTGCTGCTGCTGTTCTCACCAGCACACTTGTGTTTCTTACACTGGGACTTAGAAGAGAATCTTTCACCACACACACTGCAACTCAATACTTTCTCACCTGTGTGTGTTCTCATGTGTACTGTGAGAGCTTTTAATGCAGTTCAAACGGGAGTATGGTTTTTCACCAGCGTGCGTTCTCGTGTGTGATTTTAATTGCTGTCTTTCTATTAAATTTTTACCACATACTGAACATATAAATGGTTTTTCATCAGTGTGTTCTCATGTGTACTTTTAAACTACAATTTACTGAAACACGTTTACCACATTCTTAGCAGGAAAACGTTTTTTCTCCAGTGTGTATTCTCATGTGTTTTTTGAAATGGTCCCTTCGAGTAAAATCTTTACCGCAGAAAGAACATGAAAAAGTTTTTTTTCCGGTGTGTGTTCTCATGTGTACTTTTAAATTGTGATTTCTTACAAAACTTTTACCACATTCTGAGCAGGAAAAAGTTTTTTCTCCAGTGTGTATTGCCATGTGTGTTTTCAAATATTGCCTTTGAGTAAAATTTTTACCACAGATTGAACATGAAAAAGGTTTTTCTCCAGTGTGTATTCTCATGTGTTTTTTGAAATCGTCCCTTCGAGTAAAATCTTTACCGCAGATTGAACATGAAAAAGGTTTTTCTCCAGTGTGTGTTCTCATGTGTACTTTTAAATTGTGATTTCTTACAAAACTTTTACCACATTCTAAACAGGAAAAAGTTTTTACTCCAGTGTGTATTCGCATGTGTTCTATTAAACTTTGATTTCTTATAAAACTTTTACCACATTCTGAGCAGGAAAAACTGTTTTCTCCAGTGTGTATTGTCATGTGTGTTTTCAAACATTGCCTTTGAGTAAAATTTTTACCACAGATTGAACATGAAAAAGGTTTTTCTCCAGTGTGTGTTCTCATGTGTACTTTTAAATTTGGCCTGTGAGTAAAATTTTTACTACAGAATGAACATGAAAAAGGCTTTTCTCCAGTGTGTGTTCTCATGTGTACTTTTAAATTTGGCCTTTGAGTAAAATCTTTACCGCAGATTGAACATGAAAAAGGTTTTTCTCCAGTGTGTATTCTCATGTGATCTTTCAGCATTTGTTTTAGTCTAAAATCTCTACCACATTCTGAGCAGGAAAAAGGTTTCTCTGCGGTGTGTGTACTCATGTGTGCTTTAAAATTGTGCTTTTGAGTAAAATCTTTACCACAAACTGAACATGAAAAAGGTTTTTCTCCAGTGTGTGTTCTCATGTGTCTTTTCATATTGCGACGGTGATTACAAGTTTTGCCACAGTGAGAACATGTGAAGTGTGTGTCGTCAGTGTGACATGTCTTATCATCTTTAGAGTCTTCATCATCAGTGTCAGGAGAGTGTGACGTTGTGTCCTCACTATCTGATAGTGGAGCTAAGAGCTTGTCTGCTTGTGATCCTCCACAGTGGTCTCCATCAGCTTCTGTTGTCATGTGTTGAGTTGAGCTGCTGCTTGGAGGCTCCCCCCCTCCCCTCTCCTCACTCTCACCTTTGACCTCATCACCTTCACTTTTCACAATCACATGGAACTCCTCCAACCATTCTTGACTGATGCTGTGTTCCTCCTCTTCCTCTTTAATGTGAGGGGTCAAGGGAGTAATCGCTTCCTCTTCAAAATGGGGTGTCAGTGGGTCCTCCTCTTTAAAATGGGGGATCCGTTGGTGTTCCTCCTTATTTTCAAAATGGGGAATCATCGGGTATTCCTCTTCCTTCTTAATGTGGGAGGGCTGTGGCTCCTCCGTCCGGATCCTGAAGCTCCACTTCTGTTGCTCAGGGTGAAGATGTTCTTCACAGACGTCTGCAAGACAAACACACCATCTCTGCTCAGTCACACAATGCATTCAGTACTTTTACATGCACTTAGGAAAAACAAGTTATCGTATGAACTGTTTTTCACTATCAATATCCTAATTCACACATTTTTCATCCTCGCTCAAATTAATGGGGAAATTGTCGCTTTCTCGGTCCGAATTGCTCTTACTGCCGGTGGCTCCCATTATAAACAATGTGAATATGTGTGGAGCCCTGCAACTTGTGACGTCAGGTAAAGGCAGGGCTTTTTATTAGCGACCTGAAGTTGCAAACTTTATCGTAGATGTTCTCTACTAAATCCTTTCAGCAAAAATATGGCAATATCGCCAAATGATCAAGTATGACACAGAATGGACCTGCTATCCCCGTTTAAATAAGAAAATCTCATTTCAGTAGGCCTTTAAGGACCTACTTTTAGCGGCGCATTGATCACAGAAGTAACTAGCTTATGCTGCTATATTTCAGTTCAGTTCAGTTTATTTTCAGTCTAACAAAAACATATTCAAACATAGATCACGATTCAAAAATGAATAACATGACTGAAACAGGCAGAAGCAAAAAAGCTTATATGCCCAACATAACATTTTTTACATTCAATTAAGTTACCTTTTCTAATAATTCTGCAACACAAAAAGAAATATAGTCATTCAGCATCCACATTCAGGCTGCCCCCCAACAAATAATACAAAAATATGTACTTACACACATGCACTTTTTTGTAAATAGACAAACATACATACCTTCTAAATACAACATTTAACCAAACAAACATAAATTTCTAGTTCACATAACTTTTAAAAATACATTGTGACATGTTCTTTTTGAAATTAAATACTGAGTCACTCATTTTTATTTCTTTACCAACAGAATTCCCCAAATTAACGCCGAGAACAGATAAACATCGACGTTTAACAACTAATCTTGCTTTTGGTCAAATAAACTTAGATTCATCTCTTAGATTGTATTTGCTGGTCTGTAGAGAGAAGTATTTTTGAATTCCTTCTGGAAGAGGATTTATTTTTGCTTTGAACATTATCTGTGTTATTTTATAATAAACAATATCTTGAAATTTCATAAGTTTTGATTTGACAAATAATGGATGGGTATGGTCATAATATCCTGCTTTGTTTATTAGCCGTACAGCTTTTTTTTTTTTGCAGCAAAACAATATCATTAGTTATGGTTTTAAAAGTGGTTCCCCAGAGTTCTACACAGTATGGAAGTATCAAAGTATAATAAATTGTTAACAAAGAATTATAATTAAGTAATTCTTTAGTTTTATACAAAACACCAAGTGTTTTTGATATTTTTGTTTTTATATCATTTCCATGTTGTCTCCATGATAATTTATAGTCAATTAAAACTCCCAAAAACTTAGTATCAAAGACACGCTCAATTTTATCTCCATTTATTTTAATATTTACTTCCTTAGATACCTCAGTTTTGGTACCAAATATCATAAATTTAGTTTTAGCAATATTAAGTGATAATTTATTCATATCAAACCAGTTTTTAAGCACTGTCATTTCTTGTTCTATTTTTACCAAAAGTTCATTAAAATTTTTTCCAGAACAAAGGATGGTTGTATCATCAGCAAACATAAAAAATGTTAAGAAACTTGATGCATTACAAAAATCATTAATGAACATTGTAAATAACTTAGGGCCAATTATAGAACCCTGAGGAATTCCACAAACTATATTTTTAAATCCATATATTGTATTATCCACCTCAACACATTGTTTTCTATTTTCTAGATAGCTCTTGATCCAGGACAGAGCTGGCCCTCGGATGCCGTACTTATCCAACTTATTTATTAACTGTCTGTGGTCAATGGTATCGAAGGCCTTTTTTAAGTCAATATAGATGGCTATTGTAAATTCATCATTATCCATAGCAGTACTAACCTCCTCTAGCATATGCATTACTGCATACGTAGTTGTTCGATTTTCCCTAAAACCATACTGCTGCTGCTTAAGCAAGGTGTTTTTTTTCCAGAAAATTATTTAACTGTTTTGTAAAAAGCTTTTCTAAAATTTTTGAAAATTGAGTGAGTATTGAGATCGGTCAATAATTTTCCATAAGATGCTTATTTCCGTTTTTAAAAACAGGAATAACCTTTGCTATCTTCATATCATCTGGGAAGTATCCACACTGGAATGATTGATTACGTATGTGAGCCAATGGCTTAGCAATTAAATGAATACATTCTTTAATAATGACCATATCTATGTGATGTATGTCTGTAGATGTTTTACTTTTAAAGGCTCTTACTGTTTGAATTATATCCACTTCTGTTACTCCACTCAAAAACATTGATTTTAAATGAGGGTTTATTGTGTTTTTAGTCAAGCCTGTGTCCTCATAAACAGGTATTTTTTCTGCAAGTGCAAGGCCCATATTAACAAAATAGTCATTAAATTCTTCCACTATCATTTCTTTTTTGTTTAGTTTTATATTATTATCATTTATAAAGTAGCTCGGAGTCTCATAATTTTTACATCTATTACCTAAAACCTGGTTGATTGTGTTCCACGTTTGTTTAATATTATTTTTGCTATCTTCAAATTTCTCGTTATAATAACTTTTCTTTTGCTTTCGTAGAATAGAAGTCAACTTATTTTTATAAATTTTATACTCCCTTTCATTTTGTTCAGTTTTATTTTTTAAGTAACTATCATACAGAACATTTTTTCTATTGGAGGCCATTACTAGACCCTTCGTCATCCAAGGCTTATTTTTACTCACTTTCTTTAGTGTGGACTTCACGACTGGACAGCAGGAATTATAAAGTTCTAACCATTTAAACAGAAATGCCCTGTATGAATCATTACAATTTTCAACATACACCCCTTCCCAGAAACATTTTGAAAGCTCATTCTTAAATGCTTGTATTCTTTCAGGTGTCCTTAATCTTGTTAATTTGAACAATGTTTTTTGTGCTATATTATTTACAATCATACTTTGAATATTCACAAACACTGGAAAATGATCTGTGATGTCACTAAGGAGTATTCCACCTGTAGTTATGTCATGGATATTTGTAAAAATATTGTCAATGAGGGTAGCAGATTCTCGCGTTATTCTGCTTGGTTTATCAATTATTGGTTGCAAACCATAAGTAAACATTTCGTTCATAAAGTCATTAGTTGGTTTATGGGTTCTCCATTTTAATAAATCAAAATTGAAATCTCCACACACAAAGACACATTTCTTGTTAGCTAGTTTTCCAAGTACTTTTAGTAGGCTGTCATGGAAAAGCTCCACATGTGACCCAGGTGTCCTATAAATACAACTCAAATATGCACTACGTTCGTTGTTTATTTGTATTTTTATAGTCATACTCTCCATAACATCATCTATAACTAGACTGTCGATAATTTCACAGTAATATTTTTTTTGTAAATAGAACGCAACACCACCTCCTTTTTTATTTTTTCTATTTATATTATAAAAATCATAACCTTCTAATATAAACATATCATTAATTTCATCTGTCAACCATGTCTCTGAGATGGCAATTGCTTGGAATGTTGATTTTAAAGATTCCAAACACTCTTGTATCTTCTCAAAATTAGCCCTGAGACTTCTACTATTAAAATGAATAAGCGAAAAACCCTTTAAATCCACATTTTTAAAACTATCCACTGAGTAATATGAAACATTTATGTTATGTAATCCACGTAAATTAATTTCTGGATCAATGTCATTACAAAATTCTCCTACTTTATCATCATTCATTTTTAAACAACTTAAATTTAGTTCCTTACAGCTTATCCTGTCTTGAATATCTTCTTGCCCAGCTATACTGCTTTTTTCCTCATCAGAAATATAAAAGTCAAACTCCTTATTAGTCATCCTCCAAAGAAGTTTAACCAAAATATCAATAATGTACTAAAATGTACGATATAACTTAAAAAAACACACATTATCCATAATCCTAATGTCCATATACCATGTGTACCATACATTTTCATTGTCCACATACCATTTGTTGTCCTGATTCAACAAGTTATTTAAATTGTTCCAAGTCTTTCACGTTTTTAATCCATATTGGCTTCATTTGATCCGATTCATTTGGCTTTATGTAGACTTTGCCATGTCTCGTCCATGTAGATTGAATCTTATTTTCTTTCCTGAGAATGCGGCCACTTCTTGCAATTTCACCATTTTTCTTTGTCAGGTGCTCATTCAGATAAATTCCAGTGCCCTTTAGCTTTTTGGACTGTCTCAGCAGCTCCATTTTGTGTTTCTGGTTAACCATCTGCATCACTATTATTGGTCTTGCTTTAACATTCTTGTTTGGAAATGAATAGCATGTTGATATGTTTTGTTTCTCAACGATGATGTTTTTACCTCTGAAAAAGTCCAGGAGTTTTTGCTCAAGAGTTTCTCCGTAGGAGCATCTTCACCTTGGTTCAGCCCAGCTGTAACTCGAGCATAACTGCGGTGTTTCAGCTCTAGTCCTGTGACCACAATGTCATTGACAAGTGATTGTTGCTCCAAATCCTCACATCTCTGCTCCAAAAGTTCAATCCTTTTGTCTCTCTGGATCACATTCTCCTTCAGCTCCTTCACTTCCTCCATGAGGCCCATGATGTTTCCTTGTTGCTTTAGAACCTTGGCAATCTCTTCACTAATGAAGTTTAGAGATTTCTTTATCTCTTCAAGTTACTCTGACAACTTTTTAATTGTTATTGTCATCTTTTCAAGTAATTTTACACAGGTATTTTAGGTAACTTGATGAGCTGCACTGAAGTTTTCAGAAGGCCTGTTTGGGCCTTGATTTGATACTCTTAAAATACCTTTTTCAGAGTCCAATGTTGTTGCAATATCCCCAAAGTAGTGAAGTAAAGTATTCCTTCACCATCAGCAATGGAGCATTTCAAGATATTTGTCTCAGATTCCAGATATATTTGATGAATTGTAGAGAGACTCTGAGCAGGGAGAAGCATTGGCAGCCATCTTTTTTTTTTTTTTTTTTTTTTTTTTTTATATTGACATACTGAGCTGCTTTCTCGCCTCTAAGATGGTGAAAGCTAATTCTAGATTATAAATCATGCCTCTCACTTATGTAGTAGAAGGTTGTGGACATAAACCGAGAACTTGGTCAACTTTGACTTCCAACTTAGACCTGGAGATGGCAAGAAAGACACAAAAATACGCTCTTTTGCACCCACCCTTTTTTAACCCTTTGCGAGGATTAATTCTTCATCTAAACGGGAAGATATGAACATCCCATCAGTCGGCATCCCAGTGAGAGCAGACATTGTATGCTTAAAATGAGCAAGATATGTAAATATGACATGTTATTAAGAATGTTACTACATTACATATATACTTACAGTGTGTATTTAAAATGTTGAAGGGGGTTTTAGGATGTTATTTAGAGCACTTTATAGGCAGAATACAGCGGCTACCAATGACTCAATTTTTTGCTAACGTTTGCTAAGGTTTATTTTCTATTGAGGATGCATTAACCATCGACCTGATCACTGGCCTTGTGGTTAGAGTGTCTGCCCTGAGACTGGAAAGTCATGAGTTCAAACCCTGGCCGAGTCATACCAAAGACTATAAAAACGGGACCCATTGCCTCCTTGCTTGGCACTCAGCATCAAGGGTTGGGGGTTAAATCTCCAAATGATTCCCGAGCGCGGCCTCTGCTGCCCTCACCTCCCAGGGGGTGAACTTGGGGATGGGTCAAATGCAGAGGATCATTTCACCACACCTAGTGTGGGACTACCGTTGGGACCTTAACTTTAACTTACATAGGGACTGTGAATGATTCCAAAAAGTGCAGTTCCCCTTTAAATTAGAAAATAGAACAACAAGATATCATGTGAAGTGAATTATATTTATATAGCGCTTTTCTCTAGTGACTCAAAGCACTTTACATAGTGAAACCCAATACCTAAGTTACATTTAAACCAATGTGGGTGGCACTGGGAGCAGGTGGATAAAGTGTCTTGCCCAAGGACACAATCGCAGTGACTAGGATGGCAGAAGCTGGGATCGAACCTGTAACCCTCAGGTTGCTGGCACGGCCACTCTCCCAACCCCACCACGCCGTCCCCTAAATTAAATCCAAATAAACATTGAAATTATTTTGTTAAAGTATCTGGCTTGTATCTTCAGTATGGAAATAAATTGTTAAGAATTTATCAATATGATACTTGATACTTTTATTAGTAGTACAGTACATATTCCGTACAATTGACCACTAAATGGTAACACCCCAATAAGTTTTTCAACTTGTTTAAGTCCACGTTAATCAATTCATGGTAAATATTCCTTATTGATACTTGTATTTATCAGTATTACATGTAATTTGTGGAAATTGTTGCCCTCTGAGTTTTAAAATTGTGATTTGTATTTACTGTTTTAATTGGTTTCACCCTTAAAATCGTTTTTAATCATATTTATTTTATATTGTTTTTGTATTGGTTTTATTTTTATTTATTTTTTTCAGTCATTGGTGGAGCTCAGGAGAGTTTTTAAATGTTGTTTTTAATATTATTGTGCAGCACTTTGGAAACGTTTTGTTGTTTAAATGTGCTATATAAATAAAGTGGATTAGATTGGATTGGATTGAAATAAAAAAAGGCTGTTTTGTCTTGTTTGTTGAATTAATAGATAGTATATGTAAAGTCAGTGTTTTTAAAGGGGAACATTACTACAATTTCTGAAGGGTAGAAACCAATAAAAATCAGTTCCCAGTGACTTATTTTATTTTTCAAAGTTTTTCTCAAAATTTTACCCATCACGCAAAATCCCGAAAAACGGCTTCAAAGTGCCTGATTTTCACGATCAGTATATCCAACTGTCCATTATCCTGTGACGTCACAGCGTGAAACCACCATAAACAAACATGGCGGATAGCACAGAAAGGTATAGCGATAGTAGCTCGGATTCAGACTCGGATTTCAGCGGCGTAAGCGATCCAACAGATTACGCATGTATTGAAACGGATGGTTGGAGTATGGAGGCAGGTAGCGAAAACGAAATTGAAGAAGAAACTGAAGCTATTGAGCCATATCACGACAGACAGCGGCACGGGAAGAAGCGAGGACAAATCCGGCAATCGCCTTCTAACCAACGATTGGTATGTGTTTGTTTGGCATTAAATGTGGGTGGAAGAAAAGGCTGGATGCAAATATAGCTTCAAATGTGGCATAATGATACAATATGTACATACAGCTAGCCTAAATAGCATGTTAGCATCAATTAGCTTGCAGTCATGCCGTGACCAAATATGTCCGATTAGCACACTCCACATAAGTCAATAACATCAACAAAACTCACCTTTGCGCATTGACGCACAACATTAAAAGTTCGGTGCATCTGCTTTGAGTATCGCAGGATATCCACACATTTTTGCCATCTCTGTCGTAGCACAGCTGTCGTCGGTAAAGTGCGCGGAACAAACGAGGGACTTTCGCATCTTTTGGCCAGTGGTGCAACTTGAATCCGTCTCTGTTGGTGTTGTTACACCCTCCGACAACACACCGACGAGGCATGATGTCTCCAAAGTACCGGAAAACAGTCGAAAAAACGGAAAATAACGGAGCTGATTTGACTCGGTGCGTGTAATGAGATTGAGAAAATGGCGGATTGCTTCATGTTGTGACGTCACGGGTGAAAGGTCATCACTCGACAGGCAATCAATTGGAAGGCGTTTGAATCGCCAAATTCACCTTTTTAGACTTCGGAAATCGGTTAAAAAAATATGGTCTTTTTTCTGGAACATCAATGCATATATTGACGCTTACATAGGTCTGCTGATAATGTTCCCCTTTATCACCAAACCTATGTAAGCGTCAATATATACCTTGATGTTGCAGAAAAAAGACCATGTATTTTTTCAACCGATTTCCGAACTCTAAATGGGTGAATTTTGGCAAATCAAACGCCTTTCTGTTTATCGGTCTTTTAGCGATGACGTCACCGAGGTAACACACCCGCCATATTCGTTTTCACATTACAAACACCGGGTCTCAGCTCTGTTATTTTCCGTTTTTTCGACTATTTTTTGGAACCTTGGAGACATCATGCCTCGTCGGTGTGTTGTCAGAGGTTGTAACAACACTAACAGGGAGGGATTCAAGTTGCACCACTGGCAAGAAATCTGCCGCCAGACCCCTATTGAATGTACCAAAGTGTCTCCACATTTGACCGGCGATGCTAAGACAGACATGGCACAGAGATGTATGGATAACCTGCAGATGCATTTTCAACGATTAAGTCAACGAAATCACAAAGGTGAGTTTTGTTGATGTTTTTGACTTATGTGCTAATCAGACATATTTGGTCACGGCATGACTGCCAGCTAATCGATACTAACATGCTACGCTAATCGATGCTAACATGATATTTACGTTAGCTGTATGTACATTTGAAACTAGATACCCACATTTAATGGGAAACAAACACTTACCAATCGACGGATTTAAGTTGCTCCAGTGTCACAAGATGCGAAAGTCCTGATCGTCTGGTCCGCACATTTTACCGGCGATGCTAATAAGGCAGCCATGCTATGGGCCACTTCATTAGGTACACCCACGCTATGGCCGAATAGCGTCAATAGCTATTCGCTCAATAGCTTCAATTTCTTCTTCAAATTCGTTTTCGCTATCTGCCTCCATACTCCGACCATCTGTTTCAATACATGCGTAATCTGTTGAATCGCTTAAGCTGCTGAAATCCGAGTCTGAATCCGAGCTAATGTCGCTATATCTTGCTGTGGTAACCGCCATGTTGTTTGTATTGGCAGCCCTGTATGACGTCACAGGGAAATGGATAGTGGTTTTGAAGATAGTGAAAATAAGGCACTTTAAAGCTTTATTTAGGGATATTCCGGGACCGGTAACATTTTGAAAAAAATTACAAAAAATACAACAAGCCTCTGGGAACTGATTTTTATTGTTTTTAACCCTTTTGAAATTGTGATAATGTTCCCCCTTTAACTTCGCTTTGGAATTCAAGATTGAGGTGCACTTCCTCCTTTAGACAGCAAGGGGGCAGCATTGCTTAGTTTACAGTAATGTCCATGTTAACAGGAGACAACAAGGAGTTCCTTTCAAGTCTACCTTTCAAGCTAGCTCGGTGACGATTGCAAACGTGTTCTTCTGCTCGAATCTCATGCCAAACAAAGTATCTTCGCTATGTATCATTGAGTAGTATGTTAATATTTGATTGAGTTGTATTATTTGTTGGCTGTGATGTAATTTGGGACGTTTTATGGCCAAAAGTCAGTCTTGCTAATTTTCGTAATTTATACAGTGAAGAGAATGTTAGCATAGTAAAATAGATTGCTGTAGAGCACTTAGATTACATCTTTTGTGGCGTTTATCTATCTATTTAAGTTCATTACACAGCATATTTAATGCTTTATTGTAGCATGCTTGTGTGTTTAAGTGGCTGTGTGTGCATGTTTATAATATAAGCATCCTTTCTGCTTGTATGCTTTCAGTTTGACCCTTTTTAAGGTCAATAAACCTGTGGACTAGAAGACGTATTTCAGAGTGTTTGATCAAGAAAAGGTGTTAGGGTAAAGCCAAGATTTTTGTATTTATCGAGGGCTGCACAAAGGCATTTTAAATAGCATTCCTATTAGCAGAAGAGGTTGAACACCTCCAACATGATGTTCTGTAACATCTCAGAGCAGGGAAGTCTTTTATCAGCAGCTGTTTATTTGAAGTCTTAAAGAAGTCAACTATGTGTGCAGTGCAAGGTGAAATGCAGTTATGTCATCTTCTTCTCAATAACACACACATTAAACTTTCACGTGTGGTTGCTTCCTTATTTGTCATCATTCAAAGCTGATTTTAATGTGTAGCAGCGGCAGCTGAACTCAATGTGACAACGTGTCATAGTTACGTCAGTCAGCTGGAATTAAAAATACAAATAGTTGTGTCGTTAGTCCAGAATATTATCGGTCTTCATGGACGACATAATTAGGAACCAGTACTAAAAAAAATGGTACTTGGTATACATCTCTTATCTTCACCACTAAACCTTTGAAATATGCTGACATATGTGCTGCTAAAGGTAAATAAACAGTAGCCATATTGAATGTTTGCCTTCATTTGACCAGGTGAGGTAAGGAGGACGGCCTCTAGGTCACATGGTTACACCCCAGCAATTACACTGTTGATGATTGATGAGCATTCATTTTTAAATGGTGGTGTTAAAAAAGCAAATATATCTCCATCTTTAGTGATAAATGTGGCCCCCGGATGAACATGTGTCACAAACATTGTATTAGATGATATGTGGATGTTGTGCTTACTTGGACTGTGATGAAGCTGTGAGGACTCAGGTGGTTTGTCTTCATGCTCTTCAGTCTTCACAGAGACAACAGTCAGTGGAAACTTGCTGAGATCAGCCTCCTCCTGCCCTACAGGACACTCTCCCTCCTCTTCCTCTTTAAAATAAGATGGCTGTGGATCCATCTTGTCCCCTTCAAAATGTGAGGGCTGTTGATACTTTAAAGTGAAACTGTCCCCCTGCAGTTTAGGGAGACATTCTTCTTGGTGTCCAATCAGCTGATGGATGTCTACAGGACACAAACAAAACTCATTTTAACTCCTACATGCTAAATATTAAATCGTACATGAAATATAGGGCTGTGGCTATTGAAAATTGTATTAATCAAGTGTTTTACTGGATATGTTTTCGATTAATCGAGTAACTGGATAAAACAGTGTTGCTTGGTTAAAGACACATTTAAGCGACTATAAGACATTTCACTTAATAATGAACGGCCAGTTGGTTTGAGATGGTATGAGATCAAGATGTCATCTTTAGATCAGGCTTTGTTTTTTCGACAATCACTGCCACATTGATGGCTGCACCAACGAACGCCGACATGAAGGAAATAACAGGTCAGTACAGCTTTTACACACATATATAACTTGTCAAACCTGCCAGCTAGCAGGCTAGGTTTACAGCATCAGTTACCATGGTAACTGTCTCCAACTTTGTCTAACCTCTCTTATTTCTGGAGGTAAAACTCTTGAGCTTTACATACTCAGGACTTTGTACTTAGCCTGCTCTCTGGAATATTCCCCCGGTGACTGTGTGACTTTTGTGTAAACATGTTGATACACATTGTTACAAACTGAGAGGAACATCAACCTCGCATAAATATTGTGTGTCTGATACTGTCTCGTTTTTATGAAGAACATAATCAGTGCATCATCCTCACATGACAATTCATCTTCCTATAGACAATCTATTCAAGAATAGTGTTAATAATAAATATAAAGTTAGTAAAGATGTGAGAGTAAGAAGTAAACAAACCTGTTCTGTGTAACACAACTTGATGTTTTTGATGTTGTCGCTCCTTCTCCTCTTTTGTTGGACAAAGTTCCTCCTCGTACTCTGCTATGGTTCTTTCGCACATTTTCACACAATCACAACACTTTACACTCACACTTGATCTCTGCTTAGCGATGTGTTTTGATCACTTCCGCCTCTCTTTGTTAGCAGCTAACAAGCTAAGCTAACTAGCAAGCGAAGCTAGCGCTCAGACTAATATAACCGGATGCAAACAGTTATTAACGATGTTTACTCTATTTACTAGAGTGTAATAAAGGACATATATGTGTACATGGAGGCACAGATTAAGAACACTGAACTGTGACGACTGCAATAACGTCTTCACCGTCAGACGCCATCTTGCTTTGTCCTCGCCGTGTTTGGTTCGCGCGCAGTGTTGTCAGATCTCGCGAGAGAATAAAACAACCAGCTCTTTTCCAAATCTTTTCTTTTCTTAGTTTATTTCGAACATGACATACATACAACATTATACATCAGGTAATTTCATAATTTTTGCAATACACATCATGTCCAAAAAGGAGTAGGAAGAAGCAAAGCTTATTTAATCCTACTCCTTTTCCACTTCAGAGCACCCACAAATATTCACTGACCTTCTTTACAGCAAAATATCAAAATAGCAAAATGACATCTGTGAGTGAGTAACACAGCAGTTTTATAACCTGTCCCTAATTATTTCAGTCATTATTAACATACTAAGATGAAGAATATATTTTTTTCAATAAGTTTGAAAGTGTTTCTCATAATACTTCTTCTTTGTACTTTGTAAGCACTATTAATTTAAACATCCTCTTAAAGTGGGTCATATCAGTACAATGTTTAACTTCTTTACTTAATCCATTCCATAATTTAATTCCACATACTTATATGCTAAAAGTTTTAAGTGTTGTACGGGCATACAAATGAAGCATATGATACATTCCTGGATATATTTCTGACACTTTATGACCATCATTGTCCATTGAGAGAATATAAGCAAAATACTAAAACGAGGGGAAAACCATGGATAACAAGGGGTTTAGTAAAAGCCTGTAAAAAAAAAAAAATAGACTTTACAAGGAATTTATTAAGAATCGAACAAAGGAAAATGAGGAAAAATATAAAAAGTATAAAAACAGATTGACATCTATCATGAGGCTGCAACAAAAAAACTATTATGAACAATTGCTGCATAAACATAAAAATAATATCATTGAAACCTGGCATGTGCTTAATACTATGATTAAAAAATCTAGCAATAAGGATTTTACAGCATATCTGGTAAAAGATGACAACTCAATTATTGAAAATATAGAAGAAATAGCTGAGGAATTCAATAAGTTTTTTGTGAATGTTGGCCCAAATTTGGCAAAAAATATTAATTTAAAAATCAAGCATGAGAAAAAGTTAAAGCCTATATCTCACATAAACAATTCAATGTTTCTTGGTGGAGTTTGTGAAAGTGATGTGTCAGAAGTGGTCAGAAAGTTTAAAAATAAAAAATATGTGGATGGTAACAACGTGGATATGTCACTTGTTAAGGAAGTGATGGATTGTGTCCTGAAGCCATTTACTTATATATGCAATAAATCTTTATCAACTGGAATTTTTCCTGACAAAATGAAAATCGCAAAAGTTATTCCAATTTATAAAAATGGTGATAAACATATGGTCTCAAATTACAGACCTGTGTCCTTACTACCTCAATTTGCAAAAATTCTTGAGAAATTATTTGTAAATAGACTTGATAAGTTTATTGACAAACATGAGCTATTGAATGACCATCAGTATGGGTTCAGGAGTAATCCATTTACATCTCTAGCGGTGATTGACTTTGTAGAAAACATAGCTACAGCAATAGAAAAAAAGCAACACACCGTTGGAGTATTTATGGACTTATGTAAAGCTTTTGACACAATCCATCATTCCTTACTTCTGCAGAAATAGGAAAAATATGGCATAAGAGGTGTTTCGCAACAGTGGTTAAGTAGTTTTTTAAGTAACAGATCTCAATATGTGGAAATTAATAAGATTAAATCACAGCCAAGAAGAGTAACTTGTGGGGTTCCACAAGGCTCGGTATTGGGACCTAAGTTATTTATACTCTACCTAAATGATATTTGTTCAGTATCTAATAAATTGAAATTTATTATGTTTGCAGATGATACAAATGTATATTGTTCAGGAGAAGACTTGAAGGAAGTGTTGAGGATAAAAGAGGTTGAGTTAATTCAACTAAAAAAATGGTTTGATATTAATAAGTTATCATTAAATGATAAGAAAACTAAATTTATGGTGTTTAGTGGTGCAAGGACAAATTGTGAAGCAAAATTAAAGTTAAATCATGTGGAAATTGATAGAGTATATGAAACTAAATTCTTGGGAATAATAATTGATCATAAACTGTGTTGGAAACCGCATATTGAATATAGAGAAGGAAAAATATCCAAATTTATTGCTATTCTTTATAAAGTAAGACACATGCTGAATAAGACATGCCTGCATATGTTGTATTATTCTTTTATTTTTCCATATTTAACGTATTGTGTTGAAATTTGGGGAAATGTTTATAAAACAAACATAGACCCAATCATAAAACTTCAAAAAAGGGTCATTAGAATAATACACAAAGCCTGCTACTATGAACATACCAATCCATTATTTATGAGTGCAAATGTATTAAAATTTTCCGACATTGTGTTTTTAAAAAGAATGGGAATTATGTTTGGAGTAAAAAACAACGGCCTTCCAGCTTGTCTTCTTAGGTTATTTCATTTAAGAGGAGAAAACTATAATTTACGGGGGAAATCGATTTTTGAAACAGGTAAAGCGAGAACAAATATAAAATACAAATGTATTTCAGTTTTAGGAGTTAAATGGTGGAAGAAGCTCAGGGATGAACTGAAGACATGAACTTCTTTGGTAAGGTTTAAGAAAACATTGATAGGTGAAATAATTGAAAATTATAAAATATAGTAACAATTACTTTCATCCCATTGATTTTTTATTTTTTTAATGTTGATTTTCCAGGCAATCTAATCTTCTGTGAAGGTTTAGGATAAGCAAATATAAGCTTTGGCTTCAGCTTATTCCTTTTTTGGTCATTCTTTTTCTTTTCTTTCGTGTGTAAATGTGCATTATTGTATACATATAACATGGACTGTAAAACTGATCACACAAAATGGTTGATTGATTTGATTGATTATATGACCGAAATAAACTTATTTCATTCAGTCATTCATTAATTTTCCTCTAAGGTTATATTTCTCCTCTTTAGTTGAGAAGAATTGTTGTACATTCCTTGGTAGCAGGTTATAATTTACTTTGTACATCAATTTAGCTGTTTGCAATTTTATCAAGTCATCGAGCTTTAATATTTTTGACTCAATAAATAAAGGGTTTGTATGTTCTCTATATCCAACATTGTGTATTATTGTAATCGATCTTTTTTGTAACACAGTTAACAAATTTAGCGCACATTTGTAGTTGTTTCCCCATATTTCTGCACAATAACTCAGATATGGTAACACTAGCGAGCAGTAGAGAATATAAAGTGATTTTTGGCCCAGGACGTATTCTGCTCTATTCATTATTGAAATGTTTTTTGCCACTTTATGTTGTATGTTTTGTATATGAGATTTCCAGTTCATTTTGTCATCTATTAAAGGGGAACATTATCACAATTTCAAAAGGGTTAAAAACAATAAAATCAGTTCCCAGTGGCTTGTTATATTTTTTGAAGTTTTTTTTCAAAATTTTACCGGTCTCGGAATATCCCTGAATAAAGCTTTAAAGTGCCTTATTTTCAGCTCTCTGCGAAGACACTGGCCATTTCCCTGTGACGTCACACAGTGCTGCCAATGTAAACAAACAATGGGAATACCACAGCAAGATATAGCGACATTAGCTCGGATTCAAACTCGGATTTCAGCGACTTAAGCGATTCAGCAGATTACGCATGTATTGAAACGGATGGTTGGAGTATGAAAATATTGAAGAAGAAACTGAAGCTATTGAGCGAATAGCTATTGACGCTATTCATAGCCATAGCATAGCCGAATAGCTGCGTTAGCATCGCCGCTAAAATGTGCGGACCAAACGATCAGGACTTTCGCATCTTTTGACACTGGAGCAACTTAAATCCGTCGATTGGTAAGTGTTTTTTTCGCATTAAATGTGGGTGGAAGGAAACGTAATATAGTTGCAAATGCATCTGCAGGTTATCCATACATCTCTGTGCCATGTCTGATTTAGCACCGCCGGTAAATAGCATGTTAGCATCGATTAACTGGCAGTCAACATCAACAAAACTCACCTTTGTGATTTCCTTGACTTTATCGTTACAAATGCATCTGCAGGTTATCCATACATCTCTGTGCCATGTCTGCTTTAGCACCACCGATAAATAGCAGGTTAGTGTCGATTAGCGTAGCATGTTAGCATCGATTAGCTGACAGTCACGCCTCAACCAAATATGTCTGATTAGCACATAAGTCAACATCAACAAAACTCACCTTTGTGATTTCCTTGACTTTAACGTTGCAAATGCATCTGCAGGTTATCCATACATCTCTGTGCCATGTCTGCTTTAGCACCGCCGGTAAATAGCATGTTAGCATCGATTAACTGGCAGTCAACATCAACAAAACTCACCTTTGTGATTTCCTTGACTTTATCGTTACAAATGCATCTGCAGGTTATCCATACATCTCTGTGCCATGTCTGCTTTAGCACCACCGATAAAGAGCAGGTTAGTGTCGATTAGCGTAGCATGTTAGCATCGATTAGCTGACAGTCACGCCTCGGCCAAATATGTCCGATTAGCACATAAGTCAACATCAACAAAACTCACCTTTGTGATTTCGTTGACTTTATCGTTGCAAATGCATCTGCAGGTTATCCATACATCTCTGTGCCATGTCTGTCATCGCCGGTAAAATGTGGAGACACTCTGGCACATTCAATGGGGGTCTGGCGGCAGACACTTTGGCATCTTCGGGCCAGTGGTGCAACTTGAATCCCTCCCTGTTAGTGTCGTTACACCCTCCGACAACACACCGACGAGGCATGATGTCTCCCAGGTTCCAAAAAATAGTCGAAAAAACGGAAAATAACAGAGCTGAGACCCAATGTTTACAATGGGTTGAAAATGAAAATGGCGGGTGTGTTACCTCAGCGACGTCACATTCTGACGTCATCCCCTCCAGAGCGATAAACAGAAAGGCGTTTAATTCGGCAAAATTCACCCATTTAGAGTTCGGAAATCGGTTAAAAAAATATATGGTCTTTTTTCTGCACCATCAAGGTATATATTGACGCTTACATAGGTCTGCTGATAATGTTCCCCATAGCTATGGGCTGCAATTTGGACACTCGTGCTGTAGGCTACGAGGAGCCAGCAGCTACACAACAGTTGAGCTAAAATGAGCTGAAATAACATATTTAAGCATATCAAATAATCATAGTTGCTTATTACATACACAAAGTCGCTTAGAGACAGAAGTCCGCCAGAAAGTATTCAGTAACAAACGTGTCCACATCATTCAACTTCCTACAACAGGAACCATGCTGAAGAAATCCAGCAGTTACTGTCAGACTCTAATCTGGGGTACCTTTGTCTATCAGAGACATGCATAAAACCTGCAACACTTTTTGTTCTAATTAATGTCAAGATTACAGAAAAAAAAAATAGCTCAAGTGACAAAGGGGGGAGGAGTTATGATTTATGTAAGGGATAAAGTTAAAAGTCAACAAATAACCCTTCCAGTAGATCATCTTGAGTGTGTTGGAATTAAAATCACATTTTCCTCCGAAATGTATTTGAAGGTAATCATAGCATACCGACCACCCACAGCTTAAGACATTTTTCTCAATTAATTTTTAGACATCCTCAAACAGCACAGTATGAAAGAGTTGGAAGTTATGGGGGACGTTAATCTTGACTGATTAAATAAGACACGTAGAAAGAAACTTAAGGATATTTTAAACGGCTTCTGCATGACACAAATGATAAGCAGCCCCTACTAGAATTACATTGGATACAAAAATCAAAGAGATCATCTGTAAATACACTAAAACAAAACACAGAAAGAAAAGTGCTAAAATAAAAATACCTTGGATTAATGAAACAATTTTGGATTCTGATGAAAAATCGGGACTCAACTCTCAAAAGAGCAATTAAAACAGGTCTGAATACGGATCGTATGATTTTTAAAAGTTTGAGGCACAAAGTTACAATGCTTATGCGGAAGTTCAGGGCTGACTTTCACTTAGAATTAATCAAAGCTGCTCACACGGTCAATAAGGTGGACATAATGTGTATTATATTTATCCATGAGAGCATTTTTGTTGTAAATTGTGAGGTATGTCTGTTAAAATCATGGTTGTTTTTACAAATGATGACAGATGTGAACAAGAGCATGTATTGTCTTTGTGTGATGATGTAAATAAGGTGTGGTTGTATTGAATATTAAGTATGTGTCCATGAAAGGGCATTTTATGACTTCTTAATTTGATTACATGCTATACTATAATTATGATTAATTACTGTAGTGTCGTAATTTTATTGCATGATTGTGTATTCCTTTAATTTAGGTAGCCAGGGACTGCAGATGGAAAGTAGCTATTTAGATATAATCTGGCACAGAACATCTTTGTTTTTGAACTTAATCTTTCTGTAGATTGTCCTATCATATAAAGACTAAATTAAATAAACCACTGAGTGAATTATTGAGGCCACAATAATTCACTATGTGTTGTAAAATATCAAATTACTATTGCAAAAGCAAACTTTGTGTTAAGATCCGTACTCCGATCTTCCCATATTATGGTTTGTTGCATTTTTATTCACTCTGTCGTTCTACCCTCATACTTCCTGTTTAGTATGTTTTGTGGGTTCTTCCGAGGATGTTGTAGTCGTAATGATTTGTGCAGTCCTTTGAGACATTTGTGATTTGGGGCTATATAAATAAACATTGATTGTTGATTAGTCATTACCATGGTCACTCATCAGTTCACCTGCTGCTCACGGCCCCGCACACCTGCTACAGATAATCACCGTCACTTTATAAGCCGTCCTCTTTTGTTTGTTCAGCCTGGGTTCATAGTTTGTTTTCTCGCAACGTAACGTCAGGTATGCTTTTCTCGCTAGCTCATTAGCTCAGCCACCTAGTCATCTTTAGCTCACATGCTAATCATCTTTTTTTTAACTTTTTATGCCTTCATGTCAAGTCTTAGTTCTTTATATTTCCTAGCTTTCACGCTAGCGTCTTTTGTTTCCCTTTTTATTAGCTCCAGTGTTTTTGTTCAGAGCTCACCTTTTGTTAATAAATTTGTTAGATCCTACCTTTGTTGTGTTCTTCGTTTGACGCATCCACGAGGGAATCGAACCCGGTACCACGATGCCGAACCGGCGTAACACATTGACCTCAAACATGACCTGTATTCCGCCTCTGCTCTTGCTGCGCTTGACTATCAGCTGCCTTTTCTTTTTCTTGGATGTTTCTGAAAGTGCTACTACTACCACTACTACTACTATGACTAACATTGTCCCTTTTTCAAGGATAGAGGGGTTGAGTTGGGATTGTGTCAAGTTTGAGCGCATCGAGGTTTTATTTAATTGATAATTACAGTGGTTGGCGGAAGCAACCCCAACCTCAAAGGACGATGGCAATTCAGTAATTAAATGTTTTTACCCCGACATGGTTTCCCCAAAAAGATTAGGTCAAACAACGGCACCCATTTTAAGAAAGCAGGTTCATCCTCAGTCCCAAGGTTATGTTGAAAAGGATGAACCAGAACATCAAAACAAACTGGCCAAAATCTGTGCACAGACCAAATTGAATTTGATTGACAAGTTTCCATTAGCATTAATGATCATTTAAATGTCCCTGAATACAACTGTTTTTGCGCTTTTGAATTTTTCATCCTGTAAGCTACGTACATACAGATCGGCCTTTCCCAGGACCAGCAGACCCCTTGAAAGGAGGAATCAGCATGAGACCAAAAAGGTATTTATACAATAAAAAAGATGCAGAATTTGTGTGTCAGTTCCTCTGTGCAGATTTGAGGATGACAGCCCGCCACTCCAGATTCCCTTCCACCCACCGAGAGGGTTAAGGTCAAAGCCGGATCCCAGACCTCTTCCCGAGACCAGAGAAGAGAAAACAACTTGCCAGCGATGACGAGAACGACTAAGGTTGCCAGCCACGATGTGTCCGTCGGACCTCCAGCAGCTGTGGAAGGAGGCGTCGGGAGTACCAAACGGCGAGGAGGCCTTGAAGCAAGCCGAGGACCTGGACTTGAGCACCAACAGCTCCAACTCCCCCCTCAGCCTTCCCCATACACTGTGCCACTGCACAGTCTGCCCAATGGACAGAGCCACGCCCCAAAGAGAGACAGAGCCGGACTGTTTGAGTGGATCTCCTTCTCCACCAAGGCAGCCAAGGGCTACCAAGGAATCTACACGAGTATGGACTCATACGAAATTCAGTTTTTGTTCAAAATCAATCACATAACAATCATATTGGTAACTACATTCATTGCAAATGCCGGAGAAAGAATTCTGCAACAGCTTACAGTCATAAGTTTATATTCATTTTTAAACATATTTTGTTTGATTGATCATTAATATGAAATACATCTGAATAAGCATATACATATATATATATATATATTCATCTAATTATGTTCATGATCAAAGTATTCTGTTATTCCATTGTACTAAATTGTGTTCCGTGAGATGGTTTTACTGCAGGCTGATAACAGAGATCGCTCAGTGAGGGTCATAGAGGAATTTTCGCCCCGCATAATAACATTGGGGTTTTCCCCTCTATCTGTGGTAGAGATTTTATGTAAGTGGCCTAGGTCAGAAATCATTATGGTCCAGGGTTCTAGAACCCTGGAAGGGGTTATGTAGTGGAATTTCTGACCTTTTGGACCATATTTGGTGTCTGTCGAAGTCCGAAAAGAAAGTCTGTCAAAAAGCCTTAAAGGGGAACATTATCACAATTTCAAAAGGGTTAAAAACAACAAAAATTAGTTCCCAGTGGCTTGTTGTATTTTTTTGTTTTTTAAATTTCTCCAAATTTTACCGGTCCCGGAATATCCCTAAATAAAGCTTTAAAGTGCCTTATTTTCGCTATCTTCGAAACCACTATCCATTTCCCTGTGACGTCATACAGGGCTGCCAATACAAACAACATGGCGGTTACCACAGCAAGATATAGCGACATTAGCTCGGATTCAGACTCGGATTTCAGCGGCTTAAGCGATTCAACAGATTACGCATGTATTGAAACAGATGGTCGGAGTATGGAGGCATATAGCGAAAATGAAATTGAAGAAGAAATTGAAGCTATTGAGCAAATAGCTATTGACGCTATTCGGCCATAGCGTGGGTGTACCTAATGAAGTGGCCCATAGCATGGCTGCCTTATTAGCATCGCCGGTAAAATGTGCGGACCAAACGATCAGGACTTTCGCATCTTGTGACACTGGAGCAACTTAAATCCGTCGATTGGTAAGTGTTTGTTTCACATTAAATGTGGGTATCTAGTTTCAAATGTACATACAGCTAGCGTAAATAGCATGTTAGCATCGATTAGTGTAGCATGTTAACATCGATTAGCTGGCAGTCATGCCGTGACCAAATATGTCTGATTAGCACATAAGTCAACAACATCAACAAAACTCACCTTTGTGATTTAGTTGATTTAATCGTTGCAAATGCATCTGCAGGTTATCCATACATCTCTGTGCCATGTCTGTCTTAGCATCGCCGGTAAAATGTGAAGACACTCTGGTACATTCAATGGGGGTCTGGCGGCAGATTTCTTGCCAGTGGTGCAACTTGAATCCCTCCCTGTTAGTGTTGTTACACCCTCCGACAACACACCGACGAGGCATGATGTCTGCAAAGTTCCTAAAAATAGTCGAAAAAACGGAAAATAACAGAGCTGAGACCCGGTGTATGTAATGTGAAAATGAATATGGCGGCTGTGTTACCTCGGTGACGTCACGTTCTGACGTCATCGCTAAAAGACCGATAAACAGAAAGGCGTTTAATTTGCCAAAATTCACCCATTTAGAGTTCGGAAATCGGTTAAAAAAATACATGGTCTTTTTTCTGCGACATCAAGGTATATATTGACGCTTACATAGGTTTGGTGATAATGTTCCTCTTTAAGAATGTCTGCTCGTTTCTTTTTTTTATTCTGAACCACTGGAAGAGCATACGTGGGTTAAAGTTGAATTTGTGGTCGGTCTGACCATTCTACAAAATGTTTTGTCTATTATGGCTAAAGGATTCAAGGATGGTGCAGAACAAACAGGTCCAAAACAACGGGACCTTGACACATGAAGAAAACATATAAATGGCTAGTAGACCAATGCTGCGTGTGAGTCGCATGATTCCCGATTCATCCAACGCCTCCGGAGGACGTTGTCCGTCTGCATGGGCAATTCAATCCAACTATGTACTTTTTGATTAAGGGTAAAAAAAAAACTTTGTACTAAATTCACTTTGTTTGCTGTTTAAGCTTCGGACACTCCACCACAATGTAACACTTCATTATTTCAAAAGCATACATAAAACACTATTATGATTAAGTTTAAAAGTGAATTATGAAGACTTGAAATGTTTATTGTATGTAACATATCTCATGTACTGTTTATTCTCACCTTTTCAGTCAAATTGTTCTGTTCATTTTAAAGTACACAAATGTGTATATTAACTCATGTACTTGACTGAAATAAAAGCACTAATCTGAAGTGTCTAATCTATAAATGTTAGAATCATTTTAACAAGATTGTGTTACACACAACAATGATGTCACACATGTTATATGTGCTGATGTTGTTAGAAAGTCAAAGTTTACAAAGTTTTGACAGTTTATTTCAAATCCTGCATCTTCATTTGCTGCTGCTGTTCTCACCAGCACACTTGTGTTTCTTACACTGGTACTTAAAAGAGAATCTTTCACCACACACACTGCAACTCAACACTTTCTCTCCTGGGTGTGTGCTCATGTGTGTATTCAAATGATGTCTTTGAATAAAACCTTTACCGCAGATTGAACATGTAAAAGGTTTTTCTCCAGTGTGTGTTCTCATGTGTACATTCAAATTTTGAATTATTGCAAAACTTTTATCACATTCTGAGCAGGAAAAAGGTTTTTCTCCAGTGTGTATTCTCATGTGTGCTTTGATTTGGTGCGAATGATTAAAATCTTTACCGCAGATTGAACATGAAAAAGGTTTTTCTCCAGTGTGTGTTCGCATGTGTGCTTTTAAGTTTTGATTTCTTACAAAACTTTTACCACATTCTGAGCAGGAAAAAGGTTTTTCTCCAGTATGTATTCTCATGTGTATTTTAAAATCCTTTCTATGAGAAAAATCTTTACCACAGATAGAACATGAAAAAGGTTTTTCTCCAGTATGTGTTCTCATGTGTTCTTTCATCATATCTTTTAGTCTAAAATCTCTACCGCATTCTGAGCATGAAAATGGTTTCTCTCCAGTGTGTATTCTCATGTGTCTTTTCAATTCACTAGGGTATTTAAAAGTTTTGTCACAGTGAGAACATGTGAGGTGTGTGTTGTCAGTGTGACATGTCTTATCATCTTTAGAGTCTTCATCATCAGTGTCAGGAGAGTGTGACGTTGTGTCCTCACTATCTGATAGTGGAGCTAAGAGCTTGTCTGCTTGTGATCCTCCACAGTGGTCTCCATCAGCTTCTGTTGTCATGTGTTGAGTTGAGCTGCTGCTTGGAGGCTCCCCCCCTCCCCTCTCCTCACTCTCACCTTTGACCTCATCACCTTCACTCTTCACAGGGACACCAGTCACTGGGAACTCATCCAACCATTCAATATGCTTACCCTCCTGACTGATGCTGTGTTCCTCCTCTTCCTCTTTAATTTGAGGGGTCAGTGGGTCCTCCTCTTCCTCTTTAAAATGGGGTGACAATCGGTCCCCCTCTTCCTTTTTAAAGTGGGGGATCAAGGGGTATTCCTCTTCCTTCTTAATGTCTTCCTCCGTCTGCATCCTGAAGCTCCACTTCTGTTGCTCAGGGTGAAGATGTTCTTCACAGACGTCTGCAAGACAAACACACCATCTCTGCTCAGTCACACAATGCATTCAGTACTTTTACATGCACTTAAGAAAACAAGTTATCGTATGAAACGTCTTGAAATCTCAGTGACGCACAAACACGCTGCTCTTTACAACATTATTCACCGGAAAAGATAAAAGACAAGGACGACAGGACTTTTTACTACGGATGGACGATTCGGTTTAAAATTTAATTAGCGATATATTATTTCATACAGAATTACTAATAGAACCATTTTCAAACAGACTGTACAGGCTCCTAATTTAGTTGCTAAAAGATGCAGTAAAATATTACATCATTTCAAGTATTATTTTCTCAAATAAAGTAACCAGATATTAACAGTAAATAAACAAGTACATTAATAATAATTGTTTCGACAAAATAACACAATTAGAAATGACACAATATGTTACTGCATATGTCAGCTGCCAAATTAGGAACTTTGAGATTATTCTATTATCAATAATATACCAAATGGTATATCGTGACATATATTGGTTCATTGGTTCGCCGAGTCATTTTGTTTGGTCCACCAAATATATTTATTATCTTCTTCAGATGTGTATGTTTAAAATGTTAGAATATAGAATATAATATATCTTTTTTGTCATTGTACAACAAAACTGAAAGCAAACTAATTTAGTACAAATTCATAATAACACATAGAAACATAAGAAAATGGTACTCAGATAAATAGATAAAAAAAATATAAAATACATAAAACACCAAGCACACAGCTCACATGCACAGTCGTTCTTTTTCATGCTTTGTGTTAAGCGACACTATTGCTCTCGGGTAAAAAGTGTTCTTAAATCAGTTTGTCTGGCTTTTTATTGTCCTGTATCTCCTGCCCGAGGGCAGCAGTTCAAAAAGTTTATGTCCGGGGCAAAATGGGTCCCTTATGATGGGCCTTTTTGAGGCACCTGGCACTGTACAGTTCATCTAGGGAGGGGAGAGAGCAGCCAGTGATCTTCATGGCAGTTTTTATGAGCCTCTGAAGTGTGTTTCTCTCTGCCGCCGTGCAGCTGGCATACCACACACACATGCAGTATGTCAGCACACTCTCTATTGAGCAGCGATAGAAAGACAAGCAGTTTTTGTGACAGGTGGTTCTTTTTGAGGAGTCTCAGAAAGTAAAGTCTCTGCTATGCCTTTTTGATGCTCACTGAGGTGTTCGCACTCCACGGCAGGTCTTCCTCGATCTGGATGCCCAGGAACCTGAAGTTAGAGACCCTTTCCACATAGTCACCATTGATGTACAGTGGTTGGATGTTTATCGTTTTTTACTTCCAGAAGTTCATGATCAGCTCCATCGTCTTGGTGGTGTTAAAGGCCTACTGAAAGCCACTACTACCGACCACACAGTCTGATAGTTTATATATCAATGATGAAATATTAACATTGCAACACATGCCAATACGGCCTTTTTAGTTGACTAAATTACAATTTTAGATTTCCCAGGAGTTTCGTCTTAAAAATGTCGTGTAATGATGACGAGTACGCAAGACGTCACGCGTTTTTAGGAAGTATGAGCGCTACGCACACACACAGCTAAAAGTCGTTTGCTTTAACGGCATAATTACACAGTATTTTGGACATCTGTGTTGCTGAATCTTTTGCAATTTGTTCAATTAATATTGGAGAAGTCAGAGTAGAAAGAAGAAGTTGGGAAGCTTTAGCCTTTAGCCACACAAACACACTGTGATTCCTTGTTTAAAATTCCATCCATCCATCCATCCTTCCACCCATCTTCTTCCACTTATCCAAGGTCGGGTCGCGGGGGCAGCAGCTTAAGCAGGGGAGCCAAGACTTCCCTCTCCCCAGCCACTTCGTCTTCGAGGCGTTCCCAGGCCAGCCGGGAGACATAGTCTTCCCAACGTGTCCTGGGTCTTCCCCCTGGCCTCCTACCGGTTGGACGTGCCCTAAACACCTCCCTAGGGAGGCGTTCGGGTGGCATCCTGAGCAGATGCCCGAACCACCTCATCTGGCTCCTCTCCATGTGGAGGAGCAGCGGCTTTACTTTGAGTTCCTCCCGGATGGCAGAGCTTCTCACCCTATCTCTAAGGGAGAGACCCACCACACGGCGGAGGAAACTCATTTTGGCCGCTTGTACCCGTGATCTTATCCTTTCGGTCATGACCCAAAGCTCATGACCATAGGTGAGGATGGGAACGTAGATCGACCAGTAAATTGAGAGCTTTGCCTTCCGGCTCAGCTCCTTCTTCACCACAACGGATCGGTACAACGTCCGCATTACTGAAGACGCCGCATCGATCCGCCTGTCGATCTCACGATCCTCTCTTCCCCCACCCGTGAACAAGACTCGTAGGTACTTGAACTGCTCCACTTGGAGCAGGGTCTCTTCCCCAACCCGGAAATGGCACTCCACCCTTTTCCGGGCAAGAACCATGGACTCGGACTTGGAGGTGCTGATTCTCATTCCGGTCGCTTCACACTCGGCTGCGAACCGATCCAGTGAGAGCTGAAGATCCCGGTCAGATGAAGCCATCAGGACCACATCATCTGCAAAAAGCAGAGACCTAATCCCGCGGCCACCAAACCGGAACCCCTCAACGCCTTGACTGCGCCTAGAAATTCTGTCCATAAAAGTTATGAACAGAATCTGTGACAAAGGACAGCCTTGGCGGAGTCCAACCCTCACTGGAACAGTGTCCGACTTACTGCCAGCAATGCGGACCAAGCTCTGACACTGATCATACAGGGAGCGGACCGCCACTATCATACAGTCCGATACCCCATACTCTCTGAGCACTCCCCACAGGACTTCTCGAGGGACACGGTCGAATGCCTTCTCCAAGTCCAGAAAGCACATGTAGACTGGTTAGGCAAACTCCCATGCACCCTCAAGAACCCTGCCGAGAGCATAGAGCTGGTCCAAAGTTCCACGACCAGGACGAAAACCACACTGTTCCTCCTGAATCCGAGGTTCGACTATCCGGCGTAGCCTCCTCTCCAGTACACCTGAATAAACCTTACCGGGAAGGCTTTTTAAAATTCGCGGAGGTGAAAATTTACTATGAATCAGAGCGCGGTCAAGCAAACATGAATCAAGACGGAATGTCAACCAGCAGGTTTCGGGGAGAAATTTGTGGTTAAAAAGTTGCTTCTTACCGGAGAAAAGCTGAGCTTGGGCCGTCCATGAAGCTAAAGTGAACTTCCCTTGGACACTGCGCGTCAAGACACCCGTGGAGACACCCTTCCGACTATCAGGTACTATTAAACTCACTAAAACACTAGCAACACAATAGAAAGATAAGGGATTTCCCAGAATTATCCTAGTAAATGTGTCTAAAAACATCGGAATCCGTCCCAATGCATTTGCGTTTTTTTTTTTCGTTTTTTTTGTCTAGTTCGTCGCTATCAATATCCTCAAACACAAATCTTTCATCCTCGCTCAAATTAATGGGGAAATTGTCGTTTTCTCAGTCCGAATAGCACATTTTGTTGGAGGCTCCCATTATAAACAATGTGAATATGTGAGGAGTCCCCACACTTGCGACGTCATCGTCTGCGACTTCCGGTAGAGGCAGGGGATTTTGGCTTAGCACCGACAGTTGAGAACTTTATCGTGGATGTTCTCTACTAAATCCTGGCAATATCAGAAATGATCAAGTATGACACATAGAATGGACCTGCTATCCCCGTTTGAATAAGAAAATCTCATTTCAGTAGGCCTTTAAGGACCAGGTAGTTTTCCCTGCACCACCCAATCAGCCGCTCTACTTCATTGCTGTCGGCAGAATCATCCCTCTCAGAAATGAGTCCCACTACTGTGGTGTCGTCTGCAAATGAAATAGTGGTATTGCTGGCATGAGTGTGGAGGGTGTGGAGTAGGGGGCTTAGCACGCAGCCCTGGGGGGAGCCGGTGCTGATGCTGATGGATGTTTAAAGGTGGGAGCCTACTCTCACCCATCCATCCATCCATCCATTTCTACCGCTTATTCTCTTAGGGGTCGCGGGGGGTGCTGGTGCCTATCTGAGCTACAATCTGACGGAAGGTGGGGTACACCCTGGACAAGTCGCCACCTCATCGCAGGGCCAACACAGATAGACAGACAACATTCACACTCACATTCACACACTAGGGACCATTTAGTGTTGCCAATCAACCTATCCCCAGCTGCATGTCTTTGGAAGTGGGAGGAAGCCCTACTCTCACACTTTGAGAGCAATTCTTTAGGAAGTCCAGGATCCAGTGGCAGATGGAGGAAGACAGTCCCAGCCCCGTCAGTTTGGGCACCAGTCTGTGGGGGAGGATGGTATTGAACGCAGAGCTAAAATCAACAAAGAGTAGCCTTGCATAGCTCCCCTGCTGCTTTAAGCGGCTCAGATCTGTAGATCTGTTGGCCCCCTATGCAAACTGGGAGAGTCCACTACAGGTGGCAGATTTGAGGTGATGTGCCCCCGAACCAGAGTTTCAAAGCACTTCATAATGATTGGTGTAAGTGCCACTGGACGGTAATCATTCAAGCTGTTTACTGCAGTTTTTTTGGCAGTGGGACAATAACAGAGTCCTTTAGACAGGGTGGGACGATGCACTGAGACAAGGACTGGTTGAAAATCCTGGTAAAGGCAACAGCCAGCTGGTCTGCACAGGTCTTTAGTACACGTCCAGGTACGCCATCTGGTCTAGCAGCTTTCCTCGGGTTCACCCTCCTTAGTGTGCGCTGCACCTCATGTTCCTCCAACATGAGGACGTTGTCACGGGTTGAAGGTTGTGATGCGACTGCATGTGGTTGCTTCACCCCGAAGCGAGCAAGATGTTCAGTTCCTCCGCCAGCGAGGCGTCTCCGTCAGCCACAGCGAGGTTGTTGGATTTGTAGCTGGTGATGTGCTGCACCCCCTGCCTGTTGCTGCTGAGGTGTCCCTCTATTTTCTTCTGATAAGATGTCTTGGCCTCTCTAATGCCTCTCCTCAGGCTGGCTCTGGCAGCTCTCTACTGTGCCCCAACACCACACCTACATTCCTTGTTCCTCTCCTTCAGCAGGGTCCTGACCTCACCAGTCATCCAGGGCTTTTGGTTTGGATAGACCCGGATGCGCTTCTCGGTCATAGCAATATCCGTGCAGAACTTGATATAGCTCAGCACGGATAAAGTGTGGTCCTCCAGGTCCTGCTGTTCTAAGATGCCCCAGTTTGTTCTTTAAAGGGGAACATTATCACAATTTCAAAAGGGTTAAAAACAATAAAAAAATCAGTTCCCAGTGGCTTGTAGTATTTTTTGAAGTTTTTAAAAAAATGTTACCGGTCTCGGAATATCCCTAAATAAAGCTTTAAAGTGCCTTATTTTCGCTCTCTGCGAAGACACTGGCCATTTCCCTGTGACGTCACACAGTGCTGCCAATGTAAACAAACAATGGGAATACCACAGCAAGATATAGCGACATTAGCTCGGATTCAAACTCTGATTTCAGCAATTTAAGCGATTCAACAGATTATGCATGTATTTAAACAGATGGTTGGAGTATGAAAATATTGAAGAAGAAACTGAAGCTATTGAACGAATAGCTATTGACGCTATTCATAGCCATAGCATGGCCGAATAGCTGCGTTAGCATCGCCGGTAAAATGTGCGGACCAAACGATCAGGACTTTCGCATCTTTTGACACTGGAGCAACTTAAATCCGTCGATTGGTAAGTGTTTTTTTCGCATTAAATGTGGGTGGAAGGAAACGTAATATAGTTGCAAATGCTTCTACAGGTTATCCATACATCTCTGTGCCATGTCTGCTTTAGCACCGCCGGTAAATAGCATGTTAGCATCGATTAGCGTAGCATGTTAGCATCGATTAGCTGGCAGTCAACATCAACAAAACTCACCTTTGTGATTTCGTTGACTATAGTTGCAAATGCATCTGCAGGTTATCCATACATCTCTGTGCCATGTCTGCCTTAGCATCGCCGGTCAAATGTGGAGACACTCTGGCACATTCAATGGGGGTCTGGCGGCAGACACTTTGGCATCTTCGGGCCAGTGGTGCAACTTGAATCCCTCCCTGTTAGTGTTGTTACACCCTCCGACAACACACCGACGAGGCATGATGTCTCCAAGGTTCCAAAAAATAGTCAAAAAAACGGAAAATAACAGAGCTGAGACCCAGTGTTTGTAATGTGTTGAAAATGAAAAGGGCGGGTGTGTTACCTCGGCGACGTCACGTTCTGACGTCATCCCTTCCAGCGCGATAAACAGAAAGGCGTTTAATTCGCCAAAATTCACCCATTTAGAGTTCGGAAATCGAATCGGTTAAAAAAATAGATGGTCTTTTTTCTGCACCATCAAGGTATATATTGACGCTTACATAGGTCTGCTGATAATGTTCCCCTTTAAAATCAATCCTGGAGCTGCTGAGAGGCGCCCTCAGGCCAGATTTTAACAGTCTTAGTTGTCGGGGGAGCACTTTTCCTGAGGGGTGTGTATGCCGGGATTAACAACACTGACAGGTGGTCAGACTGGCCCAAGTGTGGTGGTGACTTAGCCCTGTAGCTACTCTTAATATTAGAGTATGCCTTGTCCAGAGTGTTTTTTTCCCCCTAGTTGCACATTTAATGTGTTGGTGGAATTTAGGGAACACAGTTTTCAATTCTGTGTGATTAAAGTCCCCAGCAATGATGTGCACCGCCTCAGCGTACGCGCTTTGTTGACTGCTAATGGAGTCATGTAACACCCTGAGGGCCGTGCTAGTACAAACCCTGTTTCCATATGAGTTGGGAAATTGTGTTAGATGTAAATACAATGATTTGAAAATAATTTTCAACCCATATTCAGTTGAATATGCTACAAAGACAACATATTTGATGTTCAAACTGATACTTTTTTTTTTTTTTTTTGCAAATAATCATTAACTTTAGAATTTGATGCCAGCAACATGTGACAAAGAAGTTGGGAAAGGTGGCAATAAATACTGATCAAGTTGACGAATGCTCATCAAACACTTATATGGAACATCCCACAGGTGTGCAGGCTAATTGGGAACAGGTGGGTGCCATGATTGGGTATAAAAGCAGCTTCCAAGAAATGCTAAGTAATTCACAAACAAGGATGGGGTGAGGGTCACCACTTTGTAAGCAAATTGTCGAACAGTTTTAGAACAACATTTCTCAACCAGCTATTGCAAGGAATTTAGGGATTTTACCATCTATGGTCCATAAAATAATCAAAAAGTTCAGAGAAGCTGGAGAAATCACTGCACGTAAGCGATGATATTACGGACTTTTGATCCCTCAGGCGGTACTGCATCAAAAACCAACAGTGTGTAAAGGATATCACCAAATGGGCTCAGGAACACTTCATAGAACCACTGTCAGTAACTACAGTTGGTCGCTACATCTGTAAGTGCAAGTTAAAACTCTACTATGCAAAGCCAAAACCGTTTATCAACAATATCCTGAAACACCGCCGGCTTGGCTGGGCCCGAGCTCAACTAAGATGGACTGATGCAAAGTGGAAAAGTGTTCTGTGGTCTGACGAGTCCACATTTCAAATTATATTTGGAAACAAAGGACGTGGTGTCCTCCAGAACAAAGAGGAAAATAACCATCCGGATTGTTATAGGCGCAAAGTTGAAAAGCCAGCATCTGTGATGGTATGGGGGTGTATTAGTGCCCAAGGTATGGGTAACTTACACATCTGTGAAGGCACCATTAATGCTGAAAGGTCCATACAGGTTTTGGAGCAACATATTTTGTCATCCAAGCAACGTTATCATGGACGCCCCTGCTTATTTCAGCAATACAAGTGTTACAACTGCGTGGCTTTGTAGTAAAAGAGTGCAGATACTTTCCTGGCCCGCCTGCAGTCCAGACCTGTCTCCCATCGAAAATGTGTGGGGCATTATGAAGATACGACAGCGGAGACTACAGGACTGAAGGACTGAAGCTCTACATAAAACAAGAATGGTAAAGAATTCCACTTTCAAAGCTTCAACAATTAGTTTCCTCAGTTCCTAAACATTTATTGAGTGTTGTTAAAAGAAAAGGTGATGTAACACAGTGGTGAACATGCCCTTTCCCAACTACTTTGGCACGTGTTGCAGCCATGAAATTGTAAGTTAATTATTATTTGCAAAAAAAAAAAAAAAAAGTTTATGAGTTTGAACATCAAATATCTTGTCTTTGTAGTGCATTCAATTGAATATGGGTTGAAAAGGATTTCTAAATCATTCTATTCCGTTTATGTTTACATTTAACACAATTTCCCAACTCATATGGAAACGGGGTTTGTATGTAAACAGCCGTTAGCATGACAACATTAAACTCCCGTGGAAGGTAGATGGGTCTGCATTTCACAGTAACGTACTCCAAATCTGATGAGCACTGACTGGTAACAGTCTTGGTGTTGGTGCACCAGCTGTTGTTGACGTAGATGCATAGCCCCCCTACTCTGCTCTTACCGGAGACTTTGCTTCTGTCATGCCGATGTGTTGTGCGGCCCGCTAGCTCGATAGCCGTGTCCGGGATGAGCGGGTGAAGCCACGTCTCGGTGATGAGCAGAATGCAGCTGTCCCCGACCATCTTATTTGTCGCAGTCTGCAGCTTCAGCTCGTCCAGCTTGTTGCTAAATGAACATCTTGCCGTGTCTTCCTAGCGAAGTCTTTGGGTTTAAAACTAATTTGACCAACTTCTCGGTGTATGGCCACAACCTTTGCCGATACAAGCGTGAGGCATGATTTATAACCGAGAACAAACTTTTACCAACTCAGAGGCGATGCAGCAGCAGCTCAGTATCTAGTCTACCTCTCTGTGAGCAAGGAGCCGTTCGACAAAAAGTAGTTCCTTGAAGTTAGCTCTTACAATTACAATGCTGCTAATACTTGGTTAATATACAGGTCACTACAAGTAAATGGAGTAATGTTGGTGATTTTAAAGGGGCTTTAAAGGCACAATAGAGGACTACCATTACCTATAATGTTAACCACCTTGTACTAGCAGTTGTTTATTATTTAGCATACATATTGGATGACATCAGGATGTTGTGCTTACTTGGACTGTGATGAAGCTGTGAGGACTCAGGTGGTTTGTCTTCATGCTCTTCAGTCTTCACAGAGACAACAGTCAGTGGAAACTTGCTGAGATCCGCCTCCTCCTGCCCTGGAAGAAACTCTTCCTCCTGAGTAACCCCGAGATCCTCCTCTTCCTCTTTCATGTGGGGGGACTGTGGATCCTCCTGCTGCTGAAGGGGACATTCTTCTTGAGGAGCGTTCATCTGTTGGACGTCCGCAAGACAACACAAACAAACTTCAGCTCAGACGTGTCAAATATTTTTTTGTCTATCAAATATAATATTTTCCAAGTGGACTGACAGCACTTTGTGGTGATGTTCTTCTACACATGGAATAATCATCAGTTATTGAATATTATGAATTGTGTAATTGATCTTGTTTTCTGCATTTACATTAATTATTGATAAAAAGTAACAACTTATACAAAACCTCCTGCTGGGAATTTAATATCGTCATGACTGCATGAAGTCAGTCTGCACGTATAAAAGTTTCATTGTGCTGCAGCATCAAGTGACGCCAACTGGCTCCTCCCACTACCAACCTACCAGCCAACCTTGACGTGCACCTCCAAAATAGTCCCACCTCACGTCAACGGTGACCAGGACTACAGAGCTGTGATCAGTTGGCTTTACTTTTACGCGCAATATCCTCTCCTTGTTCTTCCTTCTGCGAAAGCAACATTTTTAACCCAACAGAAAACAAACAGAAGTGCAGCGAAGCACGTGTAACAAGTGCCAGCGAGTGTGGCCGTGTGATAGTATGTTGGTTGAACCTCACTGACACCTTAAGAAATGTGCTGGTGTGAGAATATATATACACTATATTGCCAAAAAGAATTTGGCCAACCATCCAAATGACGAGAATCAGGTGTTCTAATCACTTATAAAATCAAGCACTTAGGCATGGAGACTGTTTCTACAAACATTTTGTGAAAGAATGGGCCGCTCTCAGTGATTTCCAGCGTGGAACTGTCATAAGATGCTGCCTGTGCAACAAATCCAGTCGTGAAATGTCCTCGCTCCTAAATATTCCAAAGTCAACTTTATGATATGAAAAGTGAAGAGTTTGGGAACAACAGCAACTCAGCCACCAAGTGGTAGGCCACGTAAACGGACAGAGAGGAGTATGTGGATGCTGAAGTGTATAGTGCAAAGACTTTCTGCACAGTCAGTTGCTCCAGAGCTCCAAACTTCATGTGACCTTCCAGTTAGCCCACATACAGTATGCAGAGAGTTAATGGAATGGCATTTCATGGCCGTGCAGCTGACTCTAAGCCATACATCACCAAGTCCAATGCAAAGCGTGGGATGCAGTGGTGTAAAGCACGTCGCCACTGGACTCTAGAGCAGTGGAGACACCTTCTCTGGACTGATGAGTCACACTTTTTCCATCTGGCAATCTGATGGACCAGTCTGGGTTTGGAGGTTGCCAGGAAAACGGTAAATTTCCGACTGCATTGTACCGAGTGTGAAATTTGGTGGAGGAGGAATTATGGTGTTGGGTTGGATTTTCAGCAGTTGGACTTGGCCCCTTTGTTCCAGTGAAAGGAACTTTGAATGCTCCTGGATACCAACACATTTTGGACTAATATATATATATATATATATATATATATATATATATAAGAATATTTGGGTACCTCATGCTTTGATTACAAACAAAATAATGATGCATGTTCAATTTGTGTGCAGTATATTAAAGCCTTTTTATATATTTAACATTCATTTCATTAAATATTTATTTTTGTCTAACTGAATGAGCATTAATTGCTCACAATTGTGCAAATAGTGTATTCGTAATAATAAGCATCAGTTGATTTAATTTCCATGATATGTCTGGCCGAATGCAGCTGAGATAGGCTCCAGTACCCCCTGCAACCCCAAAAAGGGACAAGCGGTAGGAACCTGGATGGGTGGATGTCATCAAGGTAATAGAAGTGCGTGCAAACAACATCATAAAGTTAGCACCAATCCAAAGTAACTACTGCAATGTATGTGTAATACATTATATTACACTGTCATAAAAAGTTATATTTTAATCTTTATGATGTAAAGCGTTTTTTAGTACACTGACAAGCGCTATACCAAATAAAATGTATTATTATTATTATTATTATACCATGTGACTTATTCCAGACTTAAATTACGGGACGTTCGTTCCTTTCTAGTAACAAATATTTAATGATGTTAAGCATGAGTGTAATATACAACAAAAAAACATTGTTAAAGTATTAAATAAGGCAATATAATTCTCATAGAGAACATATAAAATACACTCCTCAAAAAAAAAACGCTCGCATTTGCTACAAAGGCCTGCTAGCGGGCTAACGCCAGCACGTTAGCTTGGAACAACATATCAGGTAAATAAGATAAATAATATGAAAATATATAATGTATATTACCTCATAAGCCGCGTGTACAAGAGAGGAGTGGAATATATTCTTCCTATTGTTACACCAGCAACTCTTTTTGTTGTTCTGTGGCCGGGCGAAGGAAGTGTGCACCACTCACTATTGTCCCAGTGAAACACGTGTTTGGCCAACATTTATTCCGCGGTGGAGAACACCTCGATGAGGTCACCCAGGTGTTGTCCTTCAGACCTCGGCCAAGAAGCCAGGTAAACAGTGGCAAGAATGTGGGCGATAAGAGTGTATGTGCGTGGGCATGAACTTGCACCCACTTTCAACTGGAACTCAGGACATATGATTAGTTGCACGGCCTATTCTAATCTATATTAAACATTTCTTAATCACTTCATCCTTCATTATATTAATTATATCCCAACTTTAGCTACCTGTAAAAATGATTAACTTATTCTAGTCCATTTGTAATTAAAATGTTTTCCTAAATTATAGTCTCCTCACTTGAACCAGACAGTCATTAGGACAAAAGACCCTGCGAGGACTTTGCACTTTAAAAGGGAAAGCCCAAAAAAGGACAGTATTAAGATGAATTCATCACATTTGCTATGAGGCATTTTATTATTTATATATTCTGTTCTTGTTACTTGGGGCGGTATAGCTCGGTTGGTAGAGTGGCCGTGCCAGCAACTTGAGGGTTCCAAGTTCGATCCCATCTTCTGCCATCCGAGCAGTTGTGTCCTTGGGCAAGACACTTTACCCACCTGCTCCCAGTGCCACCCACATTGGTTTAAATGTAACTTACATATTGGGTTTCACTCTGTAAAGCGCTTTGAGTCATTAGAGAAAAGCGCTATATAAATATAATTCACTTCACATGATATCTTGTTGTTCTATTTTCAAATTTCAAGGGGAACTGCACTTTTTGGAATCATTCACAGTCCCTATGTAAGTTAAAGTTAAGGTCCCAACGGTAGTCACACACTAGGTGTGGTGAAATGATCCTCTGCATTTGACCCATCCCCAAGTTCACCCCCTGGGAGGTGAGGGCAGCGGAGGCCGTGCTTGGGAATCATTTGGTAATTTAACCCCCAACCCTTAATGCTGAATGCCAAGGAAGGAGGCCATGGGTCCCATTTTTATAGTCTTTGGTATGACTCGGCCAGGATTTAAAATCACGACTTTCCAGTCTCAGGGCAGACACTCTAACCACAAGGCCACTGAGCAGGTCGATGGTTAATGCATCCTCAATAGAAAATAAACCTTTGCAAAAGTGAGCTAACAATTGAGTCATTGGTAGCCGCTCTATTCTGCCTATAAAGTGCTCTAAATAACATCCTAAAACCCCCTTCAACATTTTAAATACACACTGTAAGTATATATGTAATGTAGTAACATTCTTAATAACATGTCATATTTACATATCTTGCTCATTTTAAGCATACAATGTCTGCTCTCATTCGGATGCCAACTGATGGGATGTTCATATCTTCCCGTTTAGATGAAGAATTAATCATGAGAAAAAGGGTTAAAAAAGGGTAGGTGCAAAAGAGTGTATTTTTGTGTCTTTCTTACCATCTCGTGGTCTAAATTGGATGTCAAAGTTGAGCAAGTTCTCGGTTTATGTCCACAACCTTCTACTACATAAGTGAGAATCATGATTTATAATCTAGAATTAGCTTTCACCATTTTAGAGGCGGGAATGCAGCTCAGTATGTCAATATAGCAGCATAAGCTAGTTACTTCTGTGATCAATGCGCCGCTAAAAGTAGGTCCTTAGCGTTAGCGCTTATAATAACAATATCACTAATACTTGGTTAATATTCAGGTCACAAAATGTAAATGGAGTATTGTTGGCAGGTTTTGGATGTTTTTTGGAGGACTTTGTGGGTCTAATAGAGGAGCTCCCATTGACTCCAATGTTAGCTGATTTTTGCTCACGTTTATTTACTAATTAAAATTCATAAAAGTTTAAAACATATGTCTTACATAAGGATTGTGAATGATAGGCAACATTTTAAAAAAGTGCGGTTTCCTTTGAATTTGTCAGATAAGTAAACAGTCCTTCAAATTAAAGATGAAAAACAATTGAGGTTGTTTATAGATATTATCCACTATGAAGTTACAGTAAAACTAAGCACACAAGGGAAAGTACATTCATATACACATGAAGTACACATATGTGTACGAATCATGTTAACCACCAAAATATTGTCTTGTTCTCCTAAAGCCAATATCGAGTATCCTTTGGTGAGCTGACCGTATCGTCACACCCTTAGTTAAAAGCACACCATCCCCATGACATGACACTTCCACGTGATGTAGAACAGGAGTACAACATTTTAAACATACACACACATCTGAAGAATATAAAACAAATATATTTGGTGGGCCAAACAAAATTACACGGTGAAACAATGTTTGGTATGGGCGATACGACCTCAAATCTATATCCTAATAACAATATATGTCACGATATATCATTTGGTATATGATTGATTATAGAATAATTTTAAAGCGGGTTACAAAAGCTCCTAATTTGGCAGCTGACATATGCAGTAACATCATTGTTGTGTGTGTAACACAATCTTGTTAATATGATTCTAACATTCATAGATTAGACGCCTCAGATTAGTGCTTTTATTTCAGTCAAGTACATGAGTTGATATACACATTTGTGTACTTTAAAATGAACAGAACCATTTGACTAATAAGGACTGTTGAACGACTGAAGATCTACATAAAACAAGAATGGGAAATAATACCACTTTTAAAGCTTCAACAACTAGTTTCCTCAGTTCCCAAACGTTTCTTGAGTGTTGTTAAAAGAAAAGGTGATGTAACTCAGTGGTGAACATGCCCTTTCCCAACTACTTTGGCACATGTTGCAGCTATGAAATTCTAAGTGAATCAATATTTGCAAAAAAAAAAAAAAGTTTATGAGTTTGAACATCAAATATCTTGTCTTTGTAGTGCATTCAACTAAATATGTGTTGAAAAGGATTTGCAAATCATTGTATTCTGTTTATATTTACATCTAACACAATTTCCCCAACTCATATGGAAACGGGGTTTGTATGTGGAAGGTTATGAAGGATAGTTTTTTTTTTTATAATCTACATTTCTTATTAAATAGCTACACTTGACAAGTATTTTTTAAAGTTGTTGATGATTTTTTCCCCCCCTTTTTTAGAATCCCTCAAACATCAATGTCAGAAAACATGGGAAAGTTTGGAATGTTAGGGACAAGTCCATAATGTACATCATCCCATAGAGTTTTACTGTACATCCATCCATTTGTTCCACCACTTGTCCCTTTCATTTTATATGTATAGCCTTTATCACAAACTTGTCCACCAAAGGGTGTTGCGTTTTGGAGAAACTCCTTCTGTCAGAGTGCTGTTCAACACAGTAAAGAGGAACCCAAGGATGCACAGTAAAACACTTCTTTTACTGCGGAAATCAACTCACAAAAACCATCCAAACAGGAGGTAACAAAAAGCGACGGTGCGAAAAAGAAAAGACAACATTTGCATTGCGGAAAAAAGAACAAAAGCTACTTATATTCAAACTATATATTTCAACTTGGTTTGGAGTTACAAGACGTGCACACTACAAAACAACACCAAGATGGATGGCACTGGGACTGGCCAAGGTAGCAAAATACTCAAAGCATGTAATCAACTGGCGTGGAGTGGAATCACCGAGTGCCATCCAGCTGTCAAGGTGCTGCTTAAGTAGCACCAGGGTCAATTGGAAGCAGCTGTGCACGTCCCACAACTCCGCCCACAAGGGCAACACAGGAAAGGAGAACTGTAAGAACAAGGTCAACTGCACCAAAAGAGGAAAACTGACAATACAAACCACAAGGTGGCAGCAGGCGGTGACAACTTCCCTCAAATTAAATTTGGAAAAAAAAATGCACTGAGCATAAGAGATAAATCATCACAAATAAAGTTAATTCATTCAAAAAGTTTACCTTTGTAACTCACTTCTATCCAAATTCATCCAGGATGTTCCATTGGAGAATGATGTCAAACTAGTATGTCTACTAGGAAAATGTAAACCAAATATTTTTTATATATATAAGTGTTTCCCACACACTGATTTATTAGTGGCGGCACGCCACGGAAGAATTACAGCCGCCACAAATAAAATAAAAAAATAAAAAATTATTTGTATATATATTGTATATATATTTGTATATATATAGGGACGGCGTGGCGCAGTGGGAGAGTGGCCGAACGCAACCCGAGGGTCACTGGTTCAAATCCCACCTAGAACCAACCTCGTCACGTCCGTTGTGTCCTGAGCAAGACACTTCACCCTTGCTCCTGATGGGTGCTGGTTGGCGCCTTGCATGGCAGCTCCCTCCATCAGTGTGTGAATGTGTGTGTGAATGGGTGAATGTGGAAGTAGTGTCAAAGCGCTTTGAGTACCTTGAAGGTAGAAAAGCGCTATACAAGTACAACCCATTTATCATTTATTATTTATATATTTTTTTCTGACTTTTGACTCGCTCGACCACTCATAAAAGCCATTTGACTCTGTCTGTGAATGGAGCTTGTAGTTACATATTATGTACATATGTAAATATTATATAAATATGTATATGGATATGTACATAAAGTGTTGTAATTATATTCCAACTCCGCGTTCTTCTTGGTCATCGCCGCCGAAGCATACATTGTTTATTGCATAAAGGTCTGGTGACATACATAAAAAACAATCACACAACAATATTCATATTACACAAGAAAGTAATAAAGACAATTAAATGAATGGATTATAGAGACCCAACAAATGATTCATAAAGTCACACATTTTAAAATCGTGTACAAGACAACTGTTCAAATGATGTATAAAGTAAATAATAATATGCTTCCAGAAGTGGTCCAGAAGATGTTTCAGATGTGAACCAGTAAATATGAACTAAGAGGGATTTATGTGTACTCAAAAGCAAAGGTATGAACACATGTAAAACAAATATGTACATCTTATAAAGGAGTTCATCTATGGAATCATCTACTATTAGAAAATAAAATATGCAACACTTCATTGTTCCAAACACATATGAATAAGTATAAAAGTGAATTATGAACACTTAAAATGTTTATTGTATGTAACATATTTTATGTACTGTTTATTCTCACCTTTTCAGTCAAATTGTTCTGTTCATTTTAAAGTACACAAATGTGTATATTAACTCATGTACTTGACTGAAATAAAAGCACTAATCGGAAGTGTCTAATCTATAAATGTTAGAATCATATTAACAAGATTGTGTTACACACTAGAGATGCGCGGTTTGCGGTCACAACTGTGGAGTCCGCGGATAAACTGCAGGTCGGGCGGGTGACATGACGAAAAAATTGATTTTAAATAGAGTCAGGCAGGTGGCGGTTGAACCAATTCGGAAATATATATTGTAATAATCCCAGGAATGTAGGCTCATAAAACTTCTTGGTTTGTCTTGTCTTTATTGCACAAGATGTAATACAACCACACAGCAGCTCTCATATCTTTAACGCTTTTACCGGGACAACTCGAACTCTCACTTCCTGCAGTCAACGTCACTTACCTATCTATCCCGGAAGTCCCGCCCCCCAGCCAAAGTCATTGGCTAACACCCCGTAGCCAGCCGCTACATTATACGTAGTTAAATGTTATGTTGAAGAGGTTCATTTAGCCTGCTGACGTGTATTTATAAATGGTTGATTTATAGAGGCTAGTACAGGGGTAGGGAACCTATGGCTCTAGAGCCAGATGTGGCTCTTTTGATGACTACAGCTGGCTCTCAGATTATTCTTATTTTACATTGCTTAACACAATAAGTAATGAATAATTCCACTGGTAATCAGTGTTAAAAATAACGTTCAAAATGTAAAAAAAATTCTCATGCATTTTTATCCCTCCATCCGTTTTCTACCGCAGTGTTTTTCAACCTTTTTTGAGCCAAGGCACATTTTTTTGCGTTTAAAAAATCCGGAGGCACACCACCAGCAGAAATGTATTAAAAACGAAACTCAGTTGACGGTAAAAAGTCGTCGTCACAATTGTTGGATACGACTTTAAAGCATAACCAAGCATGCGTCAATATAGCTCTTGTCTCAAAGCAGACGTACTGTCACCATTATTTTGAGTTGTTTGCTGTTTTCCTGTGTGTAGTGTTTTAATTCTTGTCTTGTGCTCCTATTTTGGTTGCTTTTTCTCTTTTTTTTGGTATTTTCCTGTAGTGCTACTTCCCGCATCTACTTTGTTTTAGCATTCAAGAGTATTTCAGTCGTTTTTATCCTTCTTTGTGGGGACATTGTCGGATATACATTGTCTTTGCTCCACAGTAAGTCTTTGCTGTCGTCCAGCATTTTGTTTTTCTGTTTACTTTGTAACCAGTTCATTTTTAGTTTTGCTCTGCATAGCCTTACCTAAGCTTTAATGCCTTTTCTTAGGGGCACTCACCTTTTGTTTATTTATGTTTTAAGCATTAGACACCTTTTTTTTTTTACCTGCACCCTGCCTCCCGCTGTTTCCGACATCTACAAAGCAATTAGCTCTAGACAGCACCGACCACTCAACAACACCACATCGTTTTCAGACTGTAATTATTGGTTTGCAAAAAACTATTTTAACCCATATAGGTGAAGTTAGATAATCTCCCACGGCACACTAGACTGTATGTCACGGCACAGTGGTTGAAAAAGACTGTTCTACCGCACCTGTTCAAGAAGTCAAGAATGGTAAGAAGTATTTTATTCATTATTAGTTAGCTATAGAATAAACATTTTATTAAAAAGAATAACAGATGTTATACCTTAATGTTGGTTTTACATAAAAATGCACACATTTAGTTGTATTCAGTGTTTAAAAAACATTATATGGCTCTCACGGAAATACATTTTAAAATATTTGGCTTCCATGGCTCTCTCAGCCAAAAACGTTCCCGACCCCTGGGCTAGTAGGTAAAGTGTACCTGACAACTCTTGATGGTACAATCCATATATCACGTCACGGACAACGTCACGCTAACATCACGTGACACCTCTGATGAAGGCTGCAGAAGCAAGGTAGCCCAAACTTGTCAGCTGCAACCCTTTACCTTACTAGCCTATAGAAATCAAACATTTATAAATAGTTAAAGGGGAACATTATCACAATTTCAAAAGGGTTAAAAACAATAAAAATCAGTTCCCAGTGGCTTGTTGTATTTTTTCAAAATGTTTTCAAAATTTTACCGGTCCCCGAATAGCCCCAAAAAAAATCTTTAAAGTGCTTGATTTTCGCTATTTGCGATGCGACTATCCATTTCCCTGTGACGTCACACAGTGCTGCCAATGTAAACAAACAATGGGAATACCACAGCAAGATATAGTGACATTAGCTCGGATTCAGACTCGGATTTCAGTGACTTAAGCGATTCAACAGATTACGCATGTATTGAAACAGATGGTTGGAGTATGAAAGTATTGAAGAAGAAACTGAAGCTATTGAGCAAATAGCTATTGACGCTATTCATAGCCATAGCATGGCCGAATAGCTGCGTTAGCATCGCCGGTAAAATGTGCGGACCAAACGATCAGGACTTTCACATCTCTTGACACTGGAGCAACTTAAATCTGTCGATTGGTAAGTGTTTTTTTTTGCATTAAATGTGGGTGGAAGGAAACGTAATATAGTTGCAAATGCATCTACAGGTTATCCATACATCTCTGTGCCATGTCTGCTTTAGCACCGCCGGTAAATAGCATGTTAGCGTCGATTAGCATAGCATGTTAGCATCGATTAGCTGGCAGTCACGCCGCGACCAAATATGTCTGATTAGCACATAAGTCAAGATCAAGAAAACTCACCTTTGTGATTTCCTTGACTTTAACGTTGCAAATGCATCTGCAGGTTATCCATACATCTCTGTGCCATGTCTGTCATCGCCGGTAAAATGTGGAGACACTTTGGTACATTCAACGGGGGTCTGGCGGCAGACACTTTGGCATCTTCGGGCCAGTGGTGCAACTTGAATCCCTCCCTGTTTGTGTTGTTACACCCTCCGACAACACACCGACGAGGCATGATGTCTCCAAGGTTTAAAAAAATATTCGAAAAAACGGAAAATAACAGAGCTGAGACCCGGTGTTTGTAATGTGTTGAAAATGAAAATGGCGGCTGTTACCTCGGAGACGTCACGTTCTGACGTCATCACCACATGAGCGATAAACAGAAAGGCCTATAATTCGCCAAAATTCACCCATTAAGAGTTCGGAAATCGGTTAAAAAAAATATAGGGTCTTTTTTCTGCACCATCAAGGTATATATTGACGCTTACATAGGTCTGCTGATAATGTTCCCCTTTAAATGTTGTTACCCACATACGTAAAACGAGCAGCACTCTTTGAAACAGTATGTGGGCATACTTTTATTTTGACGTGTCTCGTTTGGTCTGTCGACCAAGGGCGTAGAATTGGGTAGGGACTCTAGGGACACGTCCCTACCAATATCCAGCCGCTACTGTGTAGTCACGATCAATACAAGCGCTGCCCGTAATGTTTAGTCAATGATTATGGTACAGAAAGGGTTAAATGTCGGTCTCTGCTAGAAGTCCCGCCTCTAACTTAAATATCGCTCCCTGATTGGTTGCTGGTTTCATGCTAACTTACGTGTGATTGGCTGTCCCCGCTGTCACTCCTTCTGCTTATAAAAGCTAGCCTACATGCTAGTTGCTAGCGACCGCACGAGAGGCGGTGCAACTGTCAGTGTAAGTTGTCAACATGTTCGGCATTTCTTGTTCCTGCCACACGGTAGCTAGATGGATTTTAATATCAGTGCTGTGATTTACATTGTGTTTGTGTCTGTTTGCGTGCGTGTGTGCTGTAGGTTTCGAAGGATGTCATTGAACAGAAAACTGGATATAAGAGACTTCTTTAGGAGTCAAATTGTAAGTTACTTCAAGGGTGTGTAGAGGCTCAACAATATTGAATAATTCAACAATATATCACTCCAGGCACGCCCCTTAGAGTGCTATAATGAGCATATACCATGGACTGGAGTCATATATTGCTTTTATAAAACGGTTATCAATAAAGGCAATATGAAATAGGAATACTCAATCAATTTAATGTAGTTTTATTCAACTAGAAATACATATTATCCAATAAAATAGCCTCACTGTGGAAAAAATAGTCCCACCTATCCAGACGTTAGCTCCAAATTAGCACTGCATCTTGTCTTTTCCTCCGCTTTTTTTTCAGGTGAAAGTCAATGCTCAGTCCCCTCTACCATTGTTAACCCTCCCCGGAGGTGAAAGTTAACCTTAAACATGTGAATTCAACTACTTAAAGGGGAACATTATCACAATTTCAAAAGGGTTAAAAACAATAACAATCAGTTCCCAGTGGCTTGTTGTATTTTTTGAATTTTTTTTCAAAATTTTACCGGTCTCGGAAAATCCCTAATTAAAGCTTTAAAGTGCCTATGTTCGAAACCACCATCCATTTCCCTGTGACGTCATACAGTGCTGCCAATGTAAACAAACAATGGGAATACCACAGCAAGATATAGCGACATTAGCTCGGATTCAGACTCGGATTTCAGCGGCTTAAGCGATTCAACAGATTACGCATGTATTGAAACAGATGGTTGGAGTATGAAAGTATTGAAGAAGAAACTGAAGCTATTGAGCGAATAGCTATTGACGCTATTCATAGCCATAGCATGGCCGAATAGCTGCGTTAGCATCGCCGGTAAAATGTGCGGACCAAACGATCAGGACTTTCGCATCTTTTGACACTGGAGCAACTTAAATCCGTCGATTGGTAAGTGTTTTTTTCGCATTAAATGTGGGTGGAAGGAAACGTAATATAGTTGCAAATGCATCTGCAGGTTATCCATACATCTCTGTGCCATGTCTGCTTTAGCACCGCCGGTAAATAGCATGTTAGCATCGGTGAGCTAGCATGTTAGCATCGATTAGCTGGCAGTCAACATCAACAAAACTCACCTTTGTGATTTCGTTGACTATCGGTGCAAATGCATCTGCAGGTTATCCATACATCTCTGTGCCATGTCTGCCTTAGCATCGCCGGTCAAATGTGGAGAAACTCCAGCACATTCAATGGGGGTCTGGCGGCAGACACTTTGGCATCTTCGGGCCAGTGGTGCAACTTGAATCCCTCCGTTAGTGTTGTTACACCCTCTGACAACACACCGACGAGGCATGATGTCTCCAAGGTTCCAAAAAATAGTCAAAAAAACGGAAAATAACAGAGCTGGGACCCGGTGTTTGTAATGTGTAGAAAATGAAAATGGCGGGTGTGTTACCTCGGCGACGTCACATTCTGACGTCGTCGCCTCCAGCGCGATAAACAGAAAGGCGTTTAATTCGCCAAAATGCACCCATTTAGAGTTCGGAAATCGGTTAAAAAAATAGATGGTGTTTTTTCTGCACCATCAAGGTATATATTGACACTTACATAGGTCTGGTGATAATGTTCCCCTTTAAGTCCGTTTTTTGACATCGTAAAAACATCAGCTGTCTTTTTCTACGGACTGCAACAGTCTGTTGTCATGGATACATGACAACAACTTCCATTCATACCAGTCATGCGTGCCTGAGGCGGAGTGATAGCCTGCGCTGTGATAAGGCTTTAGAATATTTAAACCACGGTTAACAGCCAATCAGATCGCCGTATTTCACCTTTCCGTTTTATTTTTTAATTTTTTTTTAGTTTCATGTAACATATTTACAGTACAAAAGCACCAATAGAAAGAAGTAGATGAAGGGAAATATTGTGAGTGATTTAAACACAAATTGGGGAAAAGATTATTACAGTTCATTTATGTTTATTTACAATGTTGTATTGCATGAATGTATTTTTGATGTTGTTGATGGACAGTAGGCTATGTTGATTGACAGTATGATGCACTACAGCCCTACACTAAAGAGTAAAGATGAGAACTCTTCCAAGTTGTCTCCTTTGCTTTCATTTTAGTTACTTTACCCTATAACAGGGGTAGGGAACCTATGGCTCTAGAGCCAGATGTAGCTCTTTTGATGACTTCATCTGGCTCTCAGATAAATCTTAGCAGACATTGCTTAACACAGGGCTGTCCAAAGCGCGGCCCATGGGTCATTTTTTAACGGCCCCACGGCACATTTTTAGAATACAATAAAAAAAAATGAAAAACATAAAAAGTGGTATAAAAGAGCAAACAGGTGAAATGTAACAAGAAATTGTTGCAATGCTTACTCTTATAACACAAAGCTGCCATGCAGGCTGTTTCTTTCTTTAAAAAAGAATAATGAATCAAAATCAATGTCATTTTGAATTATTGACCTATACAAGGCTTCGATTAGATCACATTAAATATTCCACTTTGAGATATTTTTGCGGGAAAATGTTGCATATTTTGTGTTTTACCAAATAAAAAACTGAGCTGTTTTTTTTTTAAAGAAACAAACAACAACATAAACAACAATAAAACTTAAATTGACGGATATATCTGAAGTTGATCTCGAGATTATTGTGCTAAAAGTAATCAGTAAAAAAAATGTGTAATTTATTGTTTAACACTTTAATAAATAGGACACTTTAGGATCCCCAATTATTTTAGTGTGATTTGTTTTTAAGTGTCATTGCTCAAAAAATAATAATGAATCAAAATCCAAAATTAAGCCTCCAATTATTATATAATCTCAAATATCCCACCTAAAAAAATTATTGGGTGAAAATATTGCATATTTTGTGTTTTTTTTTCTTTTCTTTTTTTTCCTAATGTTGATCTAGAGATTTAAAACTTGCATAATAATAAAAATTATAATACTGAATAATGACACATTTTTAATATTTTTTTTGACCAAAACCCTTTGGGGTCCCCGGGATTATAATTAAGTGGAGGCCTAAATGTATATTTTTTATACATATATTATATTGGTTTTTAAAATAAAAATGATGAAAATGGCCCCCGCTTGCTGATTTTTCAGTGTGCGGTGGACACCCCTGGCTTAACACGATAATTATGAATAATTCCGCTAGTAAGCACAGAGCTAAAAATAACGTTTAAAATACAAAACATTCTCATGCATTTTATCCATCTATCCGTTTTCTACCAGACTTGTTCAAGAAGCCGCATTAATGGTAAGAAGTATTTGATTTATTATTGGTTAACTTCAGAATAAGAATGTTATTAAAACGAATAAGGGATATATTATACTCTAAACATGTTAGTCTTACTTAAAAATGCACACATTTAGTTGTATTCAGTGTTAAAAAATATTATATGGCTCTCATGGAAATACATTTTTAAATATTTGGCTTTCATGGCTCTCTCAGCCAAAAAGGTTCCCGACCCCTGCCCTATAACATCTGCATGACGTGAAATTATGATTGCTAATGTAAAAAAAAAAAAAAAAAAGGAAACTTTCAGAGTGCTGCCTTGGAGCACTTTTGTGTCCCCACCAATCTCAAAATCAAACCTACTCCCTTGCTGTCGACGGATGTAAGGAAGCTACTTCCGGGTATGGCCAACGAGGTATTTGTCATTTGTTGGTATTTTGATCCACATGCTGTGCATGTTATTATTTTTACGTTTGTAACGCGCTTTATTTATTACAGTTTTCACAGTGAATTTGAAGGGAAAGTAAGCCTTCAAATAAATCAGTTCAAAAGAGCCATTTTGTCTGTGCTATTTGGAAGGAGTTACACTTTCTAACCTCGCTAATGCCTTGCATCGTCTATATTAGATATATAACAACGGGCGGGTGTGGCTTTGATGAAATGTTGGTTCGGGTGAGTGGCGGGTGGATGACGACTTTAATCATGCGGTTGCGGATGAGATAATTGCCTATCCGCGCATCTCTATTACACACACAACAATGATATCACACATGTTAAATGTGCGGATGTTGTTAAAAAGTCAAAGTTCAAGTTTTGACAGTTTATTTCAAATCCTGCATCTTCATTTGCTGCTGCTGTTCTCACCAGCACACTTGTGTTTCTTACACTGGTACTTAGAAGAGAATTTTTCACCACACACACTGCAACTCAACACTTTCTCACCTGTGTGTGTTCTCATGTGTACTGTGAAAGATTGTCGGTGACGAAAGCTTTTGTTGCATCTTGAACAAGAGTATGGTTTTTCACCAGTGTGTGTTCTCATGTGTGCTACTAAGGTTTGATTTGTTACAAAACTTCTACCACATTCTGAGCAGGAAAAAGGTTTTTCTCCAGTGTGTATTCTCATGTGTGTCTTCAAATCGTGCCTATGCGTAAAAGCTTTACTGCAGATTGAACATGAAAAAGGTTTTTCTCCTGTGTGTGTTCTCATGTGTCTTTTCAAATTTTGCCTTTGATTAAAATCTGTACCACAGATTGAACATGAAAAAGGTTTTTCTCCAGTGTGTGCTCTCTTGTGCACTTTTAAACTTTGACTTATTACAAAACTTTTACCACATTCTGAACAGGAAAATGGTTTTTCTCCAGTGTGTATTCTCATGTGTACTTTCAAATTTGGCCTATGTGTAAAATCTTGACCGCAGATTGAACATGAAAATTTTTTTTCTCCAGTGTGTATTCTCATGTGTGTTTTCAAATTTTTCCTTTGAGTAAAACCTTTACCACAGATTGCGCATGAAAAGGCTTTTTCTCCAGTGTGTGTTCTCATGTGTCTTTTCAACTTACTAGGATATTTAAAAGTTTTGTCACAGTGAGAACACGTGAAGTGTGTGTTGTCAGTGTGACATGTCTTATCATCTTTAGAGTCTTCATCATCAGTGTCAGGAGAGTGTGACGTTGTGTCCTCACTATCTGATAGTGGAGCTAAGAGCTTGTCTGCTTGTGATCCTCCACAGTGGTCTCCATCAGCTTCTGTTGTCATGTGTTGAGTTGAGCTGCTGCTTGGAGGCTCCCCCCCTCCCCTCTCCTCACGCTCACCTTTGACCTCATCACCTTCACTCTTCACAGGGACACCAGTCACTGGCATCTTGGTGGCATCAACCTCCTCCAGTTCTTCAAGATGCTCTCCCTGCTGACTGATGCTGTGTTCCTCCTGTTCCTCCTTAATGTGAGGGGTTAGTGGGTACTCCTTTTCCTGCTTAATGTGAGGGCTCTGTGGATCCACCTCTTCCTCTTTAAAAGGTGGTGTCAGTGGGTCCTCCTCTTCGTCTTTAAAATGGGGGTTCTGAAGGTATTCCTCTTCCTTCTTAATGTGGGAGGGCTGTGGCTTCTCCAGCCGCATCCTGAAGCTCCACTTCTGTTGCTCAGGTTGAAGATGTTCTTCAAAGACGTCTGCAAGACAAACACACCATCTCTGCTCAGTCACACAATGCATTCGGTCTCATTACATGCACTTAGGAAAAACAAGTTATCGTATGAACTGTCTTGAAATCTCAGTGTCGCACAAACACGCTGCTCTTTACAACATTATTCACAGGAAAATAAAAACCAAACAGGACAACAGAACTTATTAGTATGAATAGACGACATGGTTTAAAATTATTTTGCAATATATGATTTCATATAGAAATACTAATATAACTCTCTTAAAACAGGCTATACAGGCTCCTAATCTAGTAGCTGAAATATGCAGTAAAATATTACATAATTTCCAGTTTTTCTTTCTCAAATAAAGTTACTAGATATTAACAGTAAATAAACAAGTACATTAAAGGCCTACTGGAATGAGATTTTCTTATTTAAACGGGGATAGCAGGTCCATTCTATGTGTCCTACTTGATCATTTCGCGATATTGCCATATTTTTGCTGAAAGGATTTAGTAGAGAACATCCACGATAAAGTTCGCAACTTTCGGTGCTAAGAGAAAAGCCCTGCCTCTACCGGAAGTCGCAGACGATGACGTCACATGTTGATGGCTCCTCACATATTCACATTGTTTATAATGGGAGCCTCCAGCAGAAACAGCTATTCGGATCGAGAAAACGACAATTTCACCATTAATTTGAGCGAGGATGAAAGATTTGTGTTTAAGGATATTGATAGCGTAGGACTAGAAAAAAAAAAAAAAAGAGTTTTAGTGAGTTTAACAGTACCTGATAGACGGAAGTGTACGTCTACGGGTGTGTTGACGCGCAGTGTCCCAGGGAAGTTGACAGCAGCTGTATGGACGGCACAAGCTCAGCTGATCTCCGGTAAGTGGCGACTTTTTACCACAATTTTCTCACCGAAACCTGCTGGTTGACATTCGGTTGGGATCCATGTTCGCTGTGATCATAGGAAAGTTTCACCTCCGTGAATTTTAAACGAGGAATCACAGTGTGTTTGTGTGGCTAAAGGCTAAAACTTCCCAACTTCATTTTTGTACTTTGACTTTTTCAATAATAATTGAACAAATTGCATAAGATTCAGCAACACAGATGTCCAAAATACTGTGTAATTATGCCGTTAAAACAGACGACTTTTAGCTGTGTGTGTGTGCAGCGCTCATACTTCCTAACAGTCCGTGACGTCAAGTGTACACGCCAACATTACGCGACGTTTTCAAGAAAAAACTCCCGGGAAATTTAAAATTGCAATTTAGTAAACTAAAAAGGCCGTATTGGCATGTGTTGCAATGTTAATATTTCATCATTGATATATAAACTATCAGACTGTGTGGTCGCTAGTAGTGGCTTTCAGTAGGCCTTTAATAATAGTGATTGTTTCGGCAAAATAATACAATTAGAAATGACACAATATGTTACTGCATATGTCAGCTGCCAAATTAGGAGCTTTTGTAACCCGCTTTAAAATGATTCTATTATCAATCATATACCAAATGATATATCGTGACAATATTTGTTATTAGGATATAGATTTGAGGTCATATCGCCCATACCAAACATTGGTTCACTGAGTCATTGTGTTTGGCCCACCAATTATATTTATTTTTTAATATTCTTCAGATGTGTGTGTATGTTTAAAATGTTGTACTCCTGTTCTACATCACGTGGAAGTGTCATGTCATGGGGATGGTGTGCTTTTAACTAAGGGTGTGACGATACGGTCAGCTCACCTGAAGATACTCGATATTGGTTTTAGGAGAAGGAGACAATATTTTGGTGGTTAACATGATTCTTACACATATGTGTACTTCATGTGTATATGAATGTACTTTCCCTTGTGTGCTTAGTTTTACTGTAACTTCATAGTGGATAATATCTATAAACAACCTCAATTGTTTTACATCTTTAATTTGAAGGACTGTTTACTTAAAAGGCCTACTGAAATGAGATTTTCTTATTAAAACGGGGATAGCAGGTCCATTCTATGTGTCATACTTGATCATTTCGCGATATTGCCATATTTTTGCTGAAAGGATTTAGTAGAGAACATCCACGATAAAGTTCGCAACTTTTGGTTGGTCGCTAATAAAAAAAGACTTGCCTTTAACGGAAGTAGCAGACGATGTGCGCGTGACGTCACGGGTTGTGGAGCTCCTCACATCCTCACATTGTTTATAAAGTGAGCCTCCAGCAGCAATAGCTATTCGGACCGAGAAAGCGACAATTTCCCCATTAATTTGAGTGAGGATGAAAGATTCGTGGATGAGGAAATTTAAAAGTGACGGACTAGAAAAAAAAAAAGTAAAATAAAGGCGATTGCATTGGGAGCGATTCAGATGTTTTTAGACCAGGGGTGCCCATTACGTCGATCGCGATCGACTGGTCGATCTCGGAGGGTGTGTCAGTCGATGTCAAGCCAGGCATTAAAAAATAGACATAAAAATGAGCAATCATCAATCATACCAAGACTTCACTTTCGTCAGTTGTTTGACATTCTCGGCACCCGAGGATCTTGTGAGATGACGCTGGCTGCTGCGAGCTCATATTTAAGAAAAAAATCACTAACAGGGCGGACGCAGAGAAACACATTTTATTTCTAGAGACTCCGTACCTACTGTCAAAACTCTAAAGACCGACTGCACAGTTCCTGTCTTCACCATAAAAGACCTGTTTCATCCTGCCTGTGCTAACAAAATAAGAGTCTCAGAAAGCTAGCGTGCACAAGCTAGCAAGCTACGGAGTTTGATGCCAATGTATTTCTCCCCCGCCCTCAACGACCACTTTCTCACTTGCTTGCCCACCCGCACACTCACTGACGTCACTCACCTGCTGCCAGACATTAAAGGGCCACACACATATGCTACTCTCATAACACAGTGTTTAAAAAGGAGTATGCAAGTTGGACAAATGAGATGCCAAATCCAACCACTTTCATGTGGTATTGGACAGAAAGGAGGACTTTTTTTTTTCCTCCATTTGAAAATGCGGACGTTATCAGCACCACTGTCTAATTCCAATCAATGCAAGTCATCAGAATCAAATACACCAACTTATATTCTTGTCTTCATGAAAGAAAGGAATCTATGTGTGTTAAACATGCTTGTATTATCATTAAACACCATTAACTTGTTAACAAAAATGTCTCTTTCATAAATAAATAAATATAAATTATAAATAGGAATGAGGTAGATCTCCTCGACTTGGTCAATTGAAAAGTAGCTCACCTGGTTTACAGCCATATCCTATTTAAAAACAACAGGAACTATATATATTGTCACTTTAGTAGGTAGACATATTCACGTTGCACTTTACTGTTGTGTTTTCTTTTCTTTTTGTCTACGCATGGGAGAGTGAGAAACAAAAGTGTGAGCGCCCCTGTTTTAGACACATTTACTAGGATAATTCTGGGAAATCCCTTATCTTTCTACTGTGTTGGTAGTGTTTTAGTGAGTTAAATAGTACCTGATAGCCGGAGGGGGTGTGTCCACTGGTGTCTTGACGCCAGTCTCTGAGGGAATAAATCACGGCAGCTGCAGCACGACAGAAGCTCCGCGTCTCCGGTAAGAGCCGACTTATTACCACCATTTTCTCACCGAAAACTGCCGGTCGACATGTAGTCGTGATCCATGTTCGCTTGACCGCTCTGATCCATAGTAAAGCTTCACCTCCGGGAATTTTAAACAAGGAAACACCGTGTGTTTGTGTGGCTAAAGGCTAAAAGCTTCCCACCTCCATCTTTCTACTTTGTAGTCTCCATTACTAATTGAGCAAATTGCAAAATATTCAGCAACACAGATGTCCAGAATACTAAGTAATTGCGCGATGAACAGAGACGACTATTAGCCGCAAGTGGTGCTGCGCTAATATGTCCCCTCCAACCTGAGACGTCACGCGTACGCGTCATCATTCCGCGACGTTTTCAACAAGAAACTCTGCGGGAAATTAAAAATTGTAATTTAGCAAACTCAACCGGCTGTATTGGCATGTGTTGCAATGTTATAAATAAATGATAAATGGGTTGTACTTGTATAGCGCTTTTCTACCTTCAAGGTACTCAAAGCGCTTTGACACTACTGGGGGGCGGCATAGCTCGGTTGGTAGAGTGGCCGTGCCAGCAACTTGAGGGTTGCAGGTTCGATTCCCGCTTCTGCCATCCTAGTCACTGCCGTTGTGTCCTTGGGCAAGACACTTTACCCACCTGCTCCCAGTGCCACCCACACTGGTTTAAATGTAACTTAGATATTGGGTTTCACTATGTAAAGCGCTTTGAGTCACTTGAGAAAAGCGCTATATAAATATAATTCACTTCACTTCCACATTTACACATTCACACACGCATTCACACACTGATGGAGGAGCTGCCATGCAAGGCGCTAACCAGCACCCATCAGGAGCAAGGGTGAAGTGTCTTGCTCAGGACACAACGGACATGACGAGGTTGGTACTGGGTTGGGATTGAACCAGCGACCCTCGGGTTGCGCACGGTCACTCTCCCTCTGCGCCACACCGTCCCCTGTTAATATTTCATCATTGATATATAAACTATCAGACCGCGTGGTCGGTACTAGTGGGTTTCAGTAGGCCTTTAATTGACAAATTCAAAGGAAACTGCACTTTTTAAAATGTCGCCGATCATTCACAATCCTTATGTAAGACATATGTTTCAAACTTTTACGAATTTTAGTTTGTAAAAAAAAAACATGGCCAAAAAAAATCAGCTAACATTGGAGTCAATGAGAGCTCAAGTGAATGATTCCAAAAAGTGCAGTTCCCTTTGAAATTAGAAAATACAACAACAAGATAGCATGTGAAGTGAATTATATTTATATAGCGCCTTTCTCTAATGACTCAAAGCGCTTTACATAGTGAAACCCAATATCTAAGTTACATTTAAACCAATGTGGGTGGCACTGGGAGCAGGTGGGTAAAATGTCTTGCCCAAGGACACAACGGCAGTGACTAGGATGGCAGAACCTGGGATCGAACCTGGAATCCTCAAGTTGCTGGCACGGCCACTCTCCCAACCGTGCCATGCCGTCCCCTAAATTAAATTTAAATAAACGTTGAAATTATTTTGTTAAGATATCCGACTTGTATCTTCAGTAGGGATATAAATCATTAAGAATTTATCGATATGATACCCTAATCGATATTCCTTGTCTATACCAGTATTTATCAGTACTACATATATCCATCCATCCATCCATTTTCTACCGCTTATTCCCTTTGGGGCAGCGGGGGGGCTGGTGCCTATCTCAGGTACAATCGGGCGGAAGGCAGTGTACACCCTGGACAAATCGCCATCTCACCGCAGGGGTACTACATGTAATTTATTTTCAAATGAAAAAGGCTTTTCAGGCTAATAGCATTCCTATTAGCAGAAGAGGTTGAACACCTCCAACATGATGTTCCGAAACATCTCAGAGCAGGGAAATCTTTTATCAGCAGCTGTTTATTTGAAGTCTTAAAGAAGTCAACTATGTGCGCAGTGCAAGGTGAAATGCAGTTATGTCATCTTCTTCTCAATAACACACACATCAAACTTTCACGTGTGGTTGCTTCCTTATTTGTCATTATTCAAAGCTGATTTTAATGTGTAGCAGCGGCAGCTGAACTCAATGTGACAACGTGTCATAGTTACGTCAGTCAGCTGGAATTAAAAATACAAATAGTTGTGTCGTTAGTCCAGAATCTTCACGGTCCTCATGGACGACATAATTAGGTACTAAAAAAAAATGGTACTTGGTATACATCTCTTATCTTCACCACTAAACCTTTGAAATATGCTGACACATGTGCTGCTAAAGGTAAATAAACAGCAGCCATATTGAATGTTTGGCTTCATTTGACCAGGTGAGGTAAGGAGGACGGCCTCTAGGTCACATGGTTACACCCCAGCAATTACACTGTTGATGATTGATGAGCATTCATTTTTAAATGCTGGTGTTAAAAAGCAAATATATCTCCATCTTTAGTGATAAATGTGGCCCCCGGATGAACATGTGTCACAAACATTGTATTAGATGATATGTGGATGTTGTGCTTACTTGGACTGTGATGAAGCTGTGAGGACTCAGGTGGTTTGTCTTCATGCTCTTCAGTCTTCACAGAGACAACAGTCAGTGGAAACTTGCTGAGATCAGCCTCCTCCTGCCCTACAGGACACTCTCCCTCCTCTTCCTCTTTAAAATAAGAGGGCTGTGGATACTCTGAGTGAAACTGTCCCCCTGCAGATGAGGGAGACATTCTTCTTGGTGTCCAATCAGGTGATGGATGTCTACAGGACACAAACAAAACACATTTTAACTCCTACATGCTAAATATTAAAATGTACAAGAAATAATGGGCTGTGGCTATTGGAAATTTTATTAATCAAGTGTTCTACTGGAAATGTTTTGATTAATCGAATAGCTGGATAAAACATAGTGTTGCTTGGTTGAATACGAGTTTAAGCGACTATAAGACATTTCACTTAATAATGAATGGCCAATTGGTTTGAGATGGTATGAGATCAAGATCTTTAGATCAGGCTTTGTTTTTTCAACAATCACTGCCACATTAAAAAGTTAAAGTACCAAAGATTGTCACACACACTAAGAGTGGCGAGATTATTCTCTGCATTATGCCCATTACCCTTGATCAGCCCATGGGAGGTGAGGGAGCAGTGAGCAGCAGCGGCGACCGCGCCCAAGAATAATTTCTATGGTGATTTAACCCCCAATTCCCACCCTTGATGCTGAGTGCAAAGCAGGGGGTAATGGGTCCCATTTTTATAGTCTTTGGTATGACTGGATCAGGGTTTGAACTCACAACCTACCATTCTCAGGGCGGACACTCTAACCACTAGGCCACTGAGTAGGTCGACGTAGTAGGTGTTGTAGTACTTTAATGGCTGCACCAATATGAAGGATAGGTTAGTATACCTTTTACACACATAGATAACTTGTCAAACCTGCCAGCAAGAGGCTAGGTTTACAGTGTCAGTTACCATGGTAACTGACTCCGACTTTGTCTGGGGGGGGGGGGTTTGCCCACATTTGAGGTCCTCTCCAAGGTTTCTCATAGTCAGCATTGTCACTGACGTCCCACTGGGTGTGAATTCTCCTGCCCACTGGGTGTGAGTTTTCCTTGCCCTTTTGTGGGTTCTTCCGAGGATGTTGTAGTCGTAATGATTTGTACAGTCCTTTGAGATATTTGTGATTTAGGGCTATACGAATAAACATTGATTGGTTGATTGATGAACTTCTCTATTTTTGGAGGTAAAACTTTCAAGCTTAACATACTCAGGACTTTGCACTTAACCTGCTCTCTGGAATATTCCCCCGGTGACTGTGTGAGTTTTGTGTAAACATGTTGATACACATTGTTACAAACTGAGAGGAACATCAACCTCTCATAAATATTGTGTGTCTGAAACTGTCTCGTTTTTATGAACAATGTAAAACAATCAGTGCATCATCCTCACATGACAATTCATCTTCCTATAGACAATATATTCAAAAATAGTGTTATTAATAAATATAAAAGTTAGTAAACATGTGAGAGTAAGAAGTAAACAAACCTGTTCTGTGTAACACAACTTGATGTTTTTGATGTTGTCGCTCCTTCTCCTCTTTTGTTGGACAAAGTTCCTCCTCGTACTCTGCTATGGTTCTTTCGCACATTTTCACACAATCACAACACTTTACACTCACACTTGATCTCTGCTTAGCGATGTGTTTTGATCACTTCCGCCTCTCTTTGTTAGCAGCTAACAAGCTAAGCTAACTAGCAAGCTAAGCTAGCTGGAGAAGCATCAAAGTGCGCTCAGACTAATATAACCGGCTGCAAACAGTTATGTTTACTCTATTTACTAGAGTGTAATAAAGGACATATATGTGTACATGGAGGCACAGATTAAGAACACTGAACTGTGACGACTGCAATAACGTCTTCACCGTCAGACGCCATCTTGCTTTATCCTCGCCGTGTTTGGTTCGCGGGCGTTTTGTCAGATCTCGCGAGAGAAAAAAGTAAGCAGCTCTCTCTTCCAGATCTCGCGAGAGAAGCAACTTACCAGCTCTTCCCCCCCACCCCACGTACAACTATTTCAACATTCTGAAAATAAAAGTAAACTTGTCCATTCAAAATTTTCAAAACAAAGACAGAGACTTTCGTAAAAGAATAATTGACAGGTTGACAACATCCAAGAAAACCAAGTCATCTCCAATACATCTCAACATTACACACATCCTCCAGGCTGAGTTAGTCTATTAAGTAGGCTGGAAACTACATGAAGTCATATTAAGAAAACATTTTAAAAATCGACTGCATTAATAAATAGAGTAAAATATAAACCCACAAATATTTACTACAATTATTGTACCCAACTTTAGTTGAAGCATACATTGTTTATTGCATAAAGGTCTGGGGACATACATATAAAACAATCACACAACAATATTCTTATTACACAAGAGTGTAATAAAGACAATTAATAGAATAGATTATAGAGACCCAACAAATGATTCATAAAGTCACACATTTTAAAAGTAAATGATCTTGTTTAAAAGACAACTGTTCAAATGATGTATAAAGTAAATAATAATATGCTTCCAGAAGTGGTCCAGAAGATGTTTCAGATGTGAACCAGTAAATATGAACTAAGAGGGATTTATGAGTACTTAAAAGCAAAGGTATGAACACATGTAAAACAAATATGTACATCATATAAACCATCTACAATTAGAAAGCAAAATATGTAACACGTCGTTATATCAAAAAACATATAAAACACTATTATGAATAAGTATAAAGTGAATTAGGAATAGCTACAAATAAACTGTTTATTGTATGTAACATATTTTGTGTACTGTTTATTCTCACCCTTTCAGTCGAATTGTTGTGTTCATTTTAAAGTACACAAATGTGTATATTAACTCATGTACTTGACTGAAATAAAAGCACTAATCTGAAGTGTCTAATCTATAAATGTTAGAATCATATTAACAAGATTGTGTTACACACACAACAATGATGTCACACATGTTATATGTGCTGATGTTGTTAGAAAGTCAAAGTTCAAGTTTTGACAGTTTATTTCAAATCCTGCATCTTCATTTGCTGCTGCTGTTCTCACCAGCACACTTGTGTTTCTTACACTGGTACTTAGAAGAGAATCTTTCACCACACACACTGCAACTCAACACTTTCTCTCCTGTGTGTGTTCTCATGTGTAAATTTAAGTGGTCTCTTTTTATATAACTTTTACCACATACTGAACATATAAAAGGTTTTTGTCCAGTGTGTGTTCTCATGTGTGCTTTTAAACTTTGTTTTATGACAAAACTTTTACCACACTCTGAGCAGGAAAAAGGTTTTTCTCCAGTGTGTATTCTCATGTGTATTTTAAAATGGTTCCTTCGAGTAAAATCTTTACCACAGATTGAACATGAAGCATTTTTTTCTCCAGTGTGTATTCTCATGTGTGTTTTGAAATTGTGCTTTTGAGTAAAATCTTTACCGCAGATTGAACATGAAAAAGGCTTTTCTCCGGTGTGTGTTCTGATGTGTACTTTTAAACTTCGATTCGTTACAAAACTTCTACCACATTCTGAGCAGGAAAAAGGTTTTTCTCCAGTGTGTTTTCTCATGTGTGTTTTCAAATGCTCCCTTCGAGTAAAATCTTCACCGCAGATTGAACATGAAAAAGGTTTTGTTCCAGTGTGTGTTCTCATGTGTCTTTTCAAATTGTGCCTCTGAGTAAAATCTTTGCAGCAGATTGAACAGGAAAGTGACGTTGTGTCCTCACTATCTGATAGTGGAGCTAAGAGCTTGTCTGCTTGTGATCCTCCACAGTGGTCTCCATCAGCTTCTGTTGTCATGTGTTGAGTTGAGCTGCTGCTTGGAGGCTCCCCCCCTCCCCTCTCCTCACTCTCACCTTTGACCTCATCACCTTCACTCTTCACAACCACACTAATCACTGCAAAGTCCTCCAGTCCTTCAAGATGCTCTCCCTGCGAACTGATGCTGTGTTCTTCCTCTTCCTCTTTAATGTGAAGGGTCAGTGGGTCATCCTCTTCAACCTTAATGTGAGGGCTCAGTGGATCCACAGCTTCCTCTTTAAAATGAGGTGTCAGTGGGTCTTCTTCTTCCTCTTTAAAATGGCATGTCAGTGAAACCTCCTCTTCCTTTTTAAAGTGGGGAATCAGTGGGTCCTCTTCTTCCTTTTTAAAATGGGGGATCATTGGGGATTCCTCTTCCTTCTTAATGTGGGAGGGCTGTGGCTCCTCCGTCCGCATCCTGAAGCTCCACTTCTGTTGCTCAGGGTGAAGATGTTCTTCACAGACGTCTGCAAGACAAACACACCATCTCTGCTCAGTCACACAATGCATTCAGTACTTTTACATGCACTTAGGAAAAACAAGTTATTGTATGAACTGTCTTGAAATCTCAGTGACGCACAAACACGCTGCTCTTTACAACATTATTCACAGGAAAAGAAAAACAAAACAGGACGCCGGGACTTTTTACTATGGATGGACGATATGGTTAAAAATGGATTTTGCGATATATTATTTCATATAGAATTACTAATAGAACCATTTTATAACAGACTACACAGGCTCCTAATTTAGTTGCTGAAATATGCAGTAAAATATTACATCATTTCCTGTATTATTTTCTCAAATAAAGTAACCAGATAATAACAGTAAATAAACAAGTACATTAATAAAAATTGTTTCTACAAAATAATACAATAACAAATGACACAATATGTTACTGCATATGTCAGCTGCCAAATTAGGAGCTTTTGTAACCAGTTTGAAATTATTCTATTATCAATCATATACCAAATGATATATCGTGACATATATTGTTATTAGGATATAGATTTGAGGTCATATCGCCCATACCAAACATTGGTTCGTCGAGTCGTTTTGTTTGGTCCACCAATTATATTTATTTTTTATATTCTTCAGATGTGTGTGTATGTTTAAAATGTTGTACTCCTGTTCTACATCACGTGGAAGTGTCATGTCATGGGGATGGTGTGCTTTTAACTAAGGGTGTGACGATACGGTCAGCTCAACAAAGGATACTCGATATTGGCTTTAGGAGAACAAGACAATATTTTGGTGGTTAAAATGATTCGTACACATATGTGTACTTCATGTGTATATGAATGTACTTTCCCTTGTGTGCCTAGTTTTACTGTAACTTCATAGTGGATAATATCTATAAACAACCTCAATTGTTTTACATCTTTAATTTAAAGGGTTGTTTAATTATCTGAAAAATTCAAAGGAAACTGCACTTTTTTAAAATGTTGCCTTTCATTCACAATCCTTATGCAAGACATGTTTTAAACTTTTATGAATTTTAATTAGTAAATAAACGTGAGCAAAAATCAGCTAACATTGGAGTCAATGGGAGCTCCTCTATTAGACCCACAAAGTCCTCCAAAAAAACATCCAAAAACTGCCAACAATACTCCATTTACATTTTGTGACCTGAATATTAACCAAGTATTAGTGATATTGTTATTATAAGTGCTAACGTTAAGGACCTACTTAACTACTTATTCTAAAGTTAATGATTATTTGCAAAAAAAAAATGTTTATCAGTTTTAACATCAAATATGTTGTCTTTGTAGCATATTCAACTGAATATGGGTTGAAAATGATTAGCAAATCATTGTATTCCGTTTATATTTACATCTAACACAATTTCCGTACTCATATGGATACGGGGTTTGTAGAATACACTTTTACCAACTCAGAGGCGATGCAGCAGCAGCTCAATATCTAGTCTACCTCTCTGCGAGCAAGGATTCGTTTGAATTAAAGTAGTTCCTCGAAGTTAGCTCTTACAATTACAATGCTGCTAATACTTGGTTAATATACAGGTCACTACAAGTAAATGGAGTAATGTTGGTGATTTTAAAGGGGCTTTAGGTAAAATAGAGGACTACTATTACCTATATTGTCAGCCGCCTTGTACTAGCAGTTTTTTACTATTTAGCATACATATTGGATGACATCAGGATGTTGTGCTTACTTGGACTGTGATGAAGCTGTGAGGACTCAGGTGGTTTGTCTTCATGCTCTTCAGTCTTCACAGAGACAACAGTCAGTGGAAACTTGCTGAGATCCGCCTCCTCCTGCCCAGGAAGAAACTCTTCCTCCTGAGTAACCCAGAGATCCTCCTCTTCCTCTTTAATGTGGGGGGGCTGTGGATCCTCCTGCTGCTGAAGGGGACGTTCTTCTTGACCAGCGTTCATCTGTTGGACGTCCACAAGACAACACAAACAAACTTCAGCTCAGATGTGCCAAATATTTTTTAGTCTATCAAATATAATATTTTCCAAGTGGACTGACAGCACTTTGTGGTGATGTTCTTCTACACATGGAATAATCATCAGTTATTGATTATAAGGAATTGTGTAATTGATCTTGTTTTCTGCATTTACATCAATTATTGATAAAAAGTAACAACTTATAGAAAAGCTCCTGCTGGGATTTTAATACAGTCATGACTGCATGAAGTCAGTCTGCACGTATAAAAGTTTCATTGTGCTGCAGCATCAAGTGACGCCAACTGGCTCCTCCCACTACCAACCTACCAGCCAACCTTGACGTGCACCTCCAAAATAGTCCCACCTCACGTCAACGGTGACCAGGACTACAGAGCTGTGATCAGTTGGCTTTACTTTTACGCGCAATATCCTCTCCTTGTTCTTCCTTCTGCGAAAGCAACATTTTTAACCCAACAGAAAACAAACGGAAGTGCAGCGAAGCTGTCATGATCCACGTCTTGGATCATGGCATATTCTGGTTTTGGTTCTGTTTATCACATTCTGTCAGTAATTGTCTTCCTCGGTTCTTTGTGGCACTTCCTGGTTTTGTTTCCGTTGTCATAGTTACCCATTTAGTGTCACCTGTCTCTGCTTTGATCACACGCACCTGCCCTTGATTATTTATCTCCCTATATATGCCCGCCTCTGTTTGACATTCAGTCTTGGACTCTTGTTTGCTCCCACGCAACAGATGACGTCACATTCCAGCATTGTGGTAACTATTACAACCCATATATTAGCGCTCGATTAGCTTCCACGCTATTTTGTTTGTTCTTTTCCCTAGTTCTCATGCTAGCGCTTTCTCTTCTTCCTAGCTTCCACGCTAGTTCTGTTGTTTTGTTTGTTAGTGCCTTCATGCAAAGTGTTTTGTTTCCTAGTCTGTTTTATAGTGTTCTTTAGTGTGTGAATAATCAATCAATGTTTATTTATACAGCCCTAAATCACAAATGTCTCAAAGGACTACACAAATCCTTACGACTACAACATCCTCGGAAGAACCCACAAAAGGGCAAGGAAAACTCACACCCAGTGGGCAGGGAGAATTCACATCCAGTGGGACGCCAGTGACAATGCTGACTATGAGAAACCTTGGAGAGGACCTCAGATGTGTGGCCGTGTGATAGTATGTTGGTTGAACCTCACTCACACCTTAAGAAATGTGCTGGCGTGAGAATATATATATATATATATACTGTATATATTCAAACAAATAGATATGTATATTTTTTAGAATATTTGGGTACCTCATGATTCGATTACAAACAAAATATTGATGCATGTTCAATTTGTGTACAATATACAATAGCCATTTTTAATATTTAACATTTATTTCATTACATTTTTATTTAGTCTGACTGAATAAGCATTTATTGCTTACAATTGTGCAAATAGTGTACTCGTAATAACAAGCATCAGTGGATTTAGTCCATGATATGTCCGCCCGAATGCAGGTGAGATAGGCTCCAGCACCCCCCCCCCTCCCTAAAAAGAAACAAGCGGTAGAAAAGATGGATGGATGTTGACAAGGTAATAGAAGTGCATGCAAACAACATAATTTGTACTTATTGCTGAGAAAGTTAGCACCAACACAAAGCAGACCACTGCAATGTTTGTGTAATACATTATATTACACTGTCATAATAATAATATTTTAATAATTGTATTTTTTATCCTGTAAAGCGTATTTGAGTACACTGAAAAGCGCTATACCAAATAAAATGTATTATTATTATTATTATTATTATACCATGTGACTTATTCCAGACTTAAATTACGTTCCTTTCTAGTAACAAATATTTAATGACGTTAAGGGTGACTGTAATATAGAACAACAAAAAAACAGTTAAAGTATTAAATAAGTAAATATAATTCTCATAGAGAACATATAAAATACACTCCTAAAAAAAAAACCTCTCGCATTTGCTACGAAGGCCTGCTAGCGGGCTAACGCTAGCACGTTAGCTTGGAACAACATATCAGGTAAATAAGATAAATAATATGAAAATATATAATGTATATTACCTCATAAGCCGCGTGTACAAGAGAGGAGTGGAATATATTCTTCCTATTGTTACACCAGCAACTCTTTTTGGTGTTCTGTGGCCGGGCGAAGGAAGTGTGCACCACTCACTATTGTCCCAGTGAAACACGTGTTTGGCCAACATTTGTTCCGCAGTTGAGAACACCTCGATGACGTCACACAGGAGGAAGAACAAAACAAGATGGCGTCTGGCGGGGAATACGTTGTTTTGGTTATTATGGTTTCTAGGTCTTAATTACAACGTACATGTGCACATGTGTGTCGTTTAACAGAGTAAACGTCGTTATTAATTGTTTGTATGCGGATACATTAGTCTGAGTGCACTTATACGTGCTAGCCTAGCCTGCTGGTTAGCTTAGCTTGTTAGCTGCTAACAAAGAGAGGCGGAAGTGATCGACACATCAAAGCAGAGATCCAATGTAAGTGTAAAGTGTTTTTATTGTGTGAACATGTCTACATTACAAATGATGTGAGTGTTGCTGAATCAGCGACTAACTGTTGCCGTTGAAGGAATATTTCTGATGTTAGAAAAAAAAAAAAAAAACATAGCAGGGTATGGGGATGAACTTTGTCCAACAAAAGAGGAGAAGGAGCGACAACATCAACTACTGGACGCTGTTTTCAAGAAACATCAAGTTGTGTTACACATCCATCCTTCCATCCATCTTCTTCTGCTTGTCCGAGGTCAGGTCGCGGGGGCAACAGCCTAAGCAGGGAAGCCCAGCTTTTTTCCCCAGCCGCTTCATCCAGCTCTTCCCGGGGGATCCCGAGGCGTTCCCAGGCCCGCCGGGAGACAGACTCGGATTTCAGCGGCTTAAGCGATTCAACAGATTACGCATGTATTGAAACGGATGGTTGGAGTGTGGAGGCAGATAGCGAAAACAAAATTGAAGAAGAAACTGAAGCTATTGAGCTATATCACGACGGACAAAGGCAACGCAGACGAATTTGGCGATCGCCTTTTAACCAACGATTGCATCTTTTGACCACTGGTGCAACTTAAATCCGTCGATTGGTATGTGTTTGTTTGGCATTAAATGTGGGTGGAGGGAAAGGCTGGATGCAAATATAGCTACAAATGTACATACAGCTAGCCTAAATAGCATGTTAGCATCGATTAGCTGGCAGTCATGCCGTGCGCAAATATGTCTGATTAGCACATAAGTCAATAACATCAACAAAACTCACCTTTGTGATTTCGTTGACTTTATTGTTGTAAATGCATCTGCTTTGAGTGTCGCAGGATATCCACACATCTCTGTCATAGCATCGCTATCGTCGGTAAAATGTGCAGAACAAACGAGGGACTTTCGCATCTTTTGACACTGGTGCAACTTGAATCCGTCGATTGGTATGTGTTTGTTTGGTCTGAAATGTGGGTGGAAGAAAAGGCTGGATGCAAATATAGCTACACATGCACATACAGCTAGCCTAAATAGCATGTTAGCATCGATTAGCTGGCAGTCATGCCGTGCGCAAATATGTCTGATTAGCACATAAGTCAATAACAACCAAACTCACCTTTGTGATTTCGTTGACTTTATCGTTGGAAATGCATCTGCTTTGAATGTCGCAGGATATCCACACATCTCTGTCGTAGCATCGCTATCGTCGGGAAAATGTGCAGAACAAACGAGGGACTTTCGCATCTTTTGACACTGGTGCAACTTGAATCCGTCGATTGTATGTGTTTGTTTGGCCTGAAATGTGGGTGGAGGAAAAGGCTGGATGTAAATATAGCTACAAATGAGGTATATTGATGCAATATGTACATACAGCTGGCCTAAATAGCTTGTTAGCATCAATTAGCATGCCGTGCTAATCGATGCACCCTTCACGTAAGTTAACTTGAATCCGTCTCTGTTGGTGTTGTTACACCCACCGACAACACAGCGACGAGGCATGATGTCTCCAAGGTACGGAAAAACAGTCGAAAAAACGGAAAATAACAGAGCTGATTTGACTTAGTGTCTGTAATGTGTTTGAGAAAAAGTGCGGATTGCTTCCCTTTGTAACGTCACGGGTGAAAGGTTATTGGTCCGACAGCGAACAATTGAAAGGCGTTTCAATCGCCAAATTCACCTTTTTAAAGTTCGGAAATCGGTTAATAAAACATATGGTCTTTTTTCTGCACCATCAAGGCATATATTGACGCTTACATAGGTCTGCTGATAATGTTCCCCTTTAAGTCAAGTTCATAGCAAAGAACATTGAATGATGCGGACACGTTTGTTACTGGATACTTTCTATCAGACTTCTGTTTTGGAGACTTTGTGTACGTATTAAGCAACTATAATTATTTGATATGCTTAAATGTGCTGTTTTAGCTTAGCTGTTATGTAGCTGCTAGCTCCTCATAGCCTACAGCAGGTGTGTCCAAAGTGCAGCCCATAGCTATGTTTTTAACCGACAACGGGGAGTGTTGAAAATGTGGTATTTGCGTGTCGGTCCAATCAGTGGCAGCTACGCCCTGTTTTGTCTTTGGACCTAAGTCTTTGGCTTGGTAGGCAGGTACGAGCCTACCAAGCCAGGTGGTACCAGCATGGAGAGCCTTTGTAGTGGTGTCGCAGCTTGGTGGTCGTGCCGTCAGGTAACACCAGGAAGGTTCCTTCTGTGCGATATTGACTGCTGCTTTTTTCTCCCTGGACTCTGACTTCATATCTGGTGTTGTCCTTCAGACCTCGGCCAAGAAGCCAGGTAAACAGTGGCAAGAATGTGGGCGATAAGAGTGTATGTGCGTGGGCATGAACTTGCACCCACTTTCAACTGGAACTCAGGACATATGATTAGTTGCACGGACTATTCTAATCTATATTAAACATTTCTTAATCACTTCATCCTTCATTATCTTAATTATATCCAACTTTAGCTATCTGTAAAAATGAGTAACTTATTCTAGCCCATTTGTAATTAAAATGTTTCCTAAATTATAGTCTCCTCACTTGAACCAGACAGTCATTAGGACAAAAGACCCTGCGAGGACTTTGCACTTTAAAATGGAAAGCCCAAAAAAAGGACAGTATTAAGATGAATTCATCACATTTGCTATGAGGCATTTTATTATTAATATATTCTGTTCTTGTTACTGGTTCGATCCAGCTTTTGCCATCCTAGTCACTGCCATTGTGTCCTTGGTCAAGACACTTTACCCACCTGCTCCCAGTGCCACGCACGTTGGTTTAAACGTAACTTAGATATAGGGTTTTACTATGTAAAGTGCTTTGAATCACTAGAGAAAAGCACTACATAAATATAATTCACTTCACATGATATCTTGTTATTCTAATTTCAAGGGGAACTGCACTTTTTGGAATCATTCACAGTCCCTATGTAAGTTAAAGTTAAGGTCCCAACGGTAGTCACACACTAGGTGTGGTGAAATGATCCTCTGCATTTGACCCATCCCCAAGTTCACCCCCTGGGAGGTGAGGGCAGCGGATTTCGCGCCTCGGGAATCATTTGGTGATTTAACCCCCAACACTTGAGGCTGAGTGCCAAGCAAGGAGGCAATGGGTCTGTTTAAAAATGGTTCTATAAGTAATTCTATATGAAATAATATATCGCAAATCAATTTTAAACCATATCATCCATCCATACTAAAAAGTTCTGTTGTCCTGGCTTGTTTTTCTTTTCCTGTGAAAAATGTTGTAAAGAGCAGCGTGTTTGTGCGTCACTGAGATTTTAAAGGGGAACATTATCAGCAGACCTATGTAAGCGTCAATATATACCTTGATGGTGCAGAAAAAAGACCATATATTTTTTTTAACCGATTTCCGAACTCTAAATGGGTGAATTTTGGCGAATTAAACGCTTTTCTGTTAATCGCTCATGTGGCGAGACGTCAGAACTTGACGTCTCCGAGGTAATACAGCCGCCATTTTCATTTTCAACACATTGCAAACACCGGGTGTCAGCTCTGTTATTTTCCGTTTTTTCGACTATTTTTTGGAACCTTGGAGACATCATGCCTCGTCGGTGTGTTGTCGGAGGTGTAACAACACTAACAGGGAGGGATTCAAGTTGCACCACTGGCCCGAAGATGCCAAAGTGTCTGCCGCCAGACCCCCATTGAATGTGCCACAGTGTCTCCACATTTTACCGGCGATGCTAAGGCAGACATGGCACAGAGATGTATGGATAACCTGCAGATGCATTTGCAACGATAAAGTCAACAAAATCACAAAGGTGATTTTTGTTGACGTTGACTTATGTGCTAATCAGAAATATTTGGTCGCGGCGTGACTGCCAGCTAATCAATGCTAACATGCTATGCCAATTGATGCTAACATGCTACGCTAATTGATGCTAACATGCTATTTACCAGCGGTGCTAAAGCAGACGTGGCACAGAGATGTATGGATAACCTGCAGATGCATTTGCAACGATAAAGTCAACGAAATCACAACGGTGAGTTTTGTTGATGTTGACTGCCAGCCAATCGATGCTAACATGCTACGCTAATCGACGCTAACATGCTATTTACCGGCGGTGCTAAGCTGACATGGTACAGAGATGTATGGATAACCTGCAGATGCATTTGCAACTATATTACGTTTCCTCCCACTCACATTTAACGCAAAAAAAACACTTACCAATCGACGGATTTAAGTTGCTCCAGTGTCAAAAGATGCGAAAGTCCTGATCGTTTGGTCCGCACATTTTACCGGCGATGCTAACGCAGCTATTCGGCCATGCTATGGCTATGAATAGCGTCAATAGCTATTTGCTCAATAGCTTCAGTTTCTTCTTAAATAGTTTCATACTCCAACCATCTGTTTCTATACATGCGTAATCTGTTGAATCGCTTAAACCGCTGAAATCCGAGTCTGAATCCGAGCTAATGTCGCTATATCTTGCTGTGGTATCTGCCGTTGTTTGTTTACATTGGCAGCACTGTATGACGTCACGGGGAAATGGATAGTTGCATCGCAAATAGCGAAAATCAAGCACTTTAAAGCTTTTTTTAGGGATATTCCGGGACCGGTAAAATTTTGAAAAAAACTTCAAAAAATACAACAAGCCACTGGGAACTGATTTTTATTGTGTTTAACCCTTTTGAAATTGTGATAGGTTCCCTTTTAAGACAGTTCATACTTTAACTTGTTTTTCCTAAGTGCATGTAAAAGTACTGAATGCATTGTGTGACTGAGCATAGCTGGTGTGTTTGTCTTGCAGACGTCCGTGAAGAACATCCTCACCCTGAGCAACAGAAGTGGAGCTTCAGGATGCAGACGGAGGAGCCACAGCCCTCTCACATTAAGATGGAAGAGGAATACCCACTGATCCTCCATTTTAAAAAGGAAGAGGAACACCTATTGATACCCCATTTTAAAGAGGAAGAAGAGGACCCGCTGACACCCCATTTTAAAGAGGAAGCGCTGGATCCACAGAGCTCTCACATTATGGAGGAAGAGGAGGACCCACTTACCCCTCACATTAACTGGGATAGTGATGTAGGGGAAGAGATTTCAGAAACAGAGGATTTTTCAGAGACAGAGGACATTGTTATTGTTGATCCAGATTGTCAATTTTCCTATGATGAGGAGGATTCAGAGGACGAGTCTGCCGTTGTTCCTCCAACAGATGAAAACCAAGGAATGCAGCAATCATCATGCACAGAGGGGACATGGGCATCTAAGGACGGTAATATAAAATGGTCAACGTCACCACACCCAAGCCGAGGCAGACTATCATCTTCCAACGTGATCCAAATGACTCCCGGTCCCACAAGATTTGCTGTCACACGAGTTGATGAGATTCAATCCGCATTTCAGCTCTTCATATCCCCACCGATAGAGAGGATTATTCTGGAAATGACCAACTTGGAGGGGAGACGTGTGTTTCGAGAGAAATGGAAGCCACTGGATCAGACCGACTGGCATGCTTACATTGGAGTTCTGCTATTAGCTGGAGTGTACAGGTCAAAGGGAGAAGCCACTGCGAGTCTGTGGAATGAAGAGAATGGAAGGCCAATCTTTCGTGCAACAATGTCTCTGGAGACATTCCACATGATATCTCGTGTAATCTGCTTTGACAACCGCGACACCAGAGCTGGTCGTCGTGAAAGAGACAAACTAGCCGCGATCAGAGACGTGTGGGATAAATGGGTTGAGAATTTACCTTTGTTGTACAATCCTGGTCCCCACGTTACCGTAGATGAGCGCCTTGTTCCATTCAGGGGGCGCTGTCCTTTCTTACAGTACATGCCCAAGAAGCCCGCCAAGTACGGCATCAAAATATGGGCAGCCTGTGATGCAAAATCCAGCTATGCATGGAATATGCAAGTATACACCGGAAAGCTACCCGGAGGAACATCTGAGAAGAATCAGGGGATGCGTGTGGTGCTGGAAATGAGTGAAGGGCTGCAAGGTCATAACATCACATGTGACAATTTCTTTACTTCCTACCGCCTTGGAGATGAACTTCAGAAGAGAAGGCTGACCATGTTGGGAACAGTCAGCAGAAATAAGCCGGAACTTCCCACGGAAATTCTGAAGATGCGGGGCAGACCTCTGCATTCCTCAATATTTGCTTTCACTGAGAAAGCAACAATTGTTTCATACTGCCCGAAGAGAGACAAGAATGTTCTTGTAATGAGTACAATGCACACGGAGGCATCTCTGAGCACGAGAGAAGACATGAAGCCACAAATGATCCTGGATTATAACTCCACCAAAGGAGGAGTGGACAATCTGGACCAAGTCACAGCAACATACAGCTGCCAGCGCAAGACAGCCCGTTGGCCTTTGGTGATTTTCTACAACATTGTGGACGTGTCTGCTTACAATGCCTATGTCCTGTGGACTGCAATCGACCAGAAATGGAATGCCGGCAAATTGTACAGACGTCGGCTTTTCCTGGAAGAACTCGGCAAAGCGCTTGTCACTCCCAAGATCCAGACGCGGGCCAGGCCAGCTCGATCCCCGGCGGCTGCAGCTGTCATTGAAAGGGTCAGACTCAGGTCACCCAACCAACATCCAGTGGACACAGGTGGGAAGAAAAGGAAACGATGCCAGGTGTGTCCCACCCGAGTGGACAGTAAAACAAGTACCTCTTGTGTGAAATGCAAGAATTACATCTGCAGAAAGCACACAGTAACATTCTGTCCATCATGTGGAGAGCATTGAAAATTTGGAGAACATTGAAAATGTTGAAGTTCGCTGGGAGGAAGTTAAAGTTAAAGTATTTCTTAAATATAGTGTTGGAATTAAACATTTATTGTATGTCACTTTTTTAAATGTGTATATAACCTAAAATAAAAGTTGTATTTACTCTATTTGTCTTATAAGCATAATAACAAGATTGTGTTACACACACAACAATGATGTCACACATGTTATATGTGCTGATGTTGTTAGAAAGTCAAAGTTCAAGTTTTGACAGTTTATTTCAAATCCTGCATCTTCATTTGCTGCTGCTGTTCTCACCAGCACACTTGTGTTTCTTACACTGGGACTTAGAAGAGAATCTTTCACCACACACACTGCAACTCAACACTTTCTCACCTGTGTGTGTGCTCATGTGTACTGTAAGAGTGTCTAGCTTTTGTTGCATCTTGAACAGGAGTATGGTTTTTCACCAGAGTGCGTTCTCATGTGTGATTTTAATTGCTGACTTTCTGTATAACTTTTACCACATACTGAACATATAAAATGCTTTTCACCAGTGTGTGTTCTCATGTGTACTTTTAAACTACAATTTATTACAACACTTTTGCCACATTCTTAGCAGGAAAAAGTTTTGTCTCCAGTGTGTATTCTCATGTGTTTTTAGAAATGGTCCCTTCGAGTAAAATCTTTACGGCAGATTGAACATGAAAAAGGTTTTTCTCCAGTGTGTGTTTTCATGTGTACTTTTAAATTGTGATTTCTTACAAAACTTTTACCACATTCTAAACAGGAAAAAGTTTTTTCTCCAGTGCGGCCCGCTAGCTCGATAGCCGTGTCCGGGATGAGCGGGTGAAGCCACGTCTCGGTGATGAGCAGAATGCAGCTGTCCCCGACCATCTTATTTGTCGCAATCTGCAGCTTCAGCTCATCCAGCTTGTTGCTAAATGAGCATCTTGCCGTGTCTTCCTAGCGACGTCTTTGGGTTTAAAACTAATTTGACCAACTTCTCGGTGTATGGCCACAACCTTCGCCGATACAAGCATGAGGCATGATATATAACCGAGAACAAACTTTTCCCAACTCAGAGGCGGTGCAGCAGCAGCTCAGTATCTAGTCTACCTCTCTGCGAGCAAGGATTCGTTTGACTAAAAGTAGTTCCTCGAAGTTAGCTCTTACAATTACAATGCTGCTAATACTTGGTTAATATACAGGTCACTACAAGTAAATGGAGTAATGTTGGTGATTTTAAAGGCAAAATAGAGGACTACCATTACCTATAATGTTAGCTGCCTTGTACTAACAGTTTTTTACTATTTAACATACATGTTGGATGACATCAGTATGTTGTGCTTACTTGGACTGTGATGAAGCTGTGAGGACTCAGGTGGTTTGTCTTCATGCTCTTCAGTCTTCACAGAGACAACAGTCAGTGGAAACTTGCTGAGATCAGCCTCCTCCTGCCCTGGAAGAAACTCTTCCTCCTGAGTAACCCAGAGATCCTCCTCTTCCTCTTTAATGTGGGGGGGCTGTGGATCCTCCTGCTGCTGAAGGGGACGTTCTTCTTGACCAGCGTTCATCTGTTGGACGTCCGCAAGACAACACAAACAAACTTCAGCTCAGATGTGTCAAATATTTTTTAGTCTATCAAATATAATATTTTCCAAGTGGACTGACAGCACTTTGTGGTGATGTTCTTCTACACATGGAATAATCATCAGTTATTGATTATTATGAATTGTGTGATCGATCTTGTTTTCTGCATTTACATTAATTATTGATAAAAAGTAACAACTTATAAAAAACCTCCAGCTGGGATTTTAATACCGTCATGACTGCATGAAGTCAGTCTGCACGTATAAAAGTTTCATTGTGCTGCAGCATCAAGTGACGCCAACTGGCTCCTCCCACTACCAACCTACCAGCCAACCTTGACGTGCACCTCCAAAATAGTCCCACCTCACGTCAACGGTGACCAGGACTGCAGAGCTGTGATTAGTTGGTTTTACTTTTATGCGCAATCTCCTCTTCTTATTCTTCCTTCTGCGAAAGCAACATTTTTAACCCAACAGAAAACAAACAGAAGTGCAGCGAAGCACGTGTAACAAGTGCCAGCGAGTGTGGCCGTGTGATAGTATGTTGCTTGAACCTCACTCACACCTTAAGAAAGGTGCTGGTGTGAGAATATATATATATATATATATATATATATATTGCCAAAAAGAATTTGGCCAACCATCCAAATGATGAGAATCAGGTGTTTTAATCACTTATAAAATCCAGCAATTAGGTATGGAGATTGTTTCTACAAACATTTTGTGAAAGAATGGGCCGCTCTCAGTGATTTCCAGCGTGTAACTGTCATAGGATGCCACCTGTGCAACAAATCCAGTCGTGGAATGTCCTCGCTCCTAAATATTCCAAAGTTTGGGAACAACAGTAACTCAGCCACCAAGTGGTAGGCCACGTAAACGGACAGAGAGGAGTCAGCGGATGCTGAAGTGCATAGTGCAAAGACTTTCTGCACAGTCAGTTGCTACAGAGCTCCAAACTTCATGTGACCTTCCAGTTAGCCCACATACAGTACGCAAAGAGCTTCATGGAATGGCTTTCCATGGCCGTGCAGCTGAATCTAAGCCATACATCACCAAGTCCAATGCAAAGCGTGGGATGCAGTGGTGTAAAGCACGTCACCACTGGACTCTAGAGCAGTGGAGACACCTTCTCTGAACTGATGAGTCACGCTTTTTCCATCTGGCAATCTGATGGACCAGTCTGGGTTTGGAGGTTGCCAGGAGAACGGTATATTTCCGAAGGCATTGTGCGGAGTGTGAAATTTGGAGGAGGAATTATGGTGTGGGGTTGGGTTTCCAGGAGTTGGGCTTGGCCCCTTTGTTCCAGTGAAAGGAACTTTGAATGCTCCGGGATACCAAAACATTTTGGACAATTCCATGGGATGGCACTTCAAGTTCATATGTGAGTAAAGGCAGGTGGCCAAATACTTTTGGCACAATAATGTATATATATATATATATCAGAATATTTGGGTACCTCATGCTTTGATTACAAACAAAATATTGATACATGTTGAATTTGTGTGCAGTATATTAAACCCATTTTAAATATTTAACATTTATTTCATTAAACATTTAATTTTGTCTAACTGAATGAGCATTAATTGCTTACAATTGTGCAAATAGTGTATTTGTAATAATAAGCATCAGTTGATTTAATTTCCATGATAAGTCAATCAATCAATCAATGTTTACTTATATAGCCCTAAATCACTAGTGTCTCAAAGGGCTGCACAAACCACTACAACATCCTCGGTAGGCCCACATAAGGGCAAGGAAAACTCACACCCAGTGGGACGTCGGTGACAATGATGACTATGAGAACCTTGGAGAGGAGGAAAGCAATGGATGTCGAGCGGGTCTAACATGATACTGTGAAAGTTCAATCCATAATGGATCCAACACAGTCGCAAGAGTCCAGTCCAAAGCGGATCCAACACAGCAGTGAGAGTCCCGTTCACAGCGGAGCAAGCAGGAAAACATCCCAAGCGGAGGCGGATCAGCAGCGCAGAGATGTCCCCAGCCGATACACAGGCAAGCAGTACATGGCCACCGGATCGGACCGGACCCCCTCCACAAGGGAGAGTGGAACATAGGAGAAAAAAAAAGAAAAGAAACGGCAGATCAACTGGTCTAAAAAGGGAGTCTATTTAAAGGCTAGAGTATACAAATGAGTTTTAAGGTGAGACTTAAATGCTTCTACTGAGGTGGCATCTCGAACTGTTACCGGGAGGGCATTCCAGAGTACTGGAGCCTGAACGGAAAACGCTCTATAGCCTGGCCGAATGCAGCTGAGATAGGCTCAAACACCCCCCCCCCCCCAACCCAAAAAGGGACAAGCGGTAGGAACCTGGATGGGTGGATGTCATCAGGGTAATACAAGTGCGTGCAAACAACATCATTTGTATTTATTGCTAATAAATACAATACTAATAAATAAATAAATAAATAAATAAATAAATAAATACTGCGTGGCGCAGTGGGAGAGTGGCCGTGCGCACCCCGAGTGTCCCTGGTTCAAATCCCACCTGGTACCAACCTCGTCACGTCCGTTGTGTCCTGAACAAGACACTTCACCCTTGCTCCTGATGGGTGCTGGTTGGCGCCTTGCATGGCAGCTCCCTCCATCAGTGTGTGAATGTGTGTGTGAATGGGTAAATGTGGAAGTAGTGTCAAAGCGCTTTGAGTACCTTGAAGGTAGAAAAGCGCTATACAAGTACAACCCATTTATCATTTATTATTTAAAGTTAGCACCAACACAAAGTAGACTACTGCAATGTATGTGTAATACATTATATTACACTGTCATAAAAAGTTATATTTTAATGTTTTATCCTGCAAAGCGTCTTTGAGTACACTGACAAGTGCTATACCAAATAAAATGTATTATTATTATTATTATACCATGTGATTTATTCCAGACTTAAATTACGAGACGTTCGTTCTTTTCTGGTAACAAATATTTAATTATGTTAAGTGTGACTGTAATATACAGTTAAAGTATTAAATAAGTCAATATAATTCTCATAGAGAACATATAAAATACACTCCTCCAAAAAAAAAAACGCTCGCATTTGCTACAAAGGCCTGCTAGCGGGCTAACGCTAGCACGTTAGCTTGGAACAACATATCAGGTAAATAAGATAAATAATATGAAAATATATAATGTATATTACCTCATAAGCCGCGTGTACAAGAGAGGAGTGGAATATATTCTTCCTATTGTTACACCAGCAACTCTTTTTGGTGTTCTGTGGCCGGGCGAAGGAAGTGTGCACCACTCACTATTGTCCCAGTGAAACACGTGTTTGGCCAACATTTGTTCCGCGGTGGAGAACACTTCAATGACGTCACACAGGAGGAAGAACAACACAAGATGGCGTCTGGCGGAGAATACGTTGTTTTGGTTATTATGGTTTCTAGGTCTTAATTACAACGTACATGTGCACATGTGTGTCGTTTAACAGAGTAAACGTCGTTATTAATTGTTTGTATGCGGATACATTAGTCTGAGTGCACTTATACGTGCTAGCCTAGCCTGCTGGTTAGCTTAGCTTGTTAGCTGCTAACAAAGAGAGGCGGAAGTGATCGACACATCAAAGCAGAGATCCAATGTAAGTGTAAAGTGTTTTTATTGTGTGAACATGTCTACATTACAAATGATGTGAGTGTTGCTGAATCAGCGACTAACTGCTGCCGTTGAAGAAATATTTGTGATGTTAGAAACCACCAAAAGAGGAGAGCAGAGTGCGAGGAGGTAAGAGTATGGTGCGGTGCATTATAAAGATGAGAAGAGTCCTGCTGTGGCTCAGTACCGTGTATTCAGGCTGCATGTAGGAAGTACAACTCAGGTAAACACACCTGACGCAGGGATATGTTATAGGTGCGGGCACCGTGGCTGCCACAGGGTGGCGCAGTATGTCAATACAACCACCCTGTAACACCTCCCTGACTTCTTTCATGAAGTACTTTTTCCTAGCCTCGTCTAGCGTTTTATTTTGTACTTTGTTTTCTCTGTTTCACTTTTACTCATTCCGTATAATCCATTGAATCTCGCGCTTTTGGTTTAGTTTTTGTTATTATTGGTGTAGTTTTTTTCATGGTGTGTTTTTTTGAGCCTCCACCATCGCCTTTGTTTTGGCTCCGTCCACCTTCTACCAAAATAAAAGGATGAACTTTTGTTCTCCTAACAAAAACATCTCTGCATCCTTGGGATCCACCAACCAGTTCCTAACATTCTACACATAGAAGTAATCATCAACTTAAAGTGCCCTCTGTGGGGATTGTAATAGAGATCCATCTGGATTCACCAACTTCATTCTAAACATCTCTTCACAAAAAAAAAAATCTTTAACATCAATATTTATGGAACATATCCACAAATTAATGTAGCTGTCAACACTGAATATTGCATTGTTGCATTTCTTTTCACAGTTTATGAACTTACATTCATATTTTGTTGAAGTATTATTCAATAAATATATTCATAAAGGATTTTTGAATTGTTATTTTTAGAGTGGGCCAAAATTTTAAACGGAAGAAAGCCGCGGGCCAAGGTTGAACAAATTAACCTTTAAATAGGGACCCAAACAAGTTTTGCAATAAATATTGAACAAACAAGGCTTTTATAACTTTAGTGACATGCAAAATCCAGTTTCAAATAATAATAATTAAAAATATATCAATGGCAGTTCAAATAAAATTTAAATAAAAATGTTATGCCTTTTTTTCTATTTGCAATCTTCTGAGGTAAGTATCAATTTGTTTTCCACAGGCTAATAATACATTTGAAAATAAAATAACAATAAAGAATGAACCAAACATTCAAGCCTTGAAGTAGCAAGAGAAAATGCATGAATAAAACGTTAATTATTGGTCAGATTGCTGGAAGTTTGCCGGAAGAGTTAGTGCTGCAAGGGGTTCTGGGTATTTGTTCTGTTGTGTTACGGTGCGGATGTTCACCCGAAATGTGTTTGTCATTCTCGTTTGGTGAGGGTTCACAGTGTGGCGCATATTTGTAACGGTGCTAAAGTTGTTTCTACGGCCACCCTCAGTGTGACCTGTATGGCTGTTGACCAAGTATGACTTGCATTCACTTGTGCGTGCGTGCGTGCGTGCGTGCGTGTGTGTGTGTATGTGTGTGTGTGTGTGTGTGTAAAAGCCACAAATATTATGTGACACGTTGTTAGTATGCGTATTAGCGGTGAATGCAGTGTTACAGCAGCACCGACGCTGTACAACACCGGCGGGCCAGCTCTAATGCTACATTGATATTGCCTCAAGGGCCAAATTAAATTACACGGCCGGCCAGAGTTTGACACCCATGCTTTAGGGCCTACCGAAATGAGATTTTCTTATTCAAACGGGGATAGCAGGTCCATTCTATGTGTCATACTTGATCATTTTGCGATGTTGCCATATTTTTGCTGAAAGGATTTAGTAAAGAACACCGACGATAAAGTTCGCAACTTTTGGTCGCCAATAAAAAAAGCCTTGCCTGTACCGGAAGTAGCAGACAATGTGCACATGACGCGACGGGTTGTAGGGCTCCTCACATCCTCACATTGTTTATAATGTGAGCCTTCAGCAGCAAGAGCTATTTGGACCGAGAAAGCTACGATTTCCCCATTAATTTGAGCGAGGATGAAAGATTCGTGGATGAAAAAAGTTACAGTGAGGCACTAAAAAAAAAAAAAAAAAGCGGCGGCAGTTTGTGCGTTTCAGATGTAATTAGACACATTTACTAGGATAATTCTGGAAAATCCCTTATCTGCTTACTGTGTTAGTATTTTAGTGCGATTACACTGTCATACCTGAAAGTCGGATGGCCAGTGTCTCTGAGAGAAGCCGAGGAGCCACGATCACAGCTGCCTTTTTGACAGCTACAGGAGGAGGTCCCATAGTACACTGAAGTCTCCGGTAAGAGCTGACTTAATATCACAATTTTCCCATCCAAAAACTGGCTGGTTGATGTAGAGAAACATGTTCGCTCTGTGTTAAAGGTTCACAACAAACAAACAAACACCGGCTGTGTCTCGGTGCTAAAGACAGCTGCAATCCACCGCTTTCCACCAACATCATTCTTATTTGACGTCTCCATTATTAATTGAACAAATTGCAAAAGATTCAGCAACACAGATGTCCAAAGTACTGTGTAATTATGCGATGAAAAGAGACGACTTTTAGCCGTAAGTGGTGCTGGGCTAAAATGTCCGCTACAACCCGAGACGTCACAAACACGCGTCATCATTCCGCGACGTTTTCAACAACTTGGACTGTGATGAAGCTGTGAGGACTCAGGTGGTTTGTCTTCATGCTCTTCAGTCTTCACAGAGACAACAGTCAGTGGAAACTTGCTGAGATCCGCCTCCTCCTGCCCTGGAAGAAACTCTTCCTCCTGAGTAACCCAGAGATCCTCCTCTTCCTCTTTAATGTGTGGGGGGCTGTGGATCCTCCTGCTGCTGAAGGGGACGTTCTTTTTGACGAGCGTTCATCTGTTGGACGTCCGCAAGACAACACAAACAAACTTCAGCTCAGACGTGTCAAATATTTTTTTGTCTATCAAATATAATATTTTCCAAGTGGACTGACAGCACTTTGTGGTGATGTTCTTCTACACATGGAATAATCATCAGTTATTGATTATTAGGAATTGTGTAATTGATCTTGTTTTCTGCATTTACATCAATTATTGATAAAAAATAACAACTTATAGAAAACCTCCTGCTGGGATTTTAATACCGTCATGACTGCATGAAGTCAGTCTGCACATATAAAAGTTTCATTGTGCTGCAGCATCAAGTGACGCCAACTGGCTCCTCCCACTACCAACCTACCAGCCAACCTTGACGTGCACCTCCAAAATAGTCCCACCTCACGTCAACGGTGACCAGGACTACAGAGCTGTGATTAGTTGGTTTTACTTTTATGCGCAATCTCCTCTTCTTATTCTTCCTTCTGCGAAAGCAACATTTTTAACCCAACAGAAAACAAACAGAAGTGCAGCGAAGCACGTGTAACAAGTGCCAGCGAGTGTGGCCGTGTGATAGTATGTTGCTTGAAACTCACTCACAACTTAAGAAATGTGCTGGCATGAGAATATATGTACACTATATTGCTAAAAAGTATTTGGCCAACCATCCAAATGATGAGAATCAGGTGTTCTAATCACTTATAAAATCCAGCACTTAGGTATGGAGATTGTTTCTACAAACATTTTGTGAAAGAATGGGCCGCTCTCAGTGATTTCCAGCGTGGAACTGTCATAGGATACCACCTGTGCAACAAATCTAGTCGTGAAATGTCCTTGCTCCAGAATATTCCAAAGTTTGGGAACAACAGCAACTCAGCCACCAAGTGGTGGGCCACGTAAACGGACAGAGAGGAGTCAGCGGATGCTGAAGTGCATAGTGCAAAGACTTTCTGCACAGTCAGTTGCTACAGAGCTCCAAACTTCATGTGACCTTCCAGTTAGCCCACGTACAGTACGCAGAGAGCTTCATGGAATGGCTTTCCATGGCCGTGCAGCTTCATCTAAGCCATACATTACCAAGTCCAATGCAAAGCGTGGGATGCAGTGGTGTAAAGCATGTCGCCACTGGACTCTAGAGCAGTGGAGATGCCTTCTCTGGACTGATGAGTCACGCTTTTTCCATCTGGCAATCTGATGGACCAGTCTGGGTTTGGAGGTTGCCAGGAGAACGGTATATTTCCGAAGGCATTGTGCCGAGTGTGAAATTTGGTGGAGGAGGAATTATGGTGTGGGGTTGGTTTTCCAGGAGTTGGGCTTGGCCCCTTAGTTCCAGTGAAAGGAACTTTGAATGCTCCGGTATACCAAAACATTTTGGACAATTCCATGGGATGGCACTTCAAGTTCATATGTGAGTAAAGGCAGGTGGCCAAATACTTTTGGCATAATAATGTAGATATATATATATATATATATATATATATATATATATATATATATATATATATATATGTCTTGATTGGATTATCCGGAGAATAGTGCTCGATACTGTGGTAGAGCGCAATATGTAGGTGTGGGAAAAAATCACAAGACTACTTCATCTCTACAGATCTGTTTCATGAGGGGTTCCCTCAATCATCAGGAGATTTTCTCCTGATGATTGAGGGGAACCCCTCATGAAACAGATCTGTAGAGATGAAGTAGTCTTGTGATTTTTTCCCACACCTATATATATATATATATATATATATATCAGAATATTTGGGTGCCTCATGCTTTGATTACAAACAAAATATTGATACATGTTGAATTTGTGTGCAGTATATTAAACCCATTTTAAATATTTAACATTTATTTCATTAAACATTTAATTTTGGCTAACTGAATGAGCATTAATTGCTTACAATTGTGCAAATAGTGTATTCGTAATAATAAGCATCAGTTGATTTAATTTCCATGATAAGTCAATCAATCAATCAATGTTTACATATATAGCCCTAAATCACTAGTGTCTCAAAGGGCTGCACAAACCACAACACAAACCACTACGACATCCTCGGTAGGCCCACATAAGGGCAAGGAAAACTCACACCCAGTGGGACGTCGGTGACAATGATGACTATGAGAACCTTGGAGAGGAGGAAAGCAATGGATGTCGAGCGGGTCTAACATGATACTGTGAAAGTTCAATCCATAATGGATCCAACACAGTCGCGAGAGTCCAGTCCAAAGCGGATCCAACACAGCAGCGAGAGTCCCGTTCACAGCGGAGCCAGCAGGAAACCATCCCAAGCGGAGGCGGATCATCAGCGCAGAGATGTCCCCAGCCGATACACAGGCAAGCAGTACATGGCCACCGGATTGGACCGGACCCCCTCCACAAGGGAGAGTGGGACATAGAAGAAAAAGAAACGAAACGGCAGATCAACTGGTCTAAAAAGGGAGTCTATTCAAAGGCTAGAGCATACAAATGAGTTTTAAGGTGAGACTTAAATGCTTCTACTGAGGTGGCATCTCAAACTTTTACCGGGAGGGCATTCCAGAGTACTGGAGCCCGAAATGAAAACGCTCTATAGCCTGGCCGAATGCAGCTGAGATAGGCTCCAGCACCCCCCCGCCCCCCAACCCAAAAAAGGACAAGCGGTAGGAACCTGGATGGGTGGATGTCATCAGGGTAATACAAGTGCGTGCAAAAAACATCATTTGTATTTATTGCTAATAAAGTTAGCACCAACACAAAGTAGACTACTGCAATGTACGTGTAATACATTATTTTACACTTTCATAAAAAGTTATATTTTAATGTTTATCAAGTAAAGCGTTTTTGACTACAGCCCCCCCCCCCGTGATCCCGAAAGGTAATAAGCGGTAGAAATGCCCCCCGTGACCCCGAAAGGGAATAAGCGGTAGAAAATGGATGGATGGATGAAAAGTGCTATACCAAATAATATTTTTTTATTATTATACCATGTGACTTATTCCAGACTTAAATTACGAGACGTTCGTTCCCTTTCTAGTAACAAATATTTAATGATGTTAAGCGTGACTGTAATATAGAACAACAACAAAACAGTTAAAGAATTAAATAAGTCAATATAATTCTCATAGAGAACATATAAAATACACTCCTAAAAAAAAAACGCTCGCATTTGCTACAAAGGCCTGCTAGCGGGCTGACGCTAGCACGTTAGCTTCGAACAACATATCAGGTAAATAAGATAAATAATATGAAAATATATAATGTATATTACCTCATAAGCCGCGTGTACAAGAGAGGAGTGGAATATATTCTTCCTATTGTTACACCAGCAACTCTTTTTGTTGTTCTGTGGCCGGGCGAAGGAAGTGTGCACCACTCACTATTGTCCCAGTGAAACACGTGTTTGGCCAACATTTTGTTCCACCTCGATGACGTCACACAGGAGGAAGAACAAAACAAGATGGCGTCTGGCGGAGAATACGTTGTTTTGGTTATTATGGTTTCTAGGTCTTAATTACAACGTACATGTGCACATGTGTGTCGTTTAACAGAGTAAACGTCGTTATTAATTGTTTGTATGCGGATACATTAGTCTGAGTGCACTTATACGTGCTAGCCTAGCCTGCTGGTTAGCTTAGCTTGTTAGCTGCTAACAAAGAGAGGCGGAAGTGATCGACACATCAAAGCAGAGATCCAATGTAAGTGTAAAGTGTTTTTATTGTGTGAACATGTCTACATTACAAATGATGTGAGTGTTGAAGAAATATTTGTGATGTTAGAAAACACCAAAAGAGGAGAGCAGAGTGCGAGGAGGTAAGAGTATGGTGCGGTGCATTATAAAGATGAGAAGAGTCCTGCTGTGGCTCAGTACCGTGTATTCAGGCTGCATGTAGGAAGTACAACTCAGGTAAACACACCTGACGCAGGTATATGTTATAGGTGCGGGCACCGTGGCTGCCACAGGGTGGCGCAGTATGTCAATACAACCACCCTGTAACATCTCCCTGACTTCTTTCATGAAGTACTTTTTCCTAGCCTCGTCTAGCGTTTTATTTTGTACTTTGTTTTCTCTGTTTCACTTTTACTCATTACGTATAATCCCTTGAATCTCGCGCTTTTGGTTTAGTTTTTGTTATTATTGGTGTAGTTTTTTTCATGGTGTGTTTTTTTGAGCCTCCACCATCGCCTTTGTTTTGCCTACGTCCACCTTCTACCAAAATAAAAGGATGAACTTTTGTTCTCCTAACAAAAACATCTCTGCATCCCTGGGATCCACCAACCAGTTCCTAACATTCTACACATAGAAGTAATCATCAACTTAAAGTGCCCTCTGTGGGGATTGTAATAGAGATCCATCTGGATTCATCAACTTCATTCTAAACATCTCTTCACAAAAAAAGAAATCTTTAACATCAATATTTATGGAACATGTCCACAAATTAATGTAGCTGTCAACACTGAATATTGCATTGTTGCATTTCTTTTCACAGTTTATGAACTTACATTCATATTTTGTTGAAGTATTATTCAATAAATATATTCATAAAGGATTTTTGAATTGTTGTTATTTTTAGAGTGGGCCAAAATTTTAAACGGAACAAAGCCGCGGGCCAAGGTTGAACAAATTAACCTTTTAATAGGGACCCAAACAAGTTTTGCATTAAATATTGAATAAGTAAGTCATTTATAACTTTAGTGAAGTGCAAAATCCAGTTCCAAATAATAACAATAATAATTAAAAAAAATATCAATGGCATATCAAATACAATTTAAATAAAAATGTTATGCCTTTTTTTCTATTTGCAATCTTCTGAGGTAAGTATCAACATTTTTCCACAGGCTAATAACAAATTTGAAAATAAAATAACAATAATGAATGAACCAAACATTCAAGCCTTGAAGTAGCAAGAGAAAATGCATGAATAAAACGTTAATTATTGGTCAGTTTGCTGGAAGTTTCCCGGAAGAGTTAGTGCTGCAAGGGGTTCTGGGTATTTGTTCTGTTGTGTTACGGTGCGGATGTTCACCCGAAATGTGTTTGTCATTCTTGTTTGGTGTGGGTTCACAGTGTGGCGCATATTTGTAACGGTGCTAAAGTTGTTTATACGGCCACCCTCAGTGTGACCTGTATGGCTGTTGACCAAGTATGCTTTGCATTCACTTGTGCGTGTGTGTGTGTGTGTGTGTGTGTGTGTGTGTGTGTGTGTGTGTGTGTGTGTGTGTGTGTGTAAAAGCCACAAATATTATGTGACACGTTGTTAGTATGCGTATTAGCGGTGAATGCAGTGTTACAGCAGCACCGACGCTGTATAACACCGGCGGGCCAGCTCTAATGCTACATTGATATTGCCTCAAGGGCCAAATTAAATTACACGGCGGGCCAGAGTTTGACACCCATGCTTTAGGGCCTACTGAAATGAGATTTTCTTATTCAAACAGGGATAGCATGTCCATTCTATGTGTCATACTTGATCATTTCGCGATATTGCCATATTTTTGCTGAAAGGATTTAGTAGAGAACATCGACGATAAAGTTCGCAACTTTTGGTCGCTAATAAAAAAGCCTTGCCTGTACCGGAAGTAGCAGACGATGTGCATGTGACGTCACGGGTTGTAGGGCTCCTCACATCCTCACATTGTTTATAATGTGAGCCTCCAGCAGCAAGAGCTATTCGGACCGAAAAAGCGACGATTTCCCCATTAATTTGAGCGAGGATGAAAGATTCGTGGGTGAGAAAAGTTACAGTGAGGCTCTAAAAAAAAAAAAAAAAGCGTTGGCAGTTGGTACGTTTCAGATGTAATTAGACACATTTACTAGGATAATTCTGGAAAATCCCTTATCTGCTTATTGTGTTAATAGTATTTTAGTGCGATTACACTGTCATACCTGAATGTTGGATGGCCAGTGTCTCTGAGAGAAGCCGAGGAGCCACGATCACAGCTGCCTTTTTGACAGCTACAGGAGGAGGTCCCATAGTACACTGAAGTCTCCGGTAAGAGCTGACTTAATATCACAATTTTCCCATCCCAAAACTTGCTGGTTGACGTAGAGAAACATGTTCGCTTGACCGCTCTGTGTTAAAGGTTCACAACAAACAAACAAACACCGGCTGTGTCTCGGTGCTAAAGACAGCTGCAATCCACCGCTTTCCACCAACATAATTCTTATTTGACGTCTCCATTATTAATTGAACAAATTGCAAAAGATTCAGCAACACAGATGTCCAAAGTACTGTGTAATTATGCGATGAAAAGAGACGACTTTTAGCCGTAAGTGGTGCTGGGCTAATATGTCCGCTACAACCCGAGACGTCACAAACATGCATCATCATACGCGTCATCATTCCGCGACGTTTTCAACAAGAAACTCCGCGGGAAATTTAAAATTGTAATTTAGTAAACTTAACCGGCCATATTGGCATGTGTTGCAATGTTAATATTTCATCATTGATATATAAACTATCAGACTGTGTGGTCGCTAGTAGTGGATTTCAGTAGGACTTTAAAGTAAAGTATCCAGACTGGAACAATGCTGCCTGTAAATCAACTGTAGACCATCAACATACTAGTAACACCAGATTCAACCTCAGATTGCAATACCTGCTTCAACATCCAGTATCAAATATATAGCAATAGAACGTAACATTACATAGTAGCAGGATAAGAACACACCTGTCATCAAATCACAATCAATCAGAATATCACTTCTTTTTTTTTTCAACAAAATTCACAGTCCATGTGTGTTTGAAAGTGCAAACAGTCCATGCATGTTTATTTGTGTGTGTGTGTGTGCGTGTGTGTGTGTGTGTGTGTGTGTGTGTGTGTGTCATGGTCCATGTGTGACCTAGAGCAGTAGTCCCCAACCACCGGGCCCGGTACTGGGCCGTGGCCCGATTGGTACCGGGCCGCAGAAGAATTTTTTATTAAAAAAATAAATAAAATAAAAAAATTGTAATTAAATCAACATAAAAAAACACAATATACACTTACAATTAGTGCACCAGCCAAAAAAAACATCCCTTTTTCATGACAAAGAAGAAAAAAGAAAAAAAAAGGGCACCTCCCCCGGTCAACGCTAAATAATTTGTCTCGCGGCCCGGGGTGGGGTGTCCTTTTTTCTTCATTTTTTTTTCTTCTTCTTTGACATGAAAAAGGGACGTGTTTGTCATGAAAAAGGGAGTTTTTTTGAGGTTGGTGCACTTTTTGTAAGTGTATATTGTGTTTTTTATGTTGATTTAATAAAACATTTTTTTATTATTATTTTATTTATTTTTTTTTTAAATAAAAAATTCTTCCCAGTACCAATCGCCCAGTGGTTGGTGACCACTGCACTAGACGGTAGTATTGTAATGAGGCTTGGTGTCCACTAGACGGTAGTGTTGTAATGAGGCTTGGTGTCCACTAGACGGTAGTGTTGTAATGAGGCTTGGTGTCCACTAGACGGTAGTGTTGTAATGAGGCTTGGTGTCCACTAGACCAGTGGTCCCCAACCACCGATTGGTACCAGGCCGCAGAAGAATTTTTTATTTAAAAAAAATAAATAAATAAATACAAATATTAAATCAACATAAAAAACACAATATACACTTACAATTAGTGCAAAACCCACAAAAACCTCCCTTTTTCATGACAAAAACGTCCCTTTTTTATGACAAAGAAGAAAAAATGAATACAAAAATAGGCAAATGGGCATGGAAGTAGCAGGTATGGCGAGGTAGTGCCTGGCTAACTTGGCAGTAAGAGGATATGTGGGCTCATTTTTCTTCCACCATAGAAGTGGGTCAAAATCTAGTTTTTAACTCAATATGGTCTTAAGTCTGGGCACGGAAGTAGCAGGTATGGCGAGGTAGTGCCTGGCTAACTTGGCAGTAAGAGGATATGTGGGCTCATTTTTCTTCCACCATAGAAGTGGGTCAAAATCTAGTTTTTAACTCAATATGGTCTTAAGTCTGCTGCTGTAAAAACACCAACGGGATTTGTTATTGCTTTAGCCCTGCCTGAGTCACCGAATACAGTGGGAGCTGTTTTTGTTCGTCTTTCTCTTCGTTGAAGCGATGTTATCCATTGTTGTATCGCACTGCGAAGCCGAAGTGTTCCCAAACGGGCGATGTTAACGAGGCAGGAGAGTCTTCCAGCTCTGGCTTTTACATGTTGTAGTAGCTTGGTCGTTGCTAGCATGCCGTGTGTTGTGCCTCAGTGTGCATTGTTTACACAACGTGCGGTGCGCTACTTAATATGTCCGTGGAGAAACCTAACCGAACCGAAACCCCCGTACCGAAATGGTTCCATACAAATACACGTACCGTTACACCCTTAATACACTCACATCTGTCAATTATAAAAAAATTAAGATATTTGGTGGGCCAAACAAAATTAATCGGCGAACCAATGTTTGTTATGAGCGATATGACCTCAAATCTATATCCTAATAACAATATATGTCTCGATATATAATTGGGTATATGATTGATGATAGTAGAAATTCAAAACTGTTTACAAAGGCTCTTAATTTAGCAGCTGACATATGCAGTAACATATTGTGTCATTTCTAATTGTATTATTTTGTCGAAACAATTATTAATGTAATTGTTTATTTACTGTTAATATCTGGTTACTTTATTTGAGAAAATAATACTGGAAATTATGTAATATTTTACTGCATATTTCAGCAACTAAATAAGAAGCCCGTGTAGTCTGTTTTAAAATGGTTCTATTATTAATTCTATATGAAATAATGTATCACAAAATCAATTTTGAACCATATCGTCTATCCTGTGAAAAATGTTGTAAAGAGCAGCGTGTTTGTGCGTCACTGAGATTAAGACAGTTCATACGATAACTTGTTTTTCCTAAGTGCATGTAAAAGTACTGAATGCATTGTGTGACTGAGCAGAGATGGTGTGTTTGTCTTGCAGACGTCTGTCAAGAACATCTTCAACCTGAGCAACAGAAGTGGAGCTTCAGGATGCAGACGGAGGAGCCACAGCCCTCCCACATTAAGAAGGAAGAGGAATACTTTCAGATCTCCCATTTTAAAAATGAAGTGGAACACCCACTAATCCCTCATTTTAAAGAGGAAGAGGAGGATCCACAGAGCTCTCACATTAAGGAGGAAGAGGAGGAACACAGCATCAGTCAGCATCTTGAAGGACTGGAGGAGTTTGATGTCACCAAGATCCCAGTGACTGGTGTCCCTGTGAAGAGTGAAGATGATGAGGTCAAAGGTGAGAGTGAGGAGAGGGGAGGGGGGGAGCCTCCAAGCAGCAGCTCAACTCAACACATGACAACAGAAGCTGATGGAGACCACTGTGGAGGATCACAAGCAGACAAGCTCTTAGCTCCACTATCAGATAGTGAGGACACAACGTCACACTCTCCTGACACTGATGATGAAGACTCTGAAGATGATAAGACATGTCACACTGACAACACACACTTCACATGTTCTTTCTGTGACAAAAATTTTAAATATTCTGGTGATTTGAAAAGACACATGAGAATACACACTGGAGAGAAACCCTTTTCCTGCTCAGAATGTGGTAAAGATTTTAGACTAATACAAACAATGAAACATCACATGAGAATACACACTGGAGAAAAACCTTTTTCATGTTCAATCTGCGGTAAAGATTTTAAGCAAAGGCCACATTTGAAAGTACACATGAGAATACACACTGGAGAAAAGCCTTTTTCCTGCTCAGAATGTGGTAAAAGATTTGTATTGAATGACAATTTAAAAGTACACATGAGAACACACACCGGAGAAAAGCCTTTTTCATGTTCAATCTGTGGTAAAAATGTTACTCAAAGGCAAAATTTGAAAAAACACATGAGAATACACACTGGAGAAAAAACATTTTCATGTTCAATCTGTGGTAAAAATTTTACTCAAAGGCAATATTTGAATACTCACATGAGAACACACACTGGAGAAACTTTTTCCTGCTCAGAATGTGGTAAAAGTTTTGTAAGAAATCAAAGTTTAAAAGAACATATGAGAAAACACACTGGAGAAAAAACTTTTTCCTGTATAGTATGTGGTAAAATTTTTGTAAGAAGTCACAATTTAAAAGTACACATGAGAACACACACTGGAGAAAAACCTTTTTCATGTTCAATCTGCAGTAAAGATTTTACTCGAAGGGACCATTTCCAAAAACACATGAGAACACACACTGAAGAAAAACCGTTTTCATGCTAAGAATGTGGTAAACGTGTTGTAATAAATTGTAGTTTAAAAGTACACATGAGAACACACACTGGTGAAAAACCCTTTATAAGTTCAGTATGTGGTAAAAGTTAAATAGAAAGACAGCAATTAAAATCACACATGGGAACACACTCGTGTGAAAAACCATACTCCTGTTCAAGCTGCAACAAAAGCTTTTGTCACCGAAAATCTTGTAGAATACACATGAGAACACACACAGGTGAGAAAGTGTGGAGTTGCAGTGTGTGTGGTGAAAGATTCTCTTCTAAGTACCAGTGTAAGAAACACAAGTGTGCTGGTGAGAACAGCAGCAGCAAATGAAGATGCAGGATTTGAAATAAACTGTCAAAACTTGAACTTTGACTTTCTAACAACATCAGCACATATAACATGTGTGACATCATTGTTGTGTGTGTAACACAATCTTGTTAATATGATTCTAACATTTATAGATTAGACACTTCAGATTAGTGCTTTTATTTCAGTCAAGTACATGAGTTAATATACACATTTGTGTACTTTAAAATGAACAGAACAATTTGACTGAAAAGGTGAGAATAAACAGTACATAAAATATGTTACATACAATAAACATTTAATGTGTAGATATTCATAGATCACTTTTTATAATTATTCATAAGTGTTGTATATATGTTTTTTGAATAATGAAGTGTTACATATTTTATTTTCTAATTGTAGATGATTCCATAGATGAACTCCTTTATATGATGTACATATTTGTTTTACATGTGTTCATACCTTTGCTTTTGAGTACACATAAATCCCTCTTAGTTCATATTTACTGGTTCACATCTGAAACATCTTCTGGACCACTTCTGGAAGCATATTATTATTTACTTTATACATCATTTGAACAGTTGTCTTTTATACAAGATCATTTACTTTTAAAATGTGTGACTTTGTGAAACATGTGTTGGGTCTCTATAATCCATTCTATTAATTATCTGTATTACTCTCTTTTGTAATATGAATATTGTTTTTTGAGTGTTTTATATGTATGTCCCCAGACCTTTATGCAATAAACAATGTATGCTTCAACTAAAGTTGGGTACAATAAATGTAGTTAATATTTGTGAGTATGTATTTTATTCTATTTCGTATTGCACACAATTTCTGAGATGTTTTCTTTATATGATTTATATGTAGTTTCCAGCTTAGTTTTTATGTTATATTCTAGAAATGTGATGACCTTTACTCTTTTCATAATTTGTGTTTGACATTTTAATCAGTTCCAGAAAGGACATGTTTAGTTTTATTGGAGTTTAGTGACAGTTTATTGATGTGCAAACATCTTTTTATGGTCAAGTTCTCTCTGGATAAAATAAGATGAGAGTTAAATCAAGCAGTGAAGAATGGAAGGTTATTAGATACATAATTATATATAATTACACTCAGTAGTGACAATTAAAGACACTTTCATCCTGTTCATTTGAGCAAACAAAAAGAGTAAAGTTTAATATTCTAAACAATAGAAGAATATTAATATCAGCAGTAAATATGCTTGACTCTGTGTCCAAAGAACTTTCCACTTCCACGTGTACGCCTCTTATCGTCAAGCAAGTAAAAATGAGGCCATGCCTCTTTACTATGGTCCTGATCCTTTTCATTTCAGATGGACCGAAGTAGTCCACGGGGGGGAGCATCTGGCTCATCTTCAATTCCTTCTTCATCTTCTTCATCTCCATCCTCTTCCAAAATGTTTTCAATTATTTCTTCTTCTTTAACATAAATTGTATCCTCATCATAATCTTCCTCATTGTCATAATCTTCATCCTCTTCCAAAATTTCTTCAATTATTTCTTCTTCTTTAAAGGGGAACATTATCAGCAGACCTATGTAAGCGTCAATATATACCTTGATGTTGCAGAAAAAAGACCATCTATTTTTTTAACCGATTTCCGAACTCTAAATGGGTGAATTTTGGCAAATTAAACTCCTTTCTGTTTATAGGTCTTTTAGCGATGACATCAGAACGTGACGTCACCGAGGTAACACACCCGCCATTTTCATTTCCACATTACAAACACCGGGTCTCAGCTCTGTTATTTTTCGTTTTTTGGACTATTTTTTGGAACCTTGGAGACATCATGCCTCGTCGGTGTGTTGTCGGAGGGTGTAACAACACTAACAGGGAGGGATTCAAGTTGCACCACTGGCAAGAAATCTGCCGCCAGACCCCCATTGAATGTACCAGAGTGTCTCCACATTTTACCGGCGATGCTAAGACAGACATGGCACAGAGATGTATGGATAACCTGCAGATGCATTTGCAACGATAGTCAACGAAATCACAAAGGTGAGTTTTGTTGATGTTGTTGACTTATGTGCTAATCAGACATATTTGGTCACGGCATGACTGCCAGCTAATCGATGCTAACATGCTACGCCAATCGATGCTAACATGCTATTTACGCTAGCTGTATGTACATTTGAAACTAGATACCCACATTTAATGTGAAACAAACACTTACCAATCGACGGATTTAAGTTGCTCCAGTGTCACAAGATGCGAAAGTCCTGATCGTTTGGTCCGCACATTTTACCGGCGATGCTAATAAGGCAGCCATGCTATGGGCCACTTCATTAGGTACACCCAAGCTATGGCCGAATAGCGTCAATAGCTATTTGCTCAATAGCTTCAATTTCTTCTTCAATTTTGTTTTCGCTATCTGCCTCCATACTCCGACCATCTGTTTCAATACATGCGTAATCTGTTGAATCGCTTAAGCCGCTGAAATCCGAGCTAATGTCGCTATATCTTGCTATGGTAACCGCCATGTTGTTTGTATTGGCAGCCCTGTATGACGTCACAGGGAAATGGATAGTGGTTTCGAAGATAGCGAAAATAAGGCACTTTAAAGCTTTATTTAGGGATATTCCAGGACCGGTAAAATTTTGAAAAAAACTTTTAATTGTTTTTAACCCTTTTGAAATTGTGATAACGTTCCCCTTTAACATAACTTTTATCCTCATCGTAATCTTCTTCATCTTCATAATCTTAATCCTCTTCCAGAATTTCTTCAATTATTTTTTCTTCTTTAACATAAATGTTATGCTCATCATCATAATCTTCATCGTCAATGTAAATTTCCTCCTCAAAATTAACTCCTTCAACGCAATTTCTTTATCATAAACTTCTTCTTCCTCTTCATCCATCTTGTCCACTACATCTTCCAGCTTCTTGTTTTCTGGTTCTTCCTTATTGGCTACTTTCTCTGCTGCCTTTTTATTGTCAGCAGGTGGCGCCTCTTCTGCTTTGCCGTTCTTACTGTCTGGCCGGGCGCCTTCATCCTCTCTCTTCTTGGCCCACAGATCGCCTTGGTGGCCTGCGGATGCTACCGCCGTCTGCCCGGCTCCGCCCCCGAGGCGGAGGGTCTTCATTCCGTCTTCATCGACTTCTTCTTCGGCAGGGCACTCGTCCTCCTTGCTCTGGTGGTCGGCCTGCTCCAACAGCCCTTCCAGTCTCTGAGTCTCCTGGCGCTTCTCTTCGAGCAGTCTGGTGTAACTCGCCACGAGAACCCAGATGACGTCATCGTCCTCCGCTTCCAATGATGTCTCCCAGTTGGGCGCCAATGTGACGGACTTCCTACCTTCCGTGTGTGGGTTGCTGTGACATTGGATACACGACACATCGTAGCAGGTTTGATTCTGATTTATTGTTTCAATAAACCTCTCTTCTGGCCAGTCGGGCGCGCCCATTTCTAGTGCGCCGGCACCAGAGGTGGGTAGAATAGCCAGAAATTGTACTCAAGTAAGAGTACTGTTACTTTAGAGATTTATTACTCCAGTAAAAGTAAGGAGTAGTCACCCAAATATTTACTTGAGTAAAAGTAAAAAGTATATGTTGTGAAAAAAATACTCAAGTACTGAGTAACTGATGAGTAACCTGTTTGTTTAATGATTACGGCAACAAATAATGCACAAAAACATAAAAATAGCAATGAACAAATTCAGAGCCAGGAATATCTCTTAAGCAACTAAAACAATAATATATATTAAATAATAATACATTAAAATAAAAAGAAATTAAGGCAAATTGAGCCACAATAACTTAACAGCACCATAGGCTCAGTAGGCATTGATTGATTGATTGATTGATTGAAACTTGTATTAGTAGATTGCACAGTACAGTACATATTCCGTACAATTGACCACTAAATGGTAACACCCCAATAAGTTTTTCAACGTTAATCAATTATTTAATAAATGACCAAGTCGAGGTGATCTACCTCATATATACATACACACACATATCATATATATATACATTTATATATACAGTATATAATTTATATTTATTTATTTTGCCGTTTTTGTTGACATGTTAAAGGTATTTTAATAAATATACATGCATGTTTAACATATAGATTCCTATCTTTCATGAAGACAAGAATATAAGTTGGTGTATTACCTGATTCTGATGACTTGCATTGATTGGAATCAGACAGTATAGTGCTGATAACGTCCACGTTTTCAAATGGAGGAGAAAAAAGTTCCTCCTTCCTGTCTAATACCACATGAAAGTCGTTAGTTTTTGGCATCTTATTTGTCCAGCTTCTATATTAGTTTTTATACACTTTACAAGAAATACATTGGCGGCAAACTCCGTAGCTTGCTAGCTTGTTTTCGCGTGCTTTCGGAGACTCTTATTTTGTTAGCGCAGGCGCGATGGAGCAACACTTTTATTGTGAAGACAGGAACTGTGCGATCAGTCTTTAGGCTTTTGACGGGAAGTACGGTTGAAATAAAAAGTGTCCTTTACACTTTTGATTGATTGATTGATACTTTTATTAGTAGATTGCACAGTACAGTACATATTTTGTACAATTGACCACTAAAAGGTAACACCCCAATAAGTTTTTCAACTTTTTAAATCGGATTTGACATGTGACGGTCACGTGACCGCCTGGTTCTGTTTGATTGGTCCAACGTCACCAGTGACTGCATTTGATTGGTGAAACGCAGGCATGCGTAGATCCTACTTTGAATGTGTGTCTGACAAAATCAAAACAAACAAAGCGTGCATTAACAGATTGATTGAAAAAAAGTAGCGAGTAGCGAGCTGAATGTAGATAAATGGAGCGGAGTAAAAGTAGCGTTTTTTCTCTATAAATATACTCAAGTAAAGGTAAAAGTATGTTGCATAAAAACTACTCTCAGAAGTACAATTTATCCCAAAAGTTACTCAAGTAGATGTAACGGAGTAAATGTAGCGTGTTACTACCCACCTCTGGCCGGCACCTCCTGCTGGTCGCGGTACACCTTTCGGTGTTCGCTTGCTGCGTCTGTGGCGGGGACTCATCTTTGGTCTGGTGTCTTTCATCGCTCTCGTGGTCGTTCGTGCCGGGTTGTTCCTCTCCTACCTCTGCCACCATAGTTCCTCCTTCGCCCCTTTTATGCAGCAGGAGAAGATGCAGGGATTGAGCACAGGTCTGTCGTGTACGCACCTGACTCTGATTACTGCAGTCTCGCTCCAGGCGTGCCCCACCTCTCCGTCTCGCTGCACGCTCCGCTCTCTCGCCACCATCTTGGTCCGGACCATCATTTGTCCGAGCCCGCTGTCAGCTCATCGGCTCAGTCTCTCCACAATCACACATTATAAAAGTAAACTATTTTGTATAAAAGACAACTGTTCAAATGATGTATAAAGTAAATAATAATATGATTCCAGAAGTGGTCCAGAAGATGTTTCAGATGTGAACCAGTAAATATGAACTAAGAGGGATTTATGTGTACTCAAAAGCAAAGGTATGAACACATGTAAAACAAATATGTACATCACATAAAGGAGTTCATCTATGGAATCATCTACAATTAGAAAATAAAATATGTAACAGGTCATTATTTCAAAAACATAAATAAAACACTATAATGAAAAAGTATAAAAGTGAATTATGAATATATACACATTAAATGTTTATTGTATGTAACATATTTTATGTACTGTTTATTCTCACATTTTCAGTCAAATTGTTGTGTTCATTTTAAAGTACACAAATGTGTATATTAACTCATGTACTTGACTGAAATAAAAGCACTAATCTGAAGTGTCTAATCTATAAATGTTAGAATCATATTAACAAGATTGTGTTACACACACAACAATGATGTCACACATGTTATATGTGCCGATGTTGTTAGAAAGTCAAAGTTCAAGTTTTGACAGTTTATTTCAAATCCTGCATCTTCATTTGCTGCTGCTGTTCTCACCAGCACACTTGTGTTTCTTACACTGGGACTTAGAAGAGAATCTTTCACCACACACACTGCAACTCAACACTTTCTCACCTGTGTGTGTTCTTATGTGTACTGTAAGAGTGTTTATGTGACCGAAGCTTTCGTTGCAGCTGGAACAAGAGTATGTTTTTTCACCAGTTTGTTCTCATGTGTAATTTTAATTGCTGTCTTTCTATACAACTTTTACCACATACTGAACATAAAAAATGTTTGTCACCAGTGTATATTCTCATGTTTACTTTTAAACTTTGTATTATGACAAAACTTTTATCACATTATGAGCAGGAAAAAGTTTTTTCTTCAGTGTGTATTCTCATGTGTGTTTTCAAAAGGACCTTTCGAGTAAAATTTTCTGCGCAGATTGGACATGAAAAGGGTTTTTCTCCGGTGTGTATTCTCATGTGTGCTTTGAAATGCTCCCTTTGAGTAAAATCTTTACCACAGATTGAACATGAAAAAGGTTTTTCTCCAGTGTGTGTTCTCATATGTACTTTTAAACTTTGATTTGTTGCAAAACTTTTACCACATTCTGGGCAGGAAAAAGGTTTTTCTCCAGTGTGTATTCTTATGTGTACTTTCAAATAGTGACTATGAGTAAAATCTTTACCGCAGATTGAACACGAAAAAGGTTTTTTTCCAGTGTGTGTTCTCATGTGTGTTTTCAAATGGTGCTTTTGAGTAAAATCTTTACCGCAGATTGAACATAAAAAAGGTTTTTCTCCAGTGTGTGTTCTCATGTGTACTTTCAGCATGTGTTTTAGTCTAAACTCTCTACCACATTCTGAGCAGGAAAAAGGTTTCTCTCCGGTGTGTGTACTTATGTGCCTTTTCAGATTACTATGGTCTTTAAACGTTTTGTCACAGAGAGAACATGTGAAGTGTGTGTTGTCAGTGTGACATGTCTTATCATCTTTAGAGTCTTCATCATCAGTGTCAGGAGAGTGTGACGTTGTGTCCTCACTATCTGATAGTGGAGCTAAGAGCTTGTCTGCTTGTGATCCTCCACAGTGGTCTCCATCAGCTTCTGTTGTCATGTGTTGAGTTGAGCTGCTGCTTGGAGGCTCCGCCCCTCTCTTCTCCTCACTCTCACCTTTGACCTCATCATCTTCACTCTTCACACTGATGAGGTGTCTCTTGTCTTCCTCTATAAAGTGGGGGGACAGCCGCAGTTTTTCTTCATCTTTAAAGTGAGGGGGCTGTGGCTCCTTTTCTTTCACGTGGAGGCGCTGTGACCTCTTCTGCTCCATAGTGGAGGAACCCTCCCGCTGCTCAGGTGGACGATGTTTTTCACAGACGTCTGCAGGACACAAGAAGACAAACACATGCTGGGATGGAAATAGATAATATTTTACCAATTCAGATTTAATTTTCGATTCTGCTTTACGATTCGCTTATCTGTGGACTCACTTTTGCTTTCACATTCTGTAAAAGGAGAAGAAACAGGTCGTGTCAGAAAGTGATTTAGTCTTATCTTATTCTGACGCAGTTTTGAGATGTTAGATTTCCTGGGCTCTTAATTCGGCGATCTAGTCTGAGACATCATTTCCTGTAGCGTTTCTGCATAGTATGGGCTATTGCAGGGGTAGGGAACCTATGGCTCTAGAGCCAGATGTGGCTCTTTTGATGACTGCATCTGGCTCTCGGATAAATCTGAGCTGACATTGCTTAACACGATAAGTAATAAATAATTCCACTTGTAATCACAGTGTTAAAAACAACGTTCAAAATATAAAACATTCTCATGCATTTTTATGTTCAAGAAGTTGCGTTAATGGTAAGAAGTAATTTATTTCTTATTGGTTAGTGTGGGGCTTGCCCTCCTGGGGGTTCTTCAGACCACCAAGAGCCTGTTTTAGGGTTACAATATTGTTTTATTTTATTTTTCTCTCAGTTGCTTTACAGCAATTGTCTTTTTCTCTTTCGTCCTCACTCGCGCTCTGGCTCCAGCCCCAACCCTGTCTTTTCTACTGGCTGCAGCTTATAACAGAGCGACAGGTGATTAGATAAAAAGGCCCAGGTGGGCCATCTACGCATATGTCGCTGATTTTGAGGCCGGTCTTGGCAACATCCCGCTTTGCTGCAGGCCACGCCCCCTCCACAGTTAGCTTCAGAATAACAATGTTATTACAAAGAATAAGAGACTTATTATACTCTGGAAATGTTGGGCTTACTTAAAAATGCACGCGTTTGGTTGTGTTCAGTGTTAAAAAAAATATATTATAAGACTCTTAGTGAAATACATTTTAAAATATTTGGCTTCTTGGCTCTCTCAGCCAAAAAGGTTCCCGACCCCTGGGCTATTGGGTGATTGTGTAAACAGCATTGTGTGCGTTCCTGACTAAAATATAAGTATTCATCGAATATAGCACGGTTATCAATGCTAAAATGCCTATAATGTGTTAAATGTAGCCTTAAAGGCCTACTGAAATTAGATTTTCTTATTTAAACGGGGATAGCAGGTCCATTCTATGTGTCATACTTGATCATTTCGCGATATTGCCATATTTTTGCTGAAAGGATTTAGTAGAGAACATCCACGATAAAGTTCGCAACTTTTGGTCGCTAATAAAAAACCGGAAGTAGCAGACGATGACATCACAAGTGTGACATCACATTGTTTATAATGGGAGCCTCCAGCAGCAAGAGCTATTCGGGCCGAGAAAACGACAATTTCCCCATTAATTTGAGCGAGGATGAAAAATTTGTGGATGGCGATATTGATAGCGAAGGACTAGAAAAAATAAATAAATAAAGTTTTTAAAAAAAGGCGATTGCATTGGGACAGATTCAGATGTTTTTAGACACATTTACTAGGATAATTCTTAGAAATCCCTTATCTTTCTATTGTGTTGCTAGTGTTTTAGTGAGATTAAATAGTACCTGATAGTCGGAGAGGTGTGTCCACGGGTGTGTTGACGCCAGTCTCTGAGGGAAGTCGACGGCAGCTGCATGGACGGCGCAAGCTCTGCTGATCTCCGGTAAGAGGCGACTTTTTACCACGATTTTGTCACTGAAACCTGCCGGTTGACAAGTGGTCGGGATCCATGTTCGCTTGACTGCTCTGATCCATAGTAAAGATTCACCTCCGGGAATTTTAAACAAGGAATCACCGTGTGTTTGTGTGGCTAAAGGCTAAAGCTTCCCACCTCCATCTTTCTACTTTGACTTCTCCATTATTAATTGAACAAATTGCAAAAGATTCAGCAACACAAATGTCCAGAATACTGTGTAATTGCGCGATGAAAAGAGACGACATTTAGCCGTAAGTGGTGCTGCGCTAATATGTCCCCTCCAACCTGAGGCGTCACGCGCTCGCGTCATCATTCTGCGACGTTTTCAACGAGAAACTCCGCGGGAAATTTAAAATTGCAATTTAGTAAACTAAAGCGGCCGTATTGGCATGTGTTGCAATGTTAATATTTCATCATTGATATATAAACTATCAGACTGCGTGGTGGGTAGTAAGTAGTGGCTTTCAGTAGGCCTTTAATACTTCTTGTTACACAGTAGTTACCCTATCCTACCACTAGAGGGAGACACAGACCACGTTTAAAGCACTGTCTAAATGAACAGTGCTTATTTTCCATTCATCTCCATTGGACTGCTTTAATAGTCTATGTACATTTATTTGTATATTTGTTTTATAAGACATTGCAGAGTATATTATATTAGATATAATATTATACATAGCCTGTTATATTATTGCATATGATAGTGCCTAAATGTATCCTAATCATTCTTTGTATGTGTTCCCTTTAAACCACACATACACACACGCACACATACCTACACACACATAAATCACACTTGACAACTTCACCATTAAATAGTGCCCGAAAGCATCTCTGTGGCCTACTCTCTGACCGGAGTCCTTGTCCGAAGAAGATATTTTAGACCAGCATTCCACATCCAGAGTAACCTACTCTATCACAGGTCGATTAGCATCAACTTTGACTAGTTGAGAAGTAACATGAGCGTACAAAGCTTGACATTCCGTCGCGATTCATGTTGGCTTGACCACGCTCTGATCCATATTAAAGTTTCACCTCCAGGAATTTTAAAGGGGAACATTATCACAATTTCAAAAGGGTTAAAAACAATAAAAATCAGTTCCCAGTGGCTTGTTGTATTTTTTGAAGTTTTAAAAAAAATGTGACCGGTCTCGGAATAACCCTAAATAAAATAAAGCTTTAAACTGCCTTATTTTTGATCTCTGCGAAGACACTGGCCATTTCCCTGTGACGTCACACAGTGCTGCCAAAGTAAACAAACAATGGGAATACCACAGCAAGATATAGCGACATTAGCTCGGATTCAAACTCAGATTTCAGCGACTTAAGCGATTCAACAGATTACGCATGTATTGAAACAGATGGTTGGAGTATGAAAATATTGAAGAAGAAACTGAAGCTATTGAGCGAATAGCTATTGACGCTATTCATAGCCATAGCATGGCCGAATAGCTGCGTTAGCATCGCCGGTAAAATGTGCGGACCAAACGATCAGGACTTTCGCATCTTTTGACACTGGAGCAACTTAAATCCGTCGATTGGTAAGTGTTTGTTTCGCATTAAATGTGGGTGGAAGGAAACGTAATATAGTTGCAAATGCATCTGCAGGTTATCCATACATCTCTGTGCCATGTCTGCTTTAGCACCGCCGGTAAATAGCATGTTAGCATCGATTAGCTGGCAGTCAACATCAACAAAACTCACCTTTGTGATTTCGTTGACTTTATAGTTGCAAATGCATCTGCAGGTTAGCCATACATCTCTGTTCCATGTCTGCTTTAGCACCACCGGTAAATAGCATGTTAGCATCGATTAGCATAGCATGTTAGCATCGATTAGCTGGCAGTCAACATCAACAAAACTCACCTTTGTGATTTCGTTGACTATCGTTGCAAATGCATCTGCAGGTTATCCATACATCTCTGTGCCATGTCTGCCTTAGCATCGCCGGTCAAATGTGGAGACACTCTGGCACATTCAATGGGGGTCTGGCGGCAGACACTTTGGCATCTTGGGGCCAGTGGTGCAACTTGAATCCCTCCCTGTTAGTGTTGTTACACCCTCCGACAACACACCGACGAGGCATGATGTCTCCAAGGTTCCAAAAAATAGTTAAAAAAACGGAAAATAACAGAGCTGAGACCCGGTGTTTGTAATGTGTTGAAAATGAAAATGGTGGGTGTGTTACCTCGGCGACGTCACATTCTGACGTCATCGCTTCCAGCGCGATAAACAGAAAGGCGTTTAATTCGCCAAAATTCACCCATTTAGAGTTCGGAAATCGGTTAAAAAAATAGATGGTCTTTTTTCTGCACCATCAAGGTATATATTGACGCTTACATAGGTCTGCTGATAATGTTCCCCTTTAAACAAGGAATCACCGTGTGTTTGTGTGGCTAAAGGCTAAAGTTTCCCAACTCCATCTTTCTACTTTGACTTCTCCATTATTAATTGAACAAATTGCAAAAGACTCAGCAACACAGATGTCCAAAAAACTGTATAATTATGCCGTTAAAGCAGACGACATTTAGCTGTGTGTGTGCAGCGCTCATACTTCCTAAAAACCCGTGACATCACGCGTACACGTCATCATTACACGACGTTTTCAAGACGAAACTCCCGCGAAATTTAACATTGCAATTTAGTAAACTAAAAAGCCGTATTGGCATGTGTTGCAATGTTAATATTTCATCATTGATATATAAACTATCAGACTGCGTGGTGGGTAGTAGTGGCTTTCAGTAGGCCTTTAAGGACTTAACTGCAATAATAAACATATGTTTAATGTACCCTTATTTTTTTTTTGTTAAAATGAAGCCAAAAATGCCATTTTCTGTGGTCCCCTTTATTTAGAAAAGTACCAAAATAATTTTAGTACCGGTAGCAAAATATTGGTATGGTTACAACACTACCACTTATATTTGAATATTGTTTAATGGAAATGAGTGCTGTCTGATAATCACATTAATAACCAGTGTTGGCGTTAACACACTTTTTATGTCTTTTTACGCATTGAAATCAAAAAGGACGTGCATTTCCTTAAGTCCGCGCGTCTCTGGGATGCAGAGGTTTGGTTTTTTTTAACCGACCTGCCTTCTCCGGGTCAAAACTCCAGATTGCTTGTTTGTTTTATGGATTATTGCTTTCCGCCGGTGTTTTGTTTTGTTTATTGTGACGGTGCGCTCTTATCACGCCGTCACTTGAGGACCGACACGTCAGCGGGAGCAAGCGCGGTTGGTAGAGTGGCGGTGCAAGCAACTTGAGGGTTCCAGGTTCGATACCTGCTCCCACCATTCTAGTCACTGCCGTTGTGTCCTTGGGCAAGACACTTTACCCACCTGCTCCCAGTGCCACCCACACTGGTTTAAATGTCACTTAGATATTGGGTTTCACTAAGTAAAAACGCTTTGAGTCACTAGAGGAAAAACGCTATATAAATCTAATTCACTTCCCTAATTCACATGATTGATGAGCATTCATTTTTAAGTGGTGGTGTTAAAAAGCAAGTATATCTCCATCTTTAGTGATAAATGTGGCCCCCGGATGAACATGTGTCACAAACATTGTATTAGATGATATGTGGATGTTGTGCTTACTTGGACTGTGATGAAGCTGTGAGGACTCAGGTGGTTTGTCTTCATGCTCTTCAGTCTTCACAGAGACAACAGTCAGTGGAAACTTGCTGAGATCCGCCTCCTCCTGCCCTGGAAGAAACTCTTCCTCCTGAGTAACCCAGAGATCCTCCTCTTCCTCTTTAATGTGGGGGGGCTGTGGATCCTCCTGCTGCTGAAGGGGACGTTCTTCTTGACCAGCGTTCATCTGTTGGACGTCCGCAAGACAACACAAACAAACTTCAGCTCAGATGTGTCAAATATTTTTTAGTCCATCAAATATAATATTTTCCAAGTGGACTGACAGCACTTTGTGGTGATGTTCTTCTACACATGGAATAATCATCAGGTATTGATTATTAGGAATTGTGTAATTGATCTTGTTTTCTGCATCTAAATAGTAACAACTTTTAGAAAACCTCCTGCTGGGATTTTAATACCATCATGACTGCATGAAGTCAGTCTGCACGTATAAAAGTTTCATTGTGCTGCAGCATCAAGTGACGCCAACTGGCTCCTCCCACTACCAACCTACCAGCCAACCTTGACGTGCACCTCCAAAATAAAATAAAAAAATAAAATAAAATAAAAAAGGCAGTGAATAGGTATATATATGTATACACATATATATATATATATATATATATATATATATATATAAATATATATATATATATATATATACACATATATATATATATAAATACGTACACATATATATATACAAACATAAATGTATACATACAAATGTATATATATACATATACATACATATATATATATATATATATATACATATATATACACATATGCATACATATATATACATACATAAATGTATATATATACATACATATATACACACACACACACATATATACATATACACACATATATATATATATATATATATATATATATATATATATAGATATATATATATATATATATATATATATATATCCCCGTGAATGCGTGGGTTCCCTCCGGGTACTCCGGCTTCCTCCCACCTCCAAAGACATGCACCTGGGGATAGGTTGATTGGCAACACTAAATGGTCCCTAGTGTGTGAATGTGAGTGTGAATGTTGTCTGTCTATCTGTGTTGGCCCTGCGATGAGGGGGCAACTTGTCCAGGGTGTAACCTGCCTTCCGCCCGATTGTAGCTGAGATAGGTACCAGTGCCCCCCGCGACCCCAAAGGGAATAAGCGGTTTAAAAAAATTTATATATATATATATATTTTCTTTTTTTTTTTTGAATATTTGGGTACTCCATGAATTGATTACAAACAAAATATTGATCCATCCATCCATTCATTTTCCGGAATTGAACCCAAGACTACTCACGACCTTCGTATTGTGAGTCAGACGCACTAACCCCTCTTCCACCGTGAAGCCCCAAAATATTGATGCATATCTAATTTGTGTACAGTATATTGAAGCCATTTCTCATATTTAACATGCATTTCATTAAATATTTATTTTAGTCTGACTGAATAAGAATGAATCGCTTACAATTGTGCAAATAGTGTCTTCGTGATAACAAACATCAGTTGATTTAATTTCCATGATATGTCCGCCTGAATGCAGCTGAGATAGGCTCCAGCACCTCCTGCGCCACCCCAAATAGGGAAAAGCGGTAGGAACATGGATGGATGGATGTTATCAAGGGAATAGAAGTGCGTGCAATCATCATTTGTATTTATTGCTAATAAAGTTGACACCAACAAAAAATAGACCACTGCAATAAGACATTATATTCCACTGCCATTATAATAATAATAATATTGTTAATTATTAGTTTAATCCTGTACACTGAAAAGCGCTATACCAAATAAAATGTGTCAATATTATTATTATTATACCATGTGACTTATTCCAGATTTAAATTACGAGACGTTTGTTCCTTTTTAGTAACAAATATATAATGATGTTAAGCGCAACTGTAATATACATAAAAAACAGTTAAAGTATTAAATAAGTCAATATAATTCTCACAGAGAACATATAAAATACACTACTCAAAAAAAAAAACGCTCGCATTTGCTACAAAGGCCTGCTAGCGGGCTAACGCTAGCACGTTAGCTTGGAACAACATATCAGGTAAATAAGATAAATAATATGAAAATATATAATGTATATTACCTCATAAGCCGCGTGTACAAGAGAGGAGTGGAATATATTCTTCCTATTGTTACACCAGCAACTCTTTTTGATGTTCTGTGGCCGGGCGAAGGAAGTGTGCACCACTCACTATTGTCCCACTGAAACACGTGTTTGGTCAACATTTGTTCCGCGGTTGAGAACACCTCGATGACGTCACACAGGAGGAAGAACAAAACAAGATGGCGTCTGGCGGAGAATACGTTGTTTTGGTTATTATGGTTTCTAGGTCTTAATTACAACGTACATGTGCACATGTGTGTCGTTTAACAGAGTAAACGTCGTTATTAATTGTTTGCATGCGGATCAAAAGTCATTCAAAAATGAATTTGATTCAAACTGTAAATAAACTATCTTCTGTTGATTCGGTAGTTCTTAAAAGTTGGCAGATTTATCCAGAAAGTCAGCAGAGAGAAAACAGCGTAGTGGTTGTGGGATATATTCCCTCACTTTGTAATTCATACATCAGATTCACAGCTCAGCAGCCATTGTTTTATCAAACACACAACATTATTTAATACATGTTTTCACTCCTCTATTAGTCTGAAGTCTTTGATTGTCACACTTTACTCTTTTTTTTCCACTTCATTAATATTTCCAGAAGTACATTTGATGAGTATGTATTTTATTCTATTTAGTATTGCACACAATTTCTGAAATGTTTTCTTTATATGATTTATATGTAGTTTCCAGCTTAGTTTTTATGTTATATTCCACTAATGTGATGACCTTTACTCTTTTCATATTTTGTGTTTGACATTTTTACCAGTTCCAGAAAGGACATGTTTAGTTTTATTGAAGTTTAGTGACAGTTTATTGATGTGCAGCCATCTTTTTATGGTCAAGTTCTCTCTGGATAAAATTAGATGAGAGTTAAATCAAGCAGTGAAGAATGGAAGGTTATTATATACATAATTATATATAATTACACTCAGTAGTGACAATTAAAGACACTTTCATCCTGTTCATTTCAGCAAATAAGAGTAAAGTGTAACATTCTAAACAATAGAAGAATATTAATATCAGCAGTCAATATTCCAACATTGTGAAGCTGAGCTATCTTGATGGAGGAAAGATGACAGCACATGTACCAGGAGCAGCAAAAGCATTAAAAAAATGTATTGTACCCAACTTTTGTTGAAGCATACATTGTTTGTTGCATAACGTACTGGGGACATACATATAAAACAATCAAAAAACAATATTCATATTACAAAAGAGAGTAATTTAGATAATAAAATGGATTATAGAGACCCAACACATGATTAAAAGTAAATGATCTTGTATAAAAGACAACTGTTCAAATGATGTATAAAGTAAATAATAATAAGCTTCCAGAAGTGGTCCAGAAGATGTTTCAGATGTGAACCAGTAAATATGAACTAAGAGGGATTTATGTGTACTCAAAAGCAAAGGTATGAACACATGTAAAACAAATATGTACATCATATAAAGGAGTTCATCTATGGAATCATCTAGAATTCGAAAATAAAATATGTAACGCTTCAGTATTAAAAAAAAAACATATACAAAACACTATTATGAGTAAGTATAAAAATGAATTATGAATATCTGCCCTTAAAATGTTAATTCTATGTAACATATTTTATGTATTGTTTATTCTCACCTTTTCAGTCAAATTGTTGTGTTCATTTTAAAGTACACAAATGTGTATATTAACTCATGTACTTGACTGAAATAAAAGCACTAATCTGAAGTGTCTAATCTATAAATGTTAGAATCATATTAACAAGATTGTGTTACACACACAACAATGATGTCACACATGTTATATGTGCTGATGTTGTTAGAAAGTCAAAGTTCAAGTTTTGACAGTTTATTTCAAATCCTGCATCTTCATTTGCTGCTGCTGTTCTCACCAGCACACTTGTGTTTCTTACACTGGTACTTAGAAGAGAATCTTTCACCACACACACTGCAACTCAACACTTACTCTCCGTTGTGTGTTCTAATGTGTGCTTTAAGAGTTTTTAGGTAACGAAAGCTTTTGTTGCAGGTTGAACAGGAGTATGGTTTTTCACCAGAGTGTATTCTCATGTGTTCTTTTAAACTTTGATTTATTGCAAAACTTTTACCACATTCTAAGCAGGAAAAAGGTTTTTCCCCAGTGTGTATTCTCATGTGTGTTTTGATGTAATGCCTTCGACTAAAATCTTTACCGCAGATTGAACATGAAAAAGGTTTTTCTCCAGTGTGTGTTCTCATGTGTACTGTAAGATTGTTTTGGTGACGAAAGCTTTTGTTGCAGCACGAACAGGAGTATGTTTTTTCACCAGAGTGCATTCTCATGTGTGAGTTTAATTGCTGTCTTTCTATATATCTTTTACCACATACTGAACATATAAAAGGTTTTTCTCCAGTGTGTGTTCTCATGTGTACTTTGAAATGGTCCCTTTGAGTAAAAGCTTTACCGCAGATTGAACATGAAAAAGGTTTTTCTCCAGTGTGTACTATCATGTGTCGTTTCAAATGGTGCCTTTGATTAAAATCTTTACCACAGATTGAACATGAAAAATGTTTTTCTCCAGTGTGTATTCGCATGTGTCTTTTCACGTTGCCACGGTCTTTAAAAGCTTTGTCACAGACAGAACATGTGAAGTGAGTGTTGTCAGTGTGACATGTCTTATCATCTTTAGAGTCTTCATCATCAGTGTCAGGAGAGTGTGACGTTGTGTCCTCACTATCTGATAGTGGAGCTAAGAGCTTGTCTGCTTGTGATCCTCCACAGTGGTCTCCATCAGCTTCTGTTGTCATGTGTTGAGTTGAGCTGCTGCTTGGAGGCTCCCCCCCTCCCCTCTCCTCACTCTCACCTTTGACCTCATCATCTTCACTCTTCACAGGGACACCAGTCACTGGCATCTTGGTGACATCAACCTCCTCCAGTCCTTCAAGATGCTCTCTCTGCTTACTGATGCTGTGTTCCTCCTCTTCCTCTTTGATGTGAGGGGTATGTGACTCCTCTTCTTCCTCTTTAATGTTACGGGTCTGTGGGTCCTCCTCTTCCTCTTTAATGTGAGTGGTCAGTGAGTCATCCTCTTCCTCTTTAAAATGGGGGATCAGTGGGCATTCCTCTTCATTTTTAATGTGGGAGGGCTGTGGCTCCATCCTGAAGCTCCACTTCTGTTGCTCAGGGTGAAGATGTTCTTCACAGACGTCTGCAAGACAAACACACCATCTCTGCTCAGTCACACAATGCATTCAGTACTTTTACATGCACTTGGGGAAAAAAAAAGTTATCGCAGGAACTGTCTTGAAATTTCCGTGACGCACAAACAAGATGTTCTTTACAACATTATTCACAGGAAAAGAAAAACAAAACAGGACAACAGGACTTTTTACTATGGATGAACGACATGGTTTAAAATACATTGTGTAATATATTATTTCATATAGAAATACTAATAGAACCATTTTAAAACAGGCTCCTAATTTAGTTGCTGAAATATGCAGTAAAATATTACATCATTTGCAGTATTATTTTCTCAAATAAAGTAATTATATATTAACAGTAAATAAAAAAGTACATTTATAACAATTGTTTGACAAAATAGTACAATTAGAAATGACACAGTATGTTACTGCAACTGTCAGCTGCCAAATTAAAAGCCTTTGTAACCCATTTTGAAGTTCTTCTATTATCATTCATATACAGCGGAGTTTGCGAAAAACTGAAAATTCTGTAAAACGATTGTCAGTCTGAAGGATGGCGGAGTCCGCAAAAACTGAAAATTTCGTAAAACGAGAGTGCGAGTCCGAAGGGAAGTGAAGTGAAGTGAATTATATTTATATAGCGCTTTTCTCTAGTGACTCAAAGCGCTTTACATAGTGAAACCCAATATCTAAGTTACATTTTTTAAACCAGTGTGGGTGGCACTGGGAGCAGGTGGGTAAAGTGTCTTGCCCAAGGACACAACGGCAGTGGCTAGGGTGGCAGAAGCGGGAATCGAACCCGCAACCCTCAAGTTGCTGGCACGGCCACTCTACCAGGACGGTGGAGTCAGCAAAAACTGAATTTTCCGTAAAACGAGTGTGAAAGTGGTGAACATGGGAGTGTGTGGGAGTGATCGCTAATAGGCTATCACTCCATACTAAAAGTTTTGCGAAACAAATAGTGGGTTATTGTGGAAGATCTAGGCAAAACACCTACCCTGTGGGGCGGCATAGCTCGGTTGGTAGAGCGGCCGTGCCAGCAACTTGAGGGTTGCAGGTTCGATCCCCGCTTCCGCCATCCTAGTCACTGCCGTTGTGTCCTTGGGCAAGACACTTTACCCACCTGCTCCCAGTGCCACCCACACTGGTTTAAATGTAACTTAGATATTGGGTTTGACTATGTAAAGCGCTTTGAGTCACTGGAGAAAAAGCGCTATATAAATATCATTCACTTCACTTCACTGGTGGGCAACAACCAGTAGAAGCGACGTGTACGGCAATAATACATTCAACCACTACCTTACAACAAAGACAAAAGTAATCCTTATGTGTTCGGCTCTGTATGGGATCAATCATCAATCAATGTTTACTTATATAGCCCTAAATCACTAGTGTCTCAAAGGGCTGCACAAACCACCACGACATCCTCGGTAGGCCCACATAAGGGCAAGGAAAACTCACACCCAGTGGGACATCGGTGACAATAATGACCCAGAGGGACGTCGGTGACAATAATGACTATGAGAACCTTGGAGAGGAGGAAAGCAATGGATGTCGAGCGGGTCTAACATGATACTGTGAAAGTTCAATCCACAATGGATCCAACACAGTCGCGAGAGTCCAGTCCAAAGCGGATCCAACACAGCAGCGAGAGTCCCGTTCACAGCGGAGCCAGCAGGAAACCATCCCAAGCGGAGGCGGATCAGCAGCGCAGAGATGTCCCCAGCCGATACACAGGCAAGCAGTACATGGCCACCGGATCGGACCGGACCCCCTCCACAGGGGAGAGTGGGACATAGAAGAAAAAGAAAAGAAACAGCAGATCAACTGGTCTAAAAAGGGAGTCTATTTAAAGGCTAGAGTATACAAATGAGTTTTAAGGTGAGACTTAAATGCTTCTACTGATGGTGAATTACTCTATACACTCAAAACGGGAAGAGAGACAAGTAAACCAAAGGTTCGTCCAAAAGATGAGTTAAAATGTAAAGACTGGAAAGCAGTAGAAAAAACAAACCCAGACTTGCTGAAATTTCTCGATGACTTAATCTCAAAACATGAGTTTACTGGATGCCTCAAAGTAGGTGATGTACTAAAACTGCGGGAATAAATTGTACAAAAATGTGGGAACAACAGTAAGAAACTTGCCAGAATGGGGTGGGATCAGACTGAGTGCTTGATGAGGATGGCTCAAAGTAGAGAAGACGAGGAACGAAAGAAAAGAAAGGAAGAACAGGAAGAAAGGGAAAGAAACAGAGAAGGAGAGGAAAAAAGAAAGGGCGATGAGAGACAAAAAGCGTATGCTTCATAGAGCAGAAGATGATGAGACAGGCCCAGTTAGGAGAATAAATAGGCAAGTTGTAAGGGAAGACGGTGAGGAAGAGTCAAGTGAGGAAGAAGTACGGACAGAAGCCTCCACACCCAGCGCTCCAACAACAACAAAAAAACCTAGATCAGCGTTTTTGTTTTTTTTTGTTTTTTTCCCAAGATGGCGCTGCTGTAGTGGCTGCTGTTGGCAGGAGCTCTGTGCTCTTGTGTCATCCTTTTGTGTTTCCCTCTTGTTTTCATGTGGTATTATATTTTTTTGCATTTTGGTCCGGGACCCTTTGGGACTGTGTGACAAGGGGTGGCACTTTCGTGACCTCTGTGGTGCTTTTTTTGTGGACTTCTGGATCTGCCTCCCGGGAGCCTTTTGGCCATGGAGACCAGCTGCAGGGTCTCTGCTACACCAGAGTCTGTTTGGATGTACTGGAGGAGATGCGGATGAGGGGACAGGACTGCGGAGCTGGCACTGAGCGCTGGGACGGAGAGGCTTCGCGGTAACTTGACTGGGCGAGCAGGTGTCGGACACCTCAGTCACCTTGGACGTATCCTCGCTCATCCATGCGGACTGGACACTGGCCGAGAGTGGAGTCGGCTGTCTTGGTTGCTTTGTTGGGTCTGCTCCTGTCTCTGGCCATGCTCCCTCCACCCCAGCAGACGATGGCGTGGAACACCGCAGAGGCCACCACAGTGGATATGTTTCTTTTACTTTTTATTCATAGCTGTATGTAGAAGTGTCTGCTTGTATCTGCTGCTTTAATGTCTTTAATGTCCTCTGTGTTCTTTGATGTTTGATGTCTCCCTCTTACACACATGGAAGAGGGATGTGTAGTATGGCTATGAGTTGTTGTTGGTTTTTGGTTTTTTTTCCCTTGGCCTCAGTCTGCACCTCCACTCCAGGGCCTAGGCTAAGACCGATTTTTTTAATTTTATTTTAATCTTCTATTTTTTCTCCCCCCCCTGTTTACCTGTATGTCATCTTTTTTGTAAGGGGCGCTGGAAGCCGGCAGACCCGTCAGCGATCCTGTTCTGTCTCCCTGTAATGTTTGTCTGATCTTGAATGGGATTGTGCTGAAAATTGTAATTTTCCTGAAGGAACTCTCCTGACGGAATAAATAAAGTACTATCTATCTATCTATTTATCTATCTATCTATCTATCTATCTATATCCAGACCTAAACAAATTACAAAATCCCCTGCCATACAATGAAAGTGTATCGGAACAACCAACAGTAAGATCAAAAAGGGACCCAAAAAACTCAAGACCTAAAATGGTCCAGAAAGCAAGGGGTAGTGTGTTCGCCCAAAACTAAAACGCCAACTCGAAACTACAATCCTGACAACGGAGAATTATATCCATTAATTGAAGTGGCTAATCCACATGCAGGAGAACAAGGACAAGACCCAAGACTGTTAGTACACAGGACACGGACATTGGTAGATGTTTAAAAAAGCATTAGAAGAGATAACACCATACACCGAGGACATAACACAGTTCCTGGAGGGAATGGAAAAACCTCTGCATATCCTATCACCTTTACGGGAGAGAAACACAGAATACCTGTTTGACTGCAATGGGGCCGACATGGCAACAAGTATCAATCAATCAATCAATCAATGTTTACTTATATAGCCCTAAATCACTAGTGTCTCAAAGGGCTGCACAAACCACAACACAAACCACTACGACATCCTCGGTAGGCCCACATAAGGGCAAGGAAAACTCACACCCAGTGGGACGTCGGTGACAATGATGACTATGAGAACCTTGGAGAGGAGGAAAGCAATGGATGTAGAGCGGGTCTAACATGATACTGTGAAAGTTCAATCCATAATGGATCCAACACAGTCGCGAGAGTCCAGTCCAAAGCGGATCCAACACAGCAGCGAGAGTCCCGTTCACAGCGGAGCCAGTAGGAAACCATCCCAAGCGGAGGCGGATCAGCAGCGCAGAGATGTCCCCAGCCGATACACAGGCAAGCAGTACATGGCTACCGGATCGGACCGGACCCCCTCCACAAGGGAAGGGGGGACATAGGAGAAAACGGCAGATCAACTGGTCTAAAAAGGGACAATTGGGTCCCCATGGTTCTAGACATGCAAGACGGAAGAAGAATACCATTAGAGCATGACCGTGACAAACTAAGAAATAGAGTGCTGGACGCAATGGCACGAGTTGAAGAAAGGTTCCAAAAGAGTGCGAATTACACTAAATTGGGAAGAACAAAACAAAAAGATGAAAAAACATTTGAAGAATATAAACTAAGACTGGAAAAAACTTTTAAACAACACAGTGGACTAAATGAAAGTTCTACCAACAACAACTAAAACACGTTCTGCATGCAAACTCCAGACAAGCCATACAGTTGTGATCAGAATTATTCAACCCCCACACAATTTTGGTGTTTTAGCAAGTTGGACATTTATTCCGTATTTTGTTTATAGTCATATCAAATAAAGATGTGTCAAATCGACAAATGCAACTTAAATTGTAACACCGTATTTTACAAAATACCAAAAAAGGACATTTTTGTTAATATTTCATTGACAAAATGATTCAACCCCCTAGTTCCATGCATCTTTAGTACTTAGTAGAACACCCTTTGGCAGTAATGACATCCTTCAAAGGTGATACATAAGCTTCTTGCAAGCATCTGCAGGTATTTTAGCCCATTCCTCTTGGGCAAAGGCCTCCAGTTCCTTCATATTCTTGGGCTTGTGTGCTGCAACTGCCTTCTTCAAGTCCCACCACAGCTTTTCTAGTGGATTTAGGTCTGGCGACTGTGAAGGCCACTCCAGAGTCTTCCAACCCTTCTTCTGCAACCACTCTGATGTTGATTTGGAGGTATGCTTGGGATCCTTGTCCTGTTGGAAGGTCCAACGTCTCCCAAGCCTCAGCTTCCTCACTGACTTCATGACATTTGCAGCTAATATATCCTGCTAGGAAATAGAATTCATAATGCCTTGAACGCGCTGGAGATTCCCGGTACCTGAGGCAGAGAAACAGTCCCAGAGCATGATTGACCCCCCACCATGCTTAACAGTAGGAAAGGTGTTCTTCTCTTTGTAAGCTTAATTTTTTCTCCTCCAGACATAACGTTGATTCAAAGGACCAAAGAGTTCCAGTTTTGTCTCATCACTCTATAGAACAGTTTCCCAAACCTTTGGAGTTTTTTCCAGATGATTTTTGGCATACTGGAGTCAATTTTTTTTCTTGTGCCTGGTAGTCAGAAGTGGGGTGCGCCTGGGAGTTCTGGCATGGAGGCCTTCATCTCGTAATGCGCGCCTTATTGTCTGGGACGAAACCTGCGTTCCCCCCTCTGCAATGTCCTGTTGTAGTTCCTCAGCTGTTACCCGGGAGTTTTTCACCACTGTACGCAAACAGCATCCTCTTTCTACCACGCCCAGGTAGTTTTTCCACTGTGCCTTTAGCTTTAAACTTGTGAATTATGCTCCCAACTGTGTGTCTTGGAATGTGTAATGTCTTTGCTATTTTCTTATATCCATATCCTTTCTTATGAAGAGAAATGACCTCCTCTCCTGACTTCTTTGACCACTCCCTGGACTTCACCATGTTGCAAACACACCATTGACCATCTACAAGAAGCTGAGCGTCACAGTCTTTTTCAATCAGTTTAATTGTTGCTCGTTTTGGTTCTAATCACATCTACAGGTGTTGTCAACACCTGATTGAAAAGCCCTTATTCAAATTTTGTTCTTAAGAGTTGTGATCTTCAAGAGGTTGAATAATTTTGTCAATGAGATATTAAGAGAAATGACACTGTTTGGTATGTTACAAAATATAATGTTGTAATTCAAGTTGCATTTGTCTATTTAATGCATCTTTATTTGATATGACTATAAACAAAATACGGAATAAATGTCCTACTTGCTAAAACACCAAAATTGTGTGGGGGTTGAATAATTTTGATCACAACTGTACATGAGTGGGTGGACAAAAATGACATTGGTTTCCCCACAGGAACATCGGATGAATACATAAATCATGCATTACATGCAGAAAAAGTTTCAAATAGAAAGAAAGCCAAAGCAGGCACTGACACATTCTACCACAAGCAGGAAAATAGTGAAATATATTACAACCAAAATAGAGGACGCGGTAGAGGATAGTTTAGAGGACGAGGACAACCAGGTCGAGTTGGAAGACACTTAGATAGAGGACAACAACAACAACAACAGTTACACTACACTGCAGGTTGGTGCTGCAGCAAAGAAGGACATTTCGCACGAGACTGTCCTTAAAGGGGAACATTATCAGCAGACCTATGTAAGCGTCAATATATACCTTGATGGTGCAGAAAAAAGACCATATATTTTTTTAACCGATTTCCGAACTCTAAATGGGTGAATTTTGACGAATTAAACGCCTTTCTGTTTATTGCTCTTTTTGCGATGACGTCAGAACGTGACGTCGCCGAGGTAACACACCCGCCATTTTCATTTTCTACACATTACAAACACCGGGTCTCAGCTCTGTTATTTTCCGTTTTTTGGACTATTTTTTGGAACCTTGGAGACATCATGCCTCGTCGGTGTGTTGTCGGAGGGTGTAACAACACTAACAGGGAGGGATTCAAGTTGCACCACTGGCCCGAAGATGCCAAAGTGTCTGCCGCCAGACCCCCATTGAATGTGCCAGAGTGTCTCCACATTTTACCGGCGATGCTAAGACAGACATGGCACAGAGATGTATGGATAACCTGCAGATGCATTTGCAACGATAGTCAACGAAATCACAAAGGTGAGTTTTGTTGATGTTGACTGCCAGCTAATTGATGCCAACATGCTATGCTAATCGATGCTAACATGCTATTTACCGGCGGTGCTAAAGCAGACATGGTACAGAGATGTATGGATAACCTGTAGATGCATTTGCAACTATATTACGTTTCCTTCCACCCACATTTAATGGGAAAGAAACACTTACCAATCGACGGATTTGAGTTGCTCCAGTGTCAAAAGATGCGAAAGTCCTGATCGTTTGGTCCGCACATTTTTCCGGCGATGCTAACGCAGCTATTCAGCCATGCTATGGCTATGAATAGCGTCAATAGATATTTGCTCAATAGCTTCTCTTTCTTCTTCAATACTTTCATACTCCAACCATTCGTTTCAAAACATGCGTAATCTTTTGAATCGCTTAAGTCGCTGAAATCCGAGTTTGAATCCGAGCTAATGTCGCTATATCTTGCTGTGGTATTCCCATTGTTTGTTTACATTGGCACCACTGTATGACGTCACAGGGAAATGGATAGTGGTTTCGAAGAGAGCGAAAATAAGGCACTTTAAAGCTTTTTTTAGGGATATTCCGGAAGGTGTAAAATTTTGAAAAAAAATTCGAAAAATAAAATAAGCCACTGGGAACTGATTTGTATTGTTTTTAACCCTTTTGAAATTGTGATAATGTTCCCCTTTAATAAAGTGTAACTAAAAGAATGTTTAAACTGATTTTAATAATAATAATGGCTTCGATTTTATATAGCGCTTTTCTATTATTAGATACTCAAAGCGCTCACAGAAAAGTGAGAACCCATCATTCATTCACACCTGGTGGTGGTAAGCTACATCTGTAGCCACAGCAGCCCTGGGGTAGACTGACGGAAGCGAAGCTGACAGTTTGCGCCTACGGCCTCTCCCACCACCACCTATTCATTCGCCAGTGTGAGCGGCACCGAGGGCAAGGGTGAAGTGTCCTGCCCAAGGACACAACGGCAGCGATTTGGCTGTCAAGAGGCCGGGAGCGAACCTGCAACCCTCAGGGTTTTGGCACGGCAGCTCTACCCACTACCCCAGGGGTGTCAAACTCAAAGACAGAGTGGGCCAAAATTTTAAACGGAACAAAGCCGCGGGCCATGGTTGAACAAATTAACCTTTTAATAGGGACCCAAACAAATTTTACATGAAATATTGATCAAGTAAGGCTTATATAACTTTAGTGACATGCAAAATCCAGTTTCAAATAATAAAAATAATAATTAAAAAAAATATCAATGGCATATCAAATAAAACTTAAATAAAAATGTTATGCCTTTTTTTTACTATTTGCAATCTTCTGAGGTAAATAGCAATTTTTTTCCACAGGCTAATAATACATTTGAAAATAAAATAACAATAATGAATGAACCGAACATTCAAGCTTTGAAGTAACAAGAGAAAATGCATGAATAAAACGTTAATTATTGGTCAGTTTGCTGGAAGTTTCCCGGAAGAGTTAGTGCTGCAAGGGGTTCTGGGTATTTATTCTGTTGTGTTACGGTGCGGATGTTCACCCGAAATGTGTTTGTCATTCTTGTTTGGTGTGGGTTCACAGTGTGGCGCATATTTGTAACAGCTAAAGTTGCTTATATGGCCACCCTCAGTGTGACCTGTATGACTGTTGACCAAGTATGCCTTGCATTCACTTGTGTGTGTGTGTGTGTGTGTGTGTGTGTGTGTGTGTGTGTGTGTGTGAAAGCCACAAATATTATGTGAGACGCTGTTAGTATGGAGGAAAAGCGGACGTGACGACAGGTTGTAGAGAACGCTAAAGGCACGCCCCCAATATAGTTGTCCAGGTGGGAATCGGTAGAAATTCAGGAGAATGGTTGACCCGGGAGATTTTTGGGAGGGGCACTGAACTTCGGGAGTCTACCAGGAAAATTAGGAGGGTTGGCAAGTATGAGTATTAGCGGTGAATGCAGTATAACACCGGCTGGCCAGCTCTAATGCTAAATTGATATTGACTCAAGGACCAAATTAAATTAAACGGCGGGCCAGATTTTGACACCCATGCACTACGCCATGCCGCCCCTAAACGATGACATGTTCATTTTCGCCGCTGTAGAGGCTGCTGGTGGCATGAGCTCTGTGCTCTTGTGTCATTCTTTTGTGTTCCGGATGTTTCCCTCTTGTTTTCATGAGGGTTTTTTTGCCTTTTGGTTGGGGACCCTTTGGGACTGTGTGACAAGGGGTGGCACTTTGGTGACTTCTGCAGAGCTTTTTTGTGAACTTCTGGATATGCCTCCCGGAAACCTTTCGGCCATGGAGACCAGCTGCTGGGTCTCTGGCACACCAGAGTCCGTTTGGAGAGACTGGAGGAGATGCGGATGAAGAGACAGGACTGCGGAGCTGGCGCTGAGAGCCGGGACTGACAAGCTTCACAGTGTCTTGGCTGAATGAGCAGGTATCGGACACCTCGGTCTCTTTGGACGTATCCATGCGGACTGGACACTGGCCGGGAGTTGGTGGGCGGCCGAGGGTGGAGTTGGCTCTCTTGGTACTTGGTATACATCTCTTATCTTCACCACTAAACCTTTGAAATATGCTGACATATGTGCTGCTAAAGGTAAATAAACAGTAGCCATATTGAATGTTTGCCTTCATTTGACCACGTGAGGTAAGGATGACGGCCTCTAGGTCACATGGTTACAGCCAAGCAATTACACTGTTGATGATTTGACCGGGCCGGTATAGCTCGGTTGGTATTGTGGCCGTGCCAGCAACTTGAGGGTTCCAAGTTCGATCCCCGCTTCCCCCATCCTTGCCACTTCCGCAAGGCACTTTACCCACCTGCTCCCAGTGCCACCCACACTGGTTAAAATGTAACTTAGATATTGGATTTCACCATGTAAAAGAGCTTTGAGTCACTACAGAAAAGCGCTATATAAATATAAATATAATTCACATCACTAATTCACATGATTGATGAGCATTCATTTTTAAATGGTGGTGTTAAAAAGCAAATATATCTCCATCTTTAGTGATAAATGTGGCCCCCGGATGAACATGTGTCACAAACATTGTATTAGATGATATGTGGATGTTGTGCTTACTTGGACTGTGATGAAGCTGTGAGGACTCAGGTGGTTTGTCTTCATGCTCTTCAGTCTTCACAGAGACAACAGTCAGTGGAAACTTGCTGAGATCAGCCTCCTTCTGCCCTACAGGACACTCTCCCTCCTCTTCCTCTTTAAAATGTAAGGGGTGTGGATACTCTGAAGTGAAACTGTTCCCCTGCAGATGAGGGAGACATTCTTCTTGGTGTCCAATCAGCTGATGGATGTCTACAGGACACAAACAAAACACAATTTAACTCCTACATGCGAAAAATCAATCGTACATTAAATAATGGGCTGTGGCTATTGAACATTGTATTAATCAAGTGTTCTATTGGAAATGTTTTCAATTAATCAAATAACTGGATAAAACATAGTGTTGCTTGGTTAAAGACAAATTTAAGCGACTATAAGACATTTCATTTAATAATGAATTGGTTTGAGATGGTATGAAAAAGGTTAAAGTACCAATGATTGTCATACACACACTGGGTTTGGCGAAATTATTCCCTGGATTTGACCCATCACCCTTGATCACCCCCTGGGAGGTGAGGGGAGCAGTGAGCAGCAGCGGTGAGCACGCCCGGGGATAATGTTTATGGTGATTTAACCCCAAATTCCCACCCTTGGTGCTGAGTGCCAAGCAGGGGGTAATGGGTCCCATTTTTATAGTCTTTGGTATGACTCAGTAAGGGTTTGAACTCACAACCTACCGATCTCAGGGCGGACACTCTAACCACTAGGCCACTGAGTAGGTCGATGTAGTAGGTGTAGTAGTAGGTTAATGGCTGCACCATTATGCAGAAAAAACAGGTCAGTACAGCTTTTACACACATATATAACTTGTCATACCTGCCAGCTAGCAATGGTAACTGACGCTGACTTTGTCTTACCTCTCTTATTTGTGCACGTAAAACTCTCAAGCTTTACATACTCAGGAGTTTGCACTTAACCTGCTCTCTGGAATATTCCCCCGGTGACTGTGTGAGTTTTGTGTAAACATGTTGATACACATTGTTACAAACTGTGAGGAACATCAACCTCTCATAAATATTGTGTGTCTGATACTTTCTCCTTTTTATAAACAATGTAAAACAATCAGTGCATCATCCTCACGTGACAATTCATCTTCCTATAAACAATCTATTCAAGAATAGTGTTAATAATAAATATAAAGTTAGTAAACATGTAAGAGAAAGAAGTAAAAAAACCTGTTCTGTGTAACACAACTTGATGTTTTTGATGTTGTCGCTCCTTCTCCTCTTTTGTTGGACAAAGTTCCCCCTCGTACTCTGCTATGGTTCTTTCGCACATTTTCACACAATCACAACACTTTACACTCACACTTGATCTCTGCTTAGCGATGTGTTTTGATCACTTCCGCCTCTCTTTGTTAGCAGCTAACAAGCTAAGCTAACTAGCAAGCTAAGCTAGCCGGAGAAGCATCAAAGTGCGCTCAGACTAATATAACCGGATGCAAACAGTTATTAACGATGTTTACTCTATTTACTAGAGTGTAATAAAGGACATATATGTGTACATGGAGGCACAGATTAAGAACACTGAACTGGGACGACTGCAATAACGTCCTCACCGTCAGACGCCATCTTGCTTTATCCTCGCCGTGTTTCGTTCGCGCGCAGCGTTGTCAGATCTCGCGAGAGAAACAAATAACCAGCTCTTTTCCAAATCTCGCGAGAGAAAATGGTAAAATCAGCTTTCCACCACCGGTAAAACTACTTTATTATATACTATTTACTTATTGTGAAAATAAAAGTAAACTTGTCCATTTCAAATTTTCAAAACAAAGACATAAAACTTATTTTCGTAAAAATACTCTAATATTTAACAATGTATTGAAACAACAGTAGCATAAGGAAAGAAAAAAATAAGAAACAAAATAAATATTACACTCATGATATTGTTTTTGTCTTTGATGTTAATTGTTTTTATAATGTATTTTAGAATGAGGGAGGTTTTCATGTTCTTTTAAAATTTCCTTTGGCATTATAATATCTATATATATATATATATATATATATATATATATAGATTATGTATATATAAGTGGCAGCAAAGGCTCCATGTATTACCTGAAGAAACATTTGACTTCTGCCCTTTTCACATTATTTATCTCATCTTTACTGCTAGAGTTCAACTCACTGAGGATATAAGCTCTGTTTTTGTATCTTTAATCATTCATAAACAGGCTAAAAATAAACCATCATTATCAGTACTTCCTGATTTGTTTCACTCTCCACTAATTGAAACTATTCCAGCATGAAAACATCCAGGATGTTCATACAAACAATATTTCACATCCCCAAACGTACCACTTTATTATGGTTTTAATATCATACATTATTATATTGAATATTCACATGATTAAAACAGTGCTAAAAATGTTAATTTTCCCTCAGGGATTAATAAATTATTTCTGATTCTGGTAATTACATCACTCTCATAAAGCCTTTGAAGCTGAATGTTTTTTTTACCATAACTCAGCTTCACAATGTTGGAATATTACACTTTACTCTTTTTCTTTGCTCAAATGAACAGTGTCTTTAATTGTGACTACTGAGTATAACTATATATAATTATGTATATAATAATCTTCCATTTTTCCCCTTCATTACTGCTTGATTTAACTCTCATCTTATTTTATCCAGAGAGAACTTGACCATAAAAAGATGGCTACACATCAATAAACAGTCACTAAACTTCAATAAAAACTAAATATACCATATTTAGATAGTACTTTATTTATTCCGTCAGGAAAATTAAAATTTTCAGCACAATCCCATTCAAGATAAGACAAACATTACAGGGAGACAGAACAGGATTGCTGACGGGTATGCCGGCTTCCAGCGCCCCTTACAAAAAAGATGAGATACTGGTAAACAAGGGGGAAATTGAAGATTAAAATAAAATTAAAAAATCGGTCTTAGTCTGGGCCCCGGAGAGGGGGTGCAGACTGAGGCCAAGGGAGAAAAAAAACAACAACTCATAGCCATAGAACACATCCCTCTTACATGTGTGTAAGAGGGAAACATCAAACATCAAATACATTAAAGCAGCAGATACAACCAGACACTTCTACATACAGCTATGAATAAAAAGTAAAAGAAACATCCATTTGGAGGTTGTAAAAATGTAAAACACAAATTATGATGGATAATATTGAAATGAAAGGAATAAACGTCATCACATTTTTAGGAGTTAATATAGATGATGAAGTAAGCTGGACACTACATGGAAATATTATAAAGAAAACATTAAAAAATGGAGTGCAATACGAAATAGAATAAAATACATACTTACAAATATTAACTATAACTATTTTACCCAACTTCAGTTGAAGCATACATTTTTATTACATAAAGGTCTGGGGACATACATATAAAACAATCACACAACAATATTCATATTCAAGAGTGTAAAAAGGACAATTAATAGAATGGATTATAGAGACCCAAAAAATGATTCATAAAGTCACACCTTTTAAATGTAAATGATCTTGTATAAAAAACAATTGTTCAAATGATGTATAAAGTAAATAATAATATGCTTCCAGAAGTGGTCCAGAAGATGTTTCAGATGTGAACCAGTAAATATGAACTAAGAGGGATTTATGTGTACTCAAAAGCAAAGGTATGAACACATGTAAAACAAATATGTACATCATATAAAGGAGAGTTAATCCATGGAATCATCTACAATTAGAAAAAAATATATGTAACTCTTCATTATTACAAAAAACATATATGAAACACTATTATGAATAAGTATTCAAGTGAATTATGGATATCTACACCTAAAATGTGTACTGTAAGTAACATATTTTATGTACTGTTTAATCTCACCTTTTCAGTCAAATTGTTTCTTTTCATTTTAAAGTACACAAATGTGTATATTAACTCATGTACTTGACTGAAATAAAAGCACTAATCTGAAGTGTCTAATCTATAAATGTTAGAATCATATTAACAAGATTGTGTTACACACACAACAATGATGTCACACATGTTATATGTGCTGATGTTGTTAGAAAGTCAAAGTTCAAGTTTTGACAGTTTATTTCAAATCCTGCATCTTCATTTTCTGCTGCTTTTCTCACCAGCACACTTGTGTTTCTTACACTGGGACTTAGAAGAGAATCTTTCACCACACACACTGCAACTCAACACTTTCTCTCCTGTGTGTGTTCTCATGTGTACTGTAAGAGTGTTTAGGTGACAAAAGCTTTTGTTGCAGCTTGAACAGGAGTATGTTTTTTTTTTTTACCAGAGTGCGTTCTCATGTGTGATTTTAATTGCTGACTTTCTATTTAACTTTTAACACACACTGGACATATAAAAGGTTTTTCACCAATGTGTGTTCTCATGTGTACTTTTAAAGTTTGATTACTTACAAAACCTTTACCACATTCTAAACAGGAAAAAGGTATTTCTCCAGTGTGTATTCTCACGTGTGTTTTGAAAGTGTCCCTTCGAGTAAAATCTTTACCGCAGATTGAACACGAAAAAACTTTATCTCCGGTGTGTGTTCTCATGCGTAATTTTAAACTTTGATTTAATACAAAACATTTACCACATTCTGAGCAGGAAAGAGGTTTTTCTCCAATGTGTCTTCTCATGTGTATTTTCAACTGTCGATTTACAACAAAACATTTACTACAGATTGAACACGAAAAAGGTTTTTCTCCAGTGTGTATTTTCATGTGTCTTTTCATATTGCAACGGTTACTGAAAGTTTTGTCGCAGAAAGAACATGTGAAGTGTGTGTTGTCAGTGTGACATGTCTTATCATCTTTAGAGTCTTCATCATCAGTGTCAGGAGAGTGTGACGTTGTGTCCTCACTATCTGATAGTGGAGCTAAGAGCTTGTCTGCTTGTGATCCTCCACAGTGGTCTCCATCAGCTTCTGTTGTCATGTGTTGAGTTGAGCTGCTGCTTGGAGGCTCCCCCCCTCCCCTCTCCTCACTCTCACCTTTGACCTCATCATCTTCACTCTTCACAACCACATGGAACTTCTCCAGCCATTCTTGACTGATGCTGTGTTCCTCCTCTTCCTCTTTAAAATGGGAGGTCAGTGGGTTATTATCTTCCCTTTGCATTTGCAATGTATGTGGCGCCTCTTCTTCCTCCTTAATGTGGAAGGGCTGTGGCTCCTCCTTGTCCATCCTGAAGTTTCACTTCTGTTGCTCAGAGAGAAGATGTTCTTCGCAGACGTCTGCAGGACACAAGAAGACAAACATGGTTGAAAGGAGTCCATATTTGTTCAGTCACCTGTTAGGAGCGATATTGATAAGATTTTACCAATTCAGATTAAATTTTCAATTCTGCTTTACGATTCAGTTATTTGTTGACTCACTTTTGCTTTCAAATTCGGTAAAAAGGAGAAGAAACAGGTCAATTAGCACCAACAGTGAGGTCTTAAGAGGCCCAGACCTTACCGTTACCCCATGGGGTGCCAGATGGCCCTAAGGACATTATTCTGCTTTGTGAATATGTATAAAATAAAAATATTTTTGGCTATAAATTAACAAGACACTACAAGTTAGTTTGTGGTATTTCACAGAACTTTCCTCCAGAAGGTCTTAGCTTTGCCCATGTCTGATGAAACTAAAATTGAGCTGTGTGGCCACGATCCCCAGCAATATGTTTGGAGGAGAAAAGGTGAGGCTGTCTCACGCTGCTGGTAGGGTGGGCTTGCAACAGTTTCATTGCTTGTGGCTGGTGAGACTCTCACTACACAGTAGCAGGAGTTGACTGGGCTTGACGTGCCGAGACAGCTTGTACATTAGATGGATTAGATTAGATAGTACTTTATTTATTCCGTCAGGAGAGTTCCTTCAGGAAAATTGAAATTTTCAGCACAATCCCATTCAAGATCAGACAAACATTACAGGGAGACAGAACAGGATCGCTGACGGGTCTGCCGGCTTCCAGCGCCCCTTACAAAAAAGATGAGATACAGGTAAATAAGGGGGGGGGAATGGGAGAAAAAAATAAAAGATTAAAATAAAATAAAAAATATCAGTCTTAGCCTGGGCCCTGGAGAGGGGGTGCAGACTGAGGCCAAGGGAAAAAAACAACAACTCATAGCCATAGAACACATCCCTCTTACATGTGTGTAAGAGGGAAACATCAAACATCAAAGAACACAGAGGACATTAAAGACATTAAAGCAGCAGATACAACCAGACACTTCTACATACAGCTATGAATAAAAAGTAAAAGAAACATATCCACTGTGGTGGCCTCTGCGGTGTTCCACGCCATCGTCCACTGGGGTGGAGGGAACATGGCCAGAGACAGGAGCAGACCCAACAAAGCAACCAAGACAGCCGACTCCACTCTCGGCCAGTGTCCAGTCCGCATGGATGAGCGAGGATACGTCCAAGGTGACTGAGGTGTCCCAACACCTGCTCACCCAGCCAAGACACCGCGAAGACTCTCCATCCCAGCGCTCAGTGCTAGCTCCGCAGCCCTGTCCCCTCATCCGCATCTCCTCCAGTCCCTCCAAACCTACTCCGGTGTGGCAGAGACCCTGCAGCTGGTCTCCATGGCCAAACGGCTCCCGGGAGGCAGATCCAGAAGTCCACAAAAAAGCACCACAGAGGTCACGAAAGTGCCACCCCTTGTCACACAGTCCCAAAGGGTCCCGGACCAAAAGGCAAGAAAAAATAATAACACATGAAAACAAGAGGGAAACACAAAAGGATGACACAAGAGCACAGAGCTCCTGCCTACGGCAGCCACTACAGCAGCGCCATCTTGGAAAAAAAACACGACCCTATTACCTGGAAGACAATAGACAAGGCGAGGGGACTAACAAGTCAACTCCACAAGTTCCCGAAACCAGAAATGGTGGAAGGTTAGGCTTGGGGCTAGCAAGCCCAACCCATAAAAACTCCTTGCTACAGAAACGTTGACGAAAACCAAAAAATCCAAAAGTCTTGGAAAGAAAGTCTCTTCAGTTACACAAACCAAAGAGAAAATGTCGACGCACACGGAAAACCGTAAGGAGACGGTGCGTCCGATTCTTCTGACCCCTAGACACTCCACTAACATCGCAACATGGAACTTCAGGACCATGTATCAATCAATCAATGTTTATTCATATAGCCCTAAAACACAAGTGTCTCAAAGGGCTGCACAAGCCACAACGACATCCTTGGTTCAGAGCCCACAAAAGGGCAAGGAAAAACTCACAATCCGATGGGACGTCAATGTGAATGACTGTGAGAAACTTTCACTAATGTGAAAGTCCAGTCCATAGTGAATCTAACATAATAGTGAGAGTCCAGTCCATGGTCTTCCTGATTGGCCTTGCCTATAATAACAGCTGATAGGCACCGGGTCACAGTGGTCGGGTCTGAAGAAGACATGTTAGGCAAAAATTCCATCTAACATACCAAAACAAATTGTTCGATTACAAGAACATTTAAAAAGTAGCCAACATTCTACCTCTGGGGTGTCAAACTCACAAGGGCTGGACTATTAAAATAATGGCATTATAATTAAAAAAAATATCTTTAGCTTGTTGTCTTTGTCTTACTTTGGCCAAAAATAGAACAAACACTTTTTGAAAATATTACAAAAAAAAAAAAAATCCAGGAATTTACATTGTAGGAATTTTAAAGAATTTATTTGTAAATTATGGTGGAAAATAAGTATTTGGTCAATAACAAAAATTCAACTCAATACTTTGTGATATAATCTTTGTTGACAATAACAGAGGTCAAACGATTACTATAGGTCTTTACCAGGTTTGCACATACCGTAGCTAGTATTTTGGCCCATTCCTCTATGCAGATCTTCTCGAGAGCAGTGATGTTTTGGGGCTGTCGCCGAGCAACACAGACTTTCAACTCCCTCCACAGATTTTCTATGGAGTTAAGGTCTGGAGACTGGCTAGGCCACTCCAGGACTTTCAAATGCTTCTTACGGAGCCACTCCTTCTTGCCCGGGCGGTGTGTCTGGGGTCATTGTCATGCTGGAAGACCCAGCCAAGTTTCATCTTCAAAGCTCTCACTGATGGAAGGAGGTTTTGGCTCAAAATCTCACGATACATGGCCCCATTCATTCCTTCCTTAACACGGATCAGTCGTCCTGTCCCCTTAGCAGAAAAACAGCCCCAAAGCATGATGTTTCCACCCCCATGCTTCACAGTAGGTATGGTGTTCTTGGGATGCAACTCAGTATTCTAATTCCTCCAAACACGATGAGTTGAGTATATACCAAAAAGTTCTATTTTGGTTTCATCTGACCACATGACATTCTCCCAATCCTCTGCTGTATCATCCATGTGCTCTCTGGCAAACTTCAGACAGGCCTGGACATGAACTGGCTTTTGCAGGGGGACACGTCTGGCACTGCAGGATTTGATTCCCTGTCGGCGTAGTGTGTTACTGATGGTAACCTTTGTTACTTTGGTCTCAGCTCTCTGCAGGTCATTCACCAGGTCCCCCCGTGTGGTTCTGGGATGTTTGCTCACCGTTCTCATGATCATTTTGACCCCACGGGATGAGATCTTGTGTGGCGCCCCAGATCGAGGGAGATTATCAGTGGTCTTGTATGTCTTCCATTTTCTGATAATTGCTCCCACAGTTGATTTTTTTCACACCAAGCTGCTTGCTTATTGTAGATTCACTCTTCCCAGTCTGGTACAGGTCTACAATTCTTTTCCTGGTGTCCTTCGACAGCTCTTTGGTCTTGGCCATATTGGAGTTTGGAGTCTGACTGTTTGAGGCTGTGGACGGGTGTCTTTTATACAGATAACGAGTTCAAACAGGTTCCATTAATACAGGTAAAGAGTGAAGGACAGAAGAGCTTATTAAAGAAGAAGTTACAGGTCTGTGAGAGCCAGAGATTTTCATTGTTTGAAGAGACCAAATACTTATTTTCCACCATAATTTACAAATAAGTTCTTTAAAATTCCTACAATGTGAATTCCTGATTTTTTTAGTTTTTTTTTTTACATTCTGTCTCTCACAGTTGAAATTACAGACCTGTGTCATAATTTTAAGTGGGAGAATATGCGCAATTGGTGGCTGACTAAATACTTTTTGCCCCACTGTATTAACTGTGTTAGATGTAAATATAAACGGAAAACAATGATTTGCAAATCTTTTTCAACCCATATTCAGTTGAATATGCTACAAAGACAAAATATTTGATGTTCAAACTGATAAACTTTTTTTTTTTTTTCAAATAATCATTAACTTTAGAATTTGAGGCCAGCAATTTGCAACAAAGAAGTTGGGAAAAGTGGCAATAAATACTGATAAAGTTAAGGAATGCTCATCAAACTCTTATTTGGAACATCGCACAGGTGTGCAGGCTAATTGGGAACAGGTGGGTGCCATGATTGGGTATAAAAACAGCTTCCCAAAAAAATGCTCAGTCTTTCACAAGAAAGGATGGGGCAAAGTACACCTCTTTATCCACAACTGCGAGAGCAAATAGTCAAACAGTTTAAGAACAACGTTTCTCACAGTGCAATTGCCAGAAATTTAGGGATTTTAACATCTACGGTCCATAATATCATCAAAAGGTTCAGAGAATCTGGAGAAATCACTCCACGTAAGCGACATGGCAGGAAACCAACATTGAATGACCGTGACCTTCGATCCCCTAGACGGCACTCTATCAAAAAACCAACATCCATCTCTAAAGGGGCTCAGGAACACTTCAGAAAACCACTGTCACTAAATACAGTTCGTTGCTACATCTGTAAGTGCAAGTTAAAGCTCTACTATGCAAAGCGAAAGCCATTTATCAACAACACCCAGAAACGCCACCGGCTTTTTCTGGGCCTGAGATCATCTAAGATGGACTGATGCAAAATGGAAAAGTGTTCTGTGGTCTGACGAGTCCACATTTCAAATTGTTTTAGGAAATATTCGACATTGTGTCATCCGGACCAAAGGCAAAGCGAACCACCCAGACTGTTATCGACGCAAAGTTCAAAAGCCAGCATCTGTGATGGCATGGGGGTGCATTAGTGCCCAAGGCATGGGTAACTTACACATCTGTGAAGGCACCATTAATGCTGAAAGGTACATACAGGCTTTGGAACAACATATGCTGCCATCCAAGCACCATCTTTTTCATGGACGCCCCTGCTTATTTCAGCAAGACAATGCCAGGCCACGTTACAACAGCGTGGCTTCATAAAAAAAAAGAGTGCGGGTACCTTCCTGGCCCTCCTGCAGTCCAGAACTGTCTCCCATCGAACATGTGTGGCGCATTATGAAGCGTAAAATACGACAGCGGAGACCTCGGACTGCTGAACGACTGAAGCTCTACATAAAACAAAAATGGGAAATAATTCCACTTCAACAATTAGTTTCCTCAGTTCCCAAACATTTATTGAGTGTTGTTAAAAGAAAATGTGATGTAACACTGTGGTGAACATGCCCTTTCCCAACTACTTTGGCACGTGTTGCAGCCATGAAATTCTAAGTTATTTATTATTTGCAAAAAAAAAAAAATAAGTTTATGAGTTTGAACATCAAATATCTTGTCTTTGTAGTGCATTCAATTGAATATGGGTTAAAAATGATTTGCAAATCATTGTATTCCGTTTATATTTACATCTAACACAATTTTCCAACTCATATGGAAATAGGGTTTGTGTATTTGAGGTCATATCGCCCATACCAAACATTGGTTTGTCGAGTCATTTTGTTTGGCCCACCAAATATATTTATTTTTTAATATTCTTCGGATGAGTGTGTATATTTAAAATGTTGTACTCCTGTTCTACATCACGTGGAAGTGTCATGTCATGGGGATGGTGTGCTTTTAACTAAGGGTGTGACGATACTGATGAGCGCTATACCAAATAAAATGTATTATTATTATTATTATTATTATTATACCATGTGACTTATTCCAGACTTCAATTACGAGACGTTCGTTCCTTTCTAGTAACACATATTTAATGACGTTAAGCGTGACTGTAATATAAAAAAAACAACAGTTAAAGTATGAAATAAGTCAATATAATTCTCATAGAGAACATATAAAATACACTCCTCAAAAAACAAAAACGCTCGAATTTGCTACAAAGGCCTGCTAGCGGGCTAACGCTAGCACGTTAGCTTGGAACAACATATCAGGTAAATAAGATAAATAATATGAAAATATATAATGTATATTACCTCATAAGCCGCGTGTACAAGAGAGGAGTGGAATATATTCTTCCTATTGTTACACCAGCAACTCTTTTTGGTGTTCTGTGGCCGGGCGAAGGAAGTGTGCACCACTCACTATTGTCCCAGTGAAACACGTGTTTGGCCAACATTTGTTCCGCGGTTGAGCACACCTCGATGACGTCACACAGGAGGAAGAACAAAACAAGATGGCGTCTGGCGGAGAATACGTTGTTTTGGTTATTATGGTTTCTCTGTCTTAATTACAACGTACATGTGCACATGTGTGTCGTTTAACAGAGTAAACGTCGTATTAATTGTATGCGGATACATTAGTTTGTATCTGTATCAACTACTGGACGCTGTTTTCAAGAAACATCAAGTTGTGTTGCACATGCATCCTTCCATCCATCCTTCCATCCAACCATGCGTCCATCTTCTTCTGCTTATCTGAGGTTGGGTCGCGGGGGCGGAAGCCTAAGTAGGGAAGCCCAGCCTTTCCTTTCCCCAGCCGCTTCGTACGAATATATATATATATATATATATATATATATATATATATATATATATATATATATATATATATATATATATATATATATATATATATATATATATATATATATATATATATATATATATTAGCGGTGGGCAAATGAATGCGTTAATTACGAGTTAACTCATCAATCTATTAACGTCGACAATTATTTTATCGCACATTTGCGTATGTTGTTTACATGCTTTTATTTTGTTAACGCCTTTTCTTAACAAGATGGCGTCGTGGGAGAATATTCCAATAAAGGTGCACTACACACTACTTTTGAATTCATTATTGGGCTTCGTGTATACAATGCAGTTAATCGCGATTAATCTGAGAAATAGTGCGATTAACTTTGATTAAAATGTTTAATCGTTGCCCAGCCCTAATATATATATATATATATATATATATATATATATATATATATATATATATACCCACCCATATATATATATCCACCCATCTATAAATATATAGGCGCTAGTGCCTATATATATATATATATATATATATATATATATATATATATATAACCTCCCACATTCTAAAATACATTATAAAACTGAATAGCATCAAAGAAACAAATAATAACATAGGTGTAATATTTATTTAGTTTCGTGTTTTTCTTTCCTTAGGCTACTGTTGTTTCAATACATTGTTAAATATTAGAATATTTTTACGAAAATAAGTTTTATGTCTTTGTTTTGAAAATTTGAAATGGACAAGTTTACTTTTATTTTCACAATAAGTAAATAGTATATAATAAAACTGTTTTACCGGTGGTGGAAAGCTGATTTTACTTTTTTCTCTCGCGAGATTTGGAAAAGAGCTGGCAATATGTTTCTCTCGCGAGATCTGACATCACTGCGCGCGAACCAAACACGGCGAGGATAAAGCAAGATGGCGTCTGACGGTGAAGACGTTATTGCAGTCGTCACAGTTCAGTGTTCTTAATCTGTGCCTCCATGTACACATATATGTCCTTTATTACACTCTAGTAAATAGAGTAAACATCCTTAATAACTGTTTGCATCCGGTTGTATTAGTCTGAGCGCACTTTGATGCTTCTCCAGCTAGCTTAGCTTGCTAGTTAGCTTAGCTTGTTAGCTGCTAACAAAGAGAGGCGGAAGTGATCAAAACACATCGCTAAGCAGAGATCAAGTGTGAGTGTAAAGTGTTGTGATTGTGTGAAAATGTGCGAAAGAACCATAGCAGAGTACGAGGAGGAACTTTGTCCAACAAAAGAGGAGAAGGAGCGACAACATCAAAAACATCAAGTTGTGTTACACAGAACGGGTTTGTTTACTTCTTACTCTCACATCTTTACTCACTTTATATTTATTAGTAACACTATTCTTGAATAGATTGTCTATAGGAAGATAAATTGTCATGTGAGGATGATGCACTGATTGTTTTACATTGTTCATAAAAACGAGACAGTTTCAGACACACAATATTTATGAGAGGTTGATGTTCCTCTCAGTTTGTAACAATGTGTATCAACATGTTTACACAAAACTCACACAAAGAGCAGGTTAAGTGCAAAGTCTTGGATACGTAAAGCTCGATAGTTGTACCTCACAAAATAAGAAAGATAAGACAAATTTAGAGTCAGTTACCATGGTAACTGATGCTGTAAACCTAGCCTGCTAGCTGGCAGATTTGACAAGTTATATATGTGTGTAAAAGCTATACTGACCTGTTATTTCTTTCATATCGGCGTTCGTTGGTGCAGCCATCAATGTGGCAGTGATTGTCGAAAAACAAAGTCTGTTCTGAAGATGACATCTCTATCTCATACCATCTCAAACCAATTGGTCGTTCATTATTAAGTGAAATGTCTTATACTCGCTTACATGTGTCTTTAACCAAGCAACACTATGTTTTATCCAGTTACTCGATTAATCGAAAACATTACCAGTAGAACACTTGATTAACAACCTTTTCAATAGCCACAGCCCATTATTTCATGTACGATTTAATATTTAGCATGTAGGAGTTAAAATGTGTTTTGTTTGTGTCCTGTAGACATCTATCAGCTGATTGGACACCAAGAAGAATGTCTCCCTCATCTGCAGGGGGACAGTTTCACTTCAGAGTATCCACAGCCCTCACATTTTAAAGGGGACAAGGAGGATCCACAGCCCTCTTATTTTAAAGAGGAAGAGGAGGGAGAGTGTCCTGTAGGGCAGGAGGAGGCTGATCTCAGCAAGTTTCCACTGACTGTTGTCTCTGTGAAGACTGAAGAGCATGAAGACAAACCACCTGAGTCCTCACAGCTTCATCACAGTCCAAGTAAGCACAACATCCACATATCATCTAATACAATGTTTGTGACACATGTTCATCCGGGGGCCACATTTATCACTAAAGATGGAGATATATTTGCTTTTTAACACCACCACTTAAAAATGAATGCTCATCAATCATCAACAGTGTAATTGCTGGGGTGTAACCATGTGACCTAGAGGCCGTCCTCCTTACCTCACGTGGTCGACATTTTAAAAAAGTGCATTTTCCTTTGAATTTGTCAGATAGTTAAACAGTCCTTCAAATTAAAGATGAAAAACAATTGAGGTTGTTTATAGATATTATCCACTATAAAGTTACAGTAAAACTAAGCACACAAGGGAAAGTACATTCATATACACATGAAGTACACATATGTGTACGAATCATGTTAACCACCAAAATATTGTCTCGTTCTCCTAAAGCTAATATTGAGTATCCTTTGGTGAGCGGACCGTATCGTCACACCCTTAGTTAAAAGCACACCATCCCCATGACATGACACTTCCACGTGATGTAGAACAGGAGTACAACATTTTAAACATACACACACATCTGAAGAATATAAAACAAATATATAATTGGTGGGCCAAACAAAATGACTCCGTGAACCAATGTTTGGTATGGGCGATATGACCTCAAATCTATATCCTAATAACAAATATTGTCACGATATATATCATTTGGTATATGATTGATAATAGCGTACTTTCAAAACTGGTTACAAAAGCTCCTAATTTGGCAGCTGACATATGCAGTAACATATTGTGTCATTTGTTATTGTATTAAAATATTATTAATGTACTTGTTTATTTACTGTTATTATCTGGTTACTTTACTTGAGAAAATAATACTGGAAATTATGTAATATTTTACTGCATATTTGAGCCACTAAATTAGGAGCCTGTGTAGTCTGTTTTAAAATGGTTCTTTAGTAATTCAATACGAAATAATATATCGTAAAATAAATTTTTAACAATATCGTTTATCCATAGTAAAAAGTTCTGTCGTCCTGGTTTGTTTTTATTTTCCTGTGAATAATGTTGTATAGAGCAGCGTGTTTGTGCGTCACTGAGATTTCAAGACGGTTCATACGATAACTTGTTTTTTCAAAGTACAAACCCTGTTTCCATATGAGTTGGGAAATTGTGTTAGATGTAAATATAAACGGAATACAATTAATTGACAATCCTTTTCAACCCATATTCAATTGAATGCACTACAAATACAAGATAATTGATGTTCAAACTCATAAACTTCATTTTTTTTTTTTGCAAATAATAATTAACTTAGAATTTCATGGCTGAAAAACGTGACAAAGTAGTTGGGAAAGGGCATGTTCACCACTGTGTTACATCACCTTTTCTTTTAACAACACTCAATAAACGTTTGGGAACTGAGGAAACTAATTGTTGAAGCTTTGAAAGTGGAATTCTTACCCATTCTTGTTTTATGTAGAGCTTCAGTCGTTCAACAGTCCGGGGTCTCTGCTGTCGTATTTTACGCTTCATAATGCGCCACACATTTTCGATGGAAGACAGGTCTGGACTGCAGGCGGGCCAGGAAAGTACCCACACTCTTTTTTTTATAAAGCCATGCCGTTGTAACACATGCTCAATGTGGCTTGGCATTGTCTTGCTGAAATAAGCAGGGGCGTCCATGAAAAAGACGGCACTTAGATGGCAGCATATGTTGTTCCAAAACCTGTATGTACCTTTCAGCATTAATGGTGCCTTCACAGATGTGTAAGTTACCCATGCTTTGGGCACTAATGCACCCCCATACCATCACACATGCTGGCTTTTCAGCTTTGCGTCGATAACAGTCTCGATGGTTCACTTTCCCTTTGGTCCAGATGACACGATGTCGAATATTTCCAAAAACAAATTTGAAATGTGGACTCGTCAGACCACAGAACACTTTTCCACTTTGCATCAGTCCATCTTAGATGATCTCGGGCCCAGAGAAGCCGGCGAGTTTCTGGATGTGGCTGATAAATGGCTTTCGCTTTGCATAGTAGAGCTTTAACTTGCACTTACAGATGTAGCGACCAACTGTATTTAGTGACAGTGGTTTTCTGAAATATTCGTGAGCCCATGTGGTGATATCCTTTATAGATTGATGTCGGTTTTTGATACAGTGTCGTCTGAGGGATGGAAGGTCATGGTCATTCAATGTTGGTTTCCGGCCATGCCGCTTACGTTGAGTGATTTTTCCAGATTATCTGAACCTTTTGATGATATTATGGAGCGTAGATGTTGAAATACCGAAATTTCTTGCAATTGCACTTTTAGAAACTTTGTTCTTAAACTGTTTGACTATTTGCTCACGCACTTGTGGACAAAGGGGTGTACCTCGCCCCATCCTTTCTTGTGAAAGACTGAGCAAGTTTTTCATAAGCTGTTTTTATACCCAATCATGGCACCCACCTGTTCCCAATTAGCCTGCACACCTGTGGGATGTTCCAAATAAGTGTTTGATGAGCATTCCGCAACATTATCAGTATCTATTGCCACCTTTCCCAACTTCTTTGTCGCGTGTTGCTGGCATCAAATTCTAAAGTTAATGATTATTTGCACAAAAAAAAACATGTTTATCAGTTTGAACATCAAATATGTTCTCTTTGTAGCATATTCAACTGAATATGGGTTGAAAAGGATTTGCAAATTATTGTATTCCATTCATATTTTGTTAATTTCTTGCCAAAAATACTTTTACTTAATAGATATTTTCAAAGCAAAATATTGTCCTTGGGCCCTGTGGCCCCCCCATGGGGGACCTGTAAAATATGTGTCCCTTAAGACTTTAATGGTGGCTTTGTATGCTCATGTTATTTCTCAACTAGTCAAAGTTGATGCTAATCAACCTGTTTCTTGTCTTTTTTACAGAATGTGAAAGCAAAATGTAAAAGCAGAATTGAAAATGAAATCTGAATTGGTAAAATCTTATCTACTTTCTTATCTTCTTGTGTCCTGCAGACGTCTGTGAAAAATATCGTCCACCTGAGCAGCAGGAAGGGTCCTCCAGTATGGAACAGAAGAAGTCACAGCACTTCCACGTGAAAGAAGAGGAGCCACAGCCCCCCCACTTTAAAGATGAAGAAAAACAGCGGCTGTCCCCCCACTTCATAGAGGAAGACAAGAGACACCTCATCAGTGTGAAGAGTAAAGATGATGAGGTCAAAGGTGAGAGTGAGGAGAAGTGGAGCTTCAGGATGCTGACGGAGGAGCCACAGCCCTCCCACATTAAGAAGGAAGAGGAACACCCACTGACACCCTATTTTAAAGAGGAAGAGGAGGATCCACTGAGCCCTCACATTAAAGAGGAAGAGGAGGAACACAGCATCAGTCAGCAGGGAGAGCATCTTGAAGGACTGGAGGAGTTTACAGTGATTAGTGTGATTGTGAAGAGTGAAGGTGATGAGGTCAAAGGTGAGAGTGAGGAGAGGGGAGGGGGGGAGCCTCCAAGCAGCAGCTCAACTCAACACATGACAACAGAAGCTGATGGAGACCACTGTGGAGGATCACAAGCAGACAAGCTCTTAGCTCCACTATCAGATAGTGAGGACACAACGTCACACTCTCCTGACACTGATGATGAAGACTCTAAAGATGATAAGACATGTCACACTGACAACACACACCTCACATGTTCTCTCTGTGACAGTACTTTTAAATACCATTGTCATCTGAAAGTACACATGAGAACACACACTGGAGAAAAACCCTTTTCATGTTCAATCTGCGGGAAAGGTTTTGTTATAAGTCAGTGTTTAAAAGTACACATGAGAATACACACTGGAGAAAAACCTTTTTCATGTTCAATCTGCGGTAAAGATTTTACTCAAAATCACCATTTCAAAGTACACATGAGCATACACACTGGAAAAAAACCTTTTTCCTGCTCAGAATGTGGTAAAAGTTTTGTAAAAAATCAAAGTTTAAAAGTGCACATGAGAACACACACTGGAGAAAAACCTTTTTCATGTTCAATCTGCGGTAAGGATTTCACTCAAAGGCACAGTTTAAAAGTACACATGAGAACACATACTGGAGAAAAACCTTTTTCATGTTCAAACTGCAATAAATATTTCACTCATAGGCCAGATTTAAAAGTACACATGAGAACACACACTGGAGAAAAACGTTTTTCATGTCCTATCTGCGGTAAAGATTTTACTCAGAGGCCACATTTGAAAGTACACATGAGAACACACACTGGAGAAAAACCTTATACATGTTCAGTATGTGGTAAAGGTTTTATACAAAAACAGCATTTGAATGTACACATGAGAACGCACACAGGTGAGAAAGCGTTAAGTTGCAGTGTGTGTGGTGAAAGATTCTCTTCTAAGTCCCAGTGTAAGAAACACAAGTGTGCTGGTGAGAACAGCAGCAGCAAATGAAGATGCAGGATTTGAAATAAACTGTCAAAACTTGAACTTTGACTTTCTAACAACATCAGCACATATAACATGTGTGACATCATTGTTGTGTGTGTAACACAATCTTGTTAATATGATTCTAACATTTATAGATTAGACACTTCAGATTAGTGCTTTTATTTCAGTCAAGTACATGAGTTAATATACACATTTGTGTGCTTTAAAATGAACACAACAATTTGACTGAAATGGTGAGAATAAACAGTACATAAAATATGTTACATACAATAAACATTTTAAGTGTAGATATTCATAATTAACTTCCATACTTAATCACAAAAGTGTTTTTGTATAGGTTTTTCGAAATAATCAACTTACATATTTTACTGAACAGGTGAGAAAAAACAGTATATAAAATATGTTACATACAATAAACATTTTATGTTTAGATAGTCATAATTCACTTTTATACTTATTCATAATAGTGTTTTATATATGCTTTCTGAAATAATGAAGTGTTACATTTTTTATTGTCTAATAGTAGATGATTCATAGATGAACTCCTTTATATGATGTACATATTTGTTTTACATGTGTTCATACCTTTGCTTTTGAGTACACATAAATCCCTCTTAGTTCATATTTACTGGTTCACATCTGAAACATCTTCTGGACCACTTCTGGAAGCATATTATTATTTACTTTATACATCATTTGAACAGTTGTCTTTTATACAAGATAATTTTCTTTTATAATGTGTGACTTTATGAATCATTTGTTGGGTCTCTATAATCCATTCTATTAATTATCTTTATTACTCTCTTGTGTAATATGAATATTGTTGTGTGATTGTTTTATATGTATGTCCCCAGACCTTTATGCAATAAACAATGTATGCTTCAACTAAAGTTGGATACAATAATTGTAGTTAATATTTGTAAGTATGTATTTTATTCTATTTAGTATTGCACTCCATTTTTTTATGTTTTCTTTATATGACTTACATGTAGTGTCCAGCTTACTTCATCATCTATATTAACTCCTAAACATGTGATTACCTTTATTCCTATAATTTCAATATTATCCCTCGTAATTTGTGTAAAAAACATACTTTTGTTCAAGCTGCAACAAAAGCTTTTGTCACCTAAACACTCTTACAGCCCACATGAGAACACACACAGGAGAGAAAGTGTTGAGTTGCAGTGTGTGTGGTGAAAGATTCTCTTCTAAGTACCAGTGTAAGAAACACAAGTGTGCTGGTGAGAACAGCAGCAGCAAATGAAGATGCAGGATTTGAAATAAACTGTCAAAACTTGAACTTTGACTTTCCAACAACATCAGCACATATAACATGTGTGACATCATTGTTGTGTGTGTAACACAATCTTGTTAATATGATTCTAAATTGATTGCACGGATATGGTGTTGTTTCTGCTGGGCAAGTATGCCTGACTTGCCTTGGGTCAGCTGCAGGCTCATCAGCCGGGGACCACCGCTCATTGGCGGTTTAGCTCGGTTGGTAGAGTGGCCGTGCCAGCAACTTGAGGGTTGCAGGTTCGATTCCCGCTTCTGCCATCCTAGTCACTGCCGTTGTGTCCTTGGGCAAGACACTTTACCCACCTGCTCCCAGTGCCACCCACACTGGTTTGAATGTAACTTAGATATTGGGTTTCACTATGTAAAGCGCTTTGAGTCACTAGAGAAAAAGCGCTATATAAATATAATTCACTTCACTTCACTTCACTCTTTAACCCCAGAACGCCTCCTGGTGCCGGAGCGGTGGCAGGGACGTCTCCCTGCCCCCCCCCTGCAGCTGACCCATCTTATTGCCTCGACCCCCAGTACTTATCCCTCCTCCTCAGCCACAACCAGAAACTTCCCTTTTCTGCTTCCTCAGCAAGGGCCCTTGTTTCCCTTTGGAGCTTAGCCCCAGTCAATCCCACATCTCGGAACAGCCTTATGGTTGAAGTACCGACGAAGCTCCGACAGCCTACTTCCACAGGGTAGATGGTATTGGACCAGCCTGCCTCTCTGCACTCAGCAGCCAGATCTGCATACTTGGCTGCTTCTGCGCTCGTAGGCTGCCTGGATTCCCTCCTCCCAGGGGATGGTAAGCTCAACCAGCATGGCAGACTTGGTAACAGCAGACCACAGCACAATGTCTGGGTGGAGTGAAGTGGTGGTGATCTCACGGGGGAATTGCCAATGTCAGCCCTCATACTCCAGTCCCTTGCCAGAGAGAGGACACTGCGGGGGCCTCTTCGGCTGGTTTCATGACAGGAAGTTGCTTGGCTATGGGTTGGCTGTTGGCTTCTCGTCTACTGCTCTCCGGGATTTCTGCCAGTTTCAACAGGACTTGATCATGCCGCCATCTGAAGCGACCCTGTGTCAGCGCATTCTTGCAGCCTGATAGCAAGTGCTGCAGGCTGGCTTTGGGAGCACCACACAGGGGACAGCTCTCCTCCTGGCCGTACCACTGGTGGAGGTTTCTGGGGCATGGCAAGGTGTCATTACTTGACCTGAGTAGGAAGCTGAGTCTGGCTTGTGGCATCTTCCATAGGTCGGCCCAGCTGATGGGTCTGCTGATGGTACCTTCCCAAGTGGTCCGTCTTCCTTGACGACCTTGAGACACGGCCTTGATAGTATATTGCTCCTGGTTTGCCCTTGAGACCTCCTCCACAACCATGGCTCTGCATTCCCTCTTTGTGGCCTTGGACCAGAGGCGTGGAGAATCTCCCCAGCCAAGCCCCGCTCTTCCTACTTGCACCCTGCCAACTATCTCCTGGTGTTGGAGCCTGCCAATGGTCTTGGCAACCTCTGGCCCTGCTTGGATTGGTACATGTGCATTCCTCACTGTAGGATCTGAGGATTCTTCCAGCTCGAGAACCAGTCTGGCCTTCTCCTGCTTGTAGCCCAGGGCGATGGACTGAATCGGCAGATGCAGTAAAGTTGCCCCAAATAAGCCGGTGTCGGAGAAGCAACGCGGTAGGCCCAGCCACTTTCGGATGTAGGAGTTGGCTAATCCATCCAACCCGTTGGCTGTTGAGGATGGAATCTCGCACATCTTCAGTGGCCACATAACCCTTTGGTACAGTGTGAAGTTGTAGCACCACAACTTGTACTTTCCGGGGAGCTGGATCTTGTTGATACTCGCTGGGCCTTCTGAGAGTTGTTTCCGTGCTGCCTTGCCTGCGTGCTTGTCCGACAGGTCCGCATTCTACTGATGGAGTGGTTGACCAGTAGAGGGATTTGCTCACCTCCTGCAACAAAGATGGTTTTGTCGTTACTGGTGCCTTTGCGCAAGGAGAGGCTTCGTGACTTGGAGGGTTTCATCTTCATCCGTACTCTCTTCAGACACCTTCTCATGCAAGGGGCTGTTTGCAGTACCACAGTGACGTCGTCCGTGTAGCTTCGGAGTGGTGGAAGCCTCTGCCCTGTCTGCAGCCTCATCCCACCTACAGACTGGCGGGCTCCGCGGAGGATGATTTCAAAAGCTGCGACACAGAGGACTGGGGGAGATGGAACACTCCATGGCTATACCTACTTCCAGACGCTACCATCCTGTTGTAAAATCTTGGTGGCTAAAACACATCTGGAAGTCCCTGAAGTAGCTGGTTACCAGGTTGATGATGGAAACAGGGACGTGGAAGAATTCCAATGCAAACTGGATGAGTTTGTGAGGGACAGAACCATAAGCGTTGGCAAGGTCAAGCCACACCACATGGAGGTCGTTCTTCTCCTGCTTGGCCCTCTGGATCTGTGCCCAAATCATAGAAGAATGCTCCACGCATCCTGGAAAACCTGGGACTCCTGCTTTCTGGCAGCTGGTGTCAATATAGCCTTTCGCTGTGAGATAAGATGTTAGTCTCTTGGCCATGACTGCAAAGAAGATCTTTCCCTCGACATTCAACAGAGCAACGCTCCTGAATTGATTGAAGTTATGGGACTCCTGTTCCTTCGGAATAAACACCGCCACAGCTCTCTGCCACTCGGACGGAATGAGTAGTTTCTTCCATGCTGTGCTCATTAGCTTCCACAAGCATTTCAGCACTTGGGGGCAGTTCTTGTATAGCTTGTAGGGGATTCCGTTAGGCCCAGGAGCTGATGCTGACCTCGCTTTCTTGACCACTGCTCTTACCTCGCTCAGTCGAGGAGGGAAGCTGTCAAACCGCGTGGTTGGAGGTGGAGGAGGAGGGACGTATCCTGGTTGAACCTAACGGATCGTTCCTCTTTGAGTCGCTGAATTGGCCCCTGATGTACTGCTCAAGCTCCTCCTTGGTGGCTTCCAGTTTCCCGTTTCTTTTCTCCTCCAGAAGCTGGCGGGCATGCTTGAAAGGATTCCTCATGAAGCTAGACCCTTCTTTCTCCTTTCTTTTCTTGCGTCTGCGAATACGCTCTGCTCTTCGCCTGCTGCCCAGCTTCTGTCTCACCTCGTCCCATAACACCTTCAGGCCTTCTTTCTCCTCTGCAGTTGCTTTCCTCCATCTCCTGCGGAGCTGGCGCCGATCTTGCACCAGGGCGTCGATCTCAGCCTCCCTCCTGCCCTTTCTTGGGTGGAGATTGTTCTGCATCTTGGTGAGGCTACCGAATCTAGCTTTGCACTCCTCGTACAGGATGTTCCCAAGAAGGTTGAGTTTCTTGTCCACTTTACCACGTAGTGCGTTCTCCAGCAGTAGACTGAGGTCTGAGTCCAGTTTCTGCCATGTCTTCACATCACTTGCCCTAGGCCACTTGATGGTGCCCTTCCTTCCTGGTTCCCTCTTTTCTGTTTGCTGGGTGACTGGCGGGTCTACCTTCAGCATGCTCACATGCCAGGGGGGTACTGCTCCGCTCGGGGGGTTCTTCCTCTACCGTCCGCATATCAACAATGTTTGGACCCTCGGCTCTGTGGTTCTCTCCCCGGCTGGGGGTCCTGCTTGTCTTATCTGCCGGAGCAGTGCAAGAACAAGAAAGTTTGATCATATTACGCCTGTACTGGCTCACCTGCACTGGCTTCCTGTGCACTTAAGATGTGACTTTAAGGTTTTACTACTTACGTAGAAAATACTACACGGTCTAGCTCCATCCTATCTTGCCGATTGTATTGTACCATATGTCCCGGCAAGAAATCTGCGTTCAAAAGACTCCGGCTTATTAGTGATTCCTAGAGCTCAAAAAAAGTCTGCGGGCTATAGAGCGTTTTCCGTTCGGGCTCCAGTACTCTGGAATGCCCTCCCGGTAACAGTTCGAGATGCTACCTCAGTAGAAGCATTTAAGTCTCATCTTAAAACTCATCTGTATACTCTAGCCTTTAAATAGACCTCCTTTTTAGACCAGTTGATCTGCCGCTTCTTTTCTTTCTCCTATGTCCCCCCCTCCCTTGTGGAGGGGGTCCGGTCCGATGACCATGGATGAAGTACTGACTGTCCAGAGTCGAGACCCAGGATGGACCGCTCGTCGGGACCCAGGATGGACCGTTCGCCTGTATCGGTTGGGGACATCTCGACGCTGCTGATCCGCTTGAGATGGTTTACTGTGGACGGGACTCTCACTGCTGTCTTGGAGCCACTATGGATTGAACTTTCACAGTATCATGTTAGACCCGCTCGACATCCATTGCTTTCGGTCCCCTAGAGGGGGGGGGGGGGGGGGGGGGGGGGTGCCCACATCTGAGGTCCTCTCCAAGGTTTCTCATAGTCAGCATTGTCACTGGCGTCCCACTGGGTGTGAATTCTCCCTGCCCACTGGGTGTGAGTTTTCCTTGCCCTTTTGTGGGTTCTTCCGAGGATGTTGTAGTCGTAATGATTTGTGCAGTCCTTTGAGACATTTGTGATTTGGGGCTATATAAATAAACATTGATTGATTGATTGATGTTGCATGCCTTTCTTCTCGCTCTCCTTTTTCTTCCTCCCCTGATGAATCCGTAAGCCCCTGTATGTGGTCACTTCCCCCCCATCCACACCTGCACAATCGGAAGGTCTTCATCTCGTTGTCCATGTCGGTTCCAGTCGTTACCGAGGAGTCAGTCCTGTTAGGCCCATCTTCCACCCCGCCTCTCGGAGGGCCTTCGGGTTGTTTTTCCTTATTCGTTTTCGTGGTTAAAGGTTGGGTGTCTCCTGGCTAGGAGGTTTTGGCTCAAAATCTCACGATACGCGGCCCCATTCATTCTTCCCTTAACACGGATCAATGGGGCGGTATAGCTCGGTTGGTAGAGTGGCCGTGCCAGCAACGTGAGGGTTGCAGGTTCGATTCCCACTTCCGCCATCCTAGTCACTGCCGTTGTGTCCTTGGGCAAGACACTTTACCCATGTGCTCCCAGTGCCACCCACACTGGTTTAAATGTAACTTAGATATTGGGTTTCACTGTGTAAAGCGGTTTGAGTCACTAGAGAAAAGCGCTATAGAAAAAATTAATAAAATATAAAAATATAATTCACATCCTGTCCCCTTAGCAGAAAAACAGCCTCAAAGCATGATGTTTCCACCCCCATGCTTCACAGTAGGTATGGTGTTCTTGGGATGCAACTCACTATTCTTCTTCCTCCAAACACGACGAGTTGAGTTTATACCAAAATGGATACATGGATGATACAGCAGAGGATTGGGAGAATGTCATGTGGTCAGATGAAACCAAAATAGAACTTTTTGGTATAAACTCAACTTGTCGTGTTTGGAGGAAGAAGAATAGTAGACTTGAAAGGAACTCCTTGTTGTCCCCTGTTAACATGGACATTACTGTAAACTAGGCAATGCTGCCTCCTGCTGTCTAAAGGAGGAAGTGCACCTCACTGTTGAATTCCAAAATGAAACCTAAAACACTGGTTTTACATATAAATTCAACAAACAAGACAGAACACCGCTATCCATCCAGTAATTCAAACTGACAACATGTTTAAATAGAACAATTGACAGGTTGACAACATCCAAACAAACCAAGTCATCTCCAATACATCTCAACATTACACACATCCTCCAGGCTGAGTTAGTCTAGATGATGAAGTAAAATGGAAACTACATATAAGTCATATAAAAGAAAACATTTAAGGATTGACCACGATAATAAATAGAATAAAATACATACCCACCAATATTAACTACATGTATTGTACCCAACTTTAGTTGAAGCATACATTGTTTATTGCATAAAGGTCTGGGGACATACATATAAAACAATCACACAACAATATTCATATTACACAAGAGAGTAATAAAGACAATTCATAGAATGGACTATAGAGACCCTATAAATGATTCATAAAGTCACACATTTTAAAATTGTATAAAAGACAACTGCTCGAATGACGTATAAAGTAAATAATAATATGCTTCCAGAAGTGGTCCAGAAGATGTTTCAGATGTGAACCAGTAAATATGAGCTAAGAGGGATTTATGTGTACTCAAAAGCAAAAGTATGAACACATGTAAAACAAATATGTACATCATATAAAGGAGTTCATCTATGGAATCATCTACAATTAGAAAACAAAATATGTAACACTTCATTGTTTCAAAAAACATATAAAACACTATTATGAATAAGTATTAAAGTGAATTGTGAATACCTCCACTTAAAATGTTTATTGTATGTAACATATTTTATGTATTGTTTATTCTCACCTTTTCAGTCAAATTGTTCTGTTCATTTTAAAGTACATAAATGTGTATATTAACTCATGTACTTGACTGAAATAAAAGCACTAATCTGAAGTGTCTAATCTATAAATGTTAGAATCATATTAACAAGATTGTGTTACACACACAACAATGATGTCACACATGTTATATGTGCTGATGTTGTTAGAAAGTCAAAGTTCAAGTTTTGACAGTTTATTTCAAATCCTGCATCTTCATTTGCTGCTGCTGTTCTCACCAGCACACTTGTGTTTCTTACACTGGTACTTAGAAGAGAATCTTTCACCACACACACTGCAACTCAACACTTTCTCTCCTGGGTGTCTTTTCATGTGTACTGTGAAAGATTGTCGGTGACGAAAGCTTTTGTTGCATCTTGAACAGGAGTATGGTTTTTCATCAGAGTGCGTTCTCATGTGTGATTTGAAATGCGGCCTTAGAGTAAAATCTTTACCGCAGATTGAACATGAAAAAGGTTTTTCACCAGTGTGTGTTCTCATGTGTCTTTTTAAACTTTGATTTATTGCAAAACTTTTATTACATTCTGAGCAGGAAAAAGGTTTTTCTCCTGTGTGTATTCTCATGTGTGCTTTTAAACTTTGACTTATTACAAAACTTTTGCCACATTCTGAGCAGGAAAAAGGTTTTTCTCCAGTGTGTATTCTCATGTGTGTTTTGAAATATTGCCTTCCAGTAAAATCTTTACCGCAGATTGAACATGAAAAAGCTTTTTCTCCAGTGTGTGTTCTCATGTGTTCTTTTAAACATTGATTTCTTACAAAACTTCTGCCACATTCTGAGCAGGAAAAAGGTTTTTCTCCAGTGTGTATTTTCATGTGTGCTTTCAAATCGTGCCTACGCGTAAAATCATTACCGCAGATTGAACATGAAAAAGGTTTTTCTCCAGTGTGTGTTCTCATGTGTATTTTCAATTTACTAGGATATTTAAAAGTTTTGTCACAGTGAGAACACGTGAAGTGTGTGTTGTCAGTGTGACATGTCTTATCATCTTTAGAGTCTTCATCATCAGTGTCAGGAGAGTGTGACGTTGTGTCCTCACTATCTGATAGTGGAGCTAAGAGCTTGTCTGCTTGTGATCCTCCACAGTGGTCTCCATCAGCTTCTGTTGTCATGTGTTGAGTTGAGCTGCTGCTTGGAGGCTCCCCCCCTCCCCTCTCCTCACTCTCACCTTTGACCTCATCACCTTCACTCTTCACAGGGACACCAGTCACTGGCATCTTGGTGACATCAACCTCCTCCAGTCCTTCAAGATGCTCTCCCTGCTGACTGATGCTGTGTTCCTCCTCTTCCTCTTTAATGTGAGGGCTCAGTGGATCCACCGCTTCCTCTTTAAAATGGGGTGTCAGTGGGTCTTCCTCTTCCCGTTTAAAATGGGGTGTCAGTGAATCCATCTCTTCCTCCTTAATGTGAGGGCTCAGTGGATCCACCGCTTCCTCTTTAAAATGAGGTGTCAGTGGGTCCTCCTCTTTCTTTTTAAAATGGGGGATCATTGGGGATTCCTCTTCATTCTTAATGTGGGAGGGCTGTGGCTCCACCGTCCACATCCTGAAGCTCCACTTCTGTTGCTCAGGGTGAAGATGTTCTTCACAGACGCCTGCAAGACAAACACACCATCTCTGCTCAGTCACACAATGCATTCAGTACTTTTACATGCACTTAGGAAAAACAAGTTATTGTATGAACTGTCTTGAAATCTCAGTGACGCACAAACACGCTGCTCTTTACAACATTATTCACAGGAATATAAAAACAAAACAGGACGACAGGACTTTTTACTATGGATGAACGATATGGTTTGAAATGGATTTTGCGATATATTATTTCATATAGAATTACAGCTAGAACCATTTTAAAACAGGCTACACAGGCTCCTAATTTAGTTGCTGAAATATGCAGTAAAATATTACACCATTTCCTGTATTATTTTCTCAAATAAAGTAACCAGATATTAACAGTAAATAAACAAGTGCATTAATAATAATTATTTCGACAAAATAATACAATTAGAAATGACACAATATGTTACTTCATATGTCAGCTGCCAAATTAGGAGCTTTTGTAAAGTGTTTGGAAATTCTTCAATTATCAATCATATACCAAATATATAAATATATCGTGACAATATTTGTTATTAGAATATACAAACCCTGTTTCCATATGAGTGGGGAAATTATGTTAGATGTAAATATAAACAGAATACAATGATTTGCAAATAATTTTCAAGCCACATTCAGTTGAATATGCTACAAAAGACAACATCTTTGATGTTCAAACTGATAAAACTTTTTTTTTGTTGCAAATAATCATTAACTTTAGAATTTGATGCTAGAAACATGTTACAAAAGAAGTTGGGAAAGGTGGCAATAAATACTGATAAAGTTGAGGAATGCTTATCAAACACTTATTTTGAACATCCTACAGGTGTGCAGGCTAATTGGGAACAGGTGGGTGCCATGATTGGGTATAAAAGCAGAGTCCATGAAATGCTAAGTAATTCACAAACAAGGATGGGGTGAGGGTCACCACTTTGTAAGGAAATTGTCTAACAGTTTGAGAACATTTGTCAACGAGCTATTGCAAGGAATTTAGGGATTTTACCATTTATGGTCTGTAAAATCCTCAAAAGGTTCAGAGAATCTGGAGAAATCACTGCATGTAAGCGGTGATATTACAGACCTTTGATCCCTCAGGCGGTTCTGCATCAAAAACCAACCTCAAAGTGTAAAGGATATCATCACATGGGCTCAGGAACACTTCAGAAAACCACTGTCAGTAACTACAGTTGGTCGCTACATCTGTAAGTGCAAGTTAAAACTCTACTATGCAAAGCAAAACCCATTTATCAACAACACCTAGAAACGCCGCCGGCTTCGCTTGGCCCGAGCTCATCTAAGATGGACTGATGCAAAGTGGAAAAGTGTTCTGTGGTCTGATTGCTATGGCTTTGGTTGCTATGGTTTCCGGTTGCTATGGTTACGGGCAGTTCCGTTTCCGCCGGCAGGTAGAAAAAAAGTGTTAAAAGAGCTGCGGCAGCAACGCAGCGTCGGTAATACTACACGGGAGATAGTTCACCACGATTGCAGATCGGAGAAATAACCACAGTAAGCTTCCTATTTCAGTGTGTTATAAGTGACAGTTTATAAGTTGCACTAGTTAAAGTTTAGGACGTTTGGGCGCTCCACGTTGCCAGTATATGTATTAATTGGCGTGTTAATTGCACGCGCTCACGGACTAGTCGACAGAGAGGTGACCCAGGACGAGGCTGGTTCTCCTCTCGCTCCAGACTGGACTCCTGAGGCGTGCTAAAAGAAGCACGGCCGTGCTCCTCCCACCCCCCCATCTCTACTCCACAACGAGAGGTGTCCCCCCTCTCCAACGCCCACTTTGTATCCAGAAGTTTCAACTCACCACCCCACCCCTAAGTGCACCACCGATTCAGCAGGACCACAACGGACAATCTTCTGGCCCAGCCAAGGGGTCCAGGTTGGACTGTGTGTGTGTGTTGTGTGATTGGTTTAGTGCGGGTTGTTCTATTGGGGAGGTAACGTGTGAGTGGGGAAGAGTGTAATTAATGTCTGGTTATTGTATGTTTATGTGGTGTATATAGTAAATTGTTAAAGGGGAACATTATCACCAGACCTATGTAGGCGTCAATATATACCTTGATGGTGCAGAAAAAAGACCATCTATTTTTTTAACCGATTTCCGAACTCTAAAGTGGTGAATTTTGGCGAATTAAACGCCTTTCTGTTTATCGCGCTGGAGGCGATGACGTCAGAATGTGACGTCGCCGAGGTAACACACCCACCATTTTCATTTTCAACACATTACAAACACCGGGTCTCAGCTCTGTTATTTTCCGTTTTTTTGACTATTTTTTGGAACCTTGGAGACATCATGCCTCGTCGGTGTGTTGTCGGAGGGTGTAACAACACTAACAGGGAGGGATTCAAGTTGCACCACTGGCCCCAAGATGCCAAAGTGTTTGCCGCCAGACCCCCATTGAATGTGCCAGAGTGTCTTCATATTTGACCGGCGATGCTAAGACAGACATGGCACAGAGATGTATGGATAACCTGCAGATGCATTTGCAACGATTAAGTCAACGAAATCACAAAGGTGAGTTTTGTTGATGTTGACTGCCAGCTAATCGATGCTAACATGCTACGCTAATCGATGCTAACATGCTATTTACCGGCGATGCTAAATCAGACATGGAACAGAGATGTATGGATAACCTGTAGATGCATTTGCAACTATATTACGTTTCCTTCCACCCACATTTAATGCGAAACAAACACTTACCAATCGACGGATTTAAGTTGCTCCAGTGTCACGAGATGCGAAAGTCCTGATCGTTTGGTCCGCACATTTTACCGGCGATGCTAACGCAGCTATTCGGCCATGCTATGGCTATGAATAGCGTCAATAGCTATTCGCTCAATAGCTTCAGTTTCTTCTTCAATCTGTTGAATCGCTTAAGTCGCTGAAATCCGAGTTTGAATCCGAGCTAATGTCACTATATCTTGCTGTGGTATTCCCATTGTTTGTTTACATTGGCAGCACTGTGTGACGTCACAGGGAAATGGCCAGTGTCTTCGCAGAGAGCGAAAATAAGGCACTTTAAAGCTTTATTTAGGGATATTCCGAGACCGGTAAAATTTTGAAAAAAACTTCAAAAAATACAACAAGCCACTGGGAACTGATTTTTATTGTTTTTAACCCTTTTGAAATTGTGATAATGTTCCCCTTTAACTCTATAAGCCGTCTCCTCTCACTCTCTCTTAAGTTAGATTTATTGCGTGAATAGTGAATAATTCGAGCATCCCCCCCCCCCCAAGGTAAAATACATTCCTTTACAGGCTCACGTACAGTGTGTGTGTGTGTGTGTGTGTGTGTGTGTATGTATATAATAATATTTGGGTACCTCATGATTTGATTACACACAAAATATTGATGCATGTTCAATTGTGTGCAGTATATTGAACCCATTTTTAATATTTAACATTTATTTCATTAAATATTTATTTTTGTCTAACTGAATGAGCATTAATTGCTTACAATTGTGCAAATAGTCCATCCATCCATCCATCCATCCTTATTCCCTTTTGGGGTTGCGGGGGGCGCTGGCGCCTATCTCAGCTACAATCGGGCGGAAGGCGGGGTACACCCTGGACAAGTCGCCACCTCAGTGTATTCGTAATAATAAGCATCAGTTGATTTAATTTCCATGATATGTCTGGCCGAATGCAGCTGAGATAGGCTCCAGGGAATACAAAACAAAAAAACAGTTAAAGTATTAAATAAGTCAATACAGTTCTCATAGAGAAAATATAAAATACACTTCTAAAAAAAAAACGGTCGCATTTGCTACAAATGCCTGCTAGCGGGCTAACGCTAGCACGTTAGCTTGGAACAACATATCAGGTAAATAAGATAAATAATATGAAAATATATAATGTATATTACCTCATAAGCCGCGTGTACAAGAGAGGAGTGGAATATATTCTTCCTATTGTTACACCAGCAACTCTTTTTGTTGTTCTGTGGCCGGGCGAAGGAAGTGTGCACCACTCACTATTGTCCCACTGAAACACGTGTTTGGCCAACATTTGTTCCGCGGTTGAGAACACATCGAAGACGTCACACAGGAGGAAGAACAAAACAAGATGGCGTCTGACGGAGAATACTTTTTTTGGGTTATTATGGTTTCTAGGTCTTAATTACAACGTACATGTGCACATGTGTGTCGTTTAACAGAGTAAACGTCGTTATTAATTGTTTGTATGCGGATACATTAGTCTGAGTGCACTTATACGTGCTAGCCTAGCCTGCTGGTTAGCTTAGCTTGTTAGCTGCTAACAAAGAGAGGCGGAAGTGATCGACACATCAAAGCAGAGATCCAATGTAAGTGTAAAGTGTTTTTATTGTGTGAACATGTCTACATTACTAATGATGTGAGTGTTGCTGAATCAGCGACTAACTGCTGCCGTTGAAGAAATATTTGTGTTGTTAGAAAAAGAAAAAAAACGATTGAGTACAAGGAGGAATTTTGTCCAACAAAAGAGGAGATTGAGCGACAACATCAACTACTGGACCAGGGGTCGGCAACCCAAAATGTCAAAAGAGCCATGTTGGACCAAAAATACAAAAACAAATCTGTCTGTAGCAGCAAAAAATTAAAAGCCACATTATAAAAAGGGTGGAGTGCCATCTCCGGGTTGGGGAGGAGACCCTGCCCCAAGTGGAGGAGTTCAAGTACCTAGGAGTCTTGTTCACGAGTGAGGGAAGAGTGGCTCGTGAGATCGACAGGCGGATCGGTGCGGCGTCTTCAGTAATGCGAACGTTGTTGTATCGATCCGTTGTGGTGAAGAAGGAGCTGAGCCGGAAGGCAAAGCTCTCAATTTACCGGTCGATCTACGTTCCCATCCTCACCTATGGTCATGAACTGTGGGTTATGACCGAAAGGATAAGATCACGGGTACAAGCGGCCGAAATGAGTTTCCTCCGTCGTGTGGCGGGGCTCTCCCTTAGAGATAGGGTGAGAAGCTCTGCCATCCGGGAGGAACTCAAAGTAAAGCCGCTGCTTCTCCACATCGAGAGGAGCCAGATGAGGTGGTTCGGGCATCTGGTCAGGATGCCACCCGAACACCTCCCTAGGGAAGTGTTTAGGGCACGTCCAGCCGGTAGGAGGCCACGGGGAAGACCCAGGACACGTTGAGAAGACTATGTCTCCCGGCTGGCCTGGGAACGCCTCGGGATCCCCCGGGAAGAGCTAGACGAAGTGGCTGGGGAGAGGGAAGTCTGGGCTTCCCTGCTTAGGCTGTTGCCCCCGCGACCCGACCTCGGATAAGTGGAAGATGATGGATGGATGGATGGATTATAAACAGATAGTGTGTCAAGAGATATGTATTGAATAAAGATGACTTAAAGGAGGAAACTAAATGAGCTCAAATATAGCTACAAATGAGGTTCAATGATGCAATATGTACACATAGTTAGCCTAAATAGCATGTTAGCATCAATTAGCTCGCAGTCATGCAGGGACCAAACATGTCTGATAAGCACTCCACACAAGTCAATAACGTCAACAAAACTCACCCTTGTGCCTTCACGCACAACGTTAAACGTTTGGTGGACAAAATGTAACAGAAGAAGAAGTGGTATAAAACATGTCCGAGAAAGTTGTACGTTTAAACAAGCTACGGTGAGTTCAAGGACCGCCAAAGTTAGTAGGACAAAACAGCGCTCGCCAAATACTCAAATCAGTGAAGCATGTTTAATATAAACAGTGTGCTTTATAACAGTTAGGGAGCTTTGTGTCATGTTTGTCCTCCTACAGAAACCATATTAAAACAAAACATCTATTTTTGGTGGGGCGGTTTAGCTCGGTTGGTAGAGTGGCCGTGCCAGCAACTTGAGGGTTGCAGGTTCGATTCCCGCTTCCGCCATCCTAGTCACTGCCGTCGTGTCCTTGGGCAAGACACTTTACCCACCTCCTCCCAGTGCCACCCACACTGGTTTGAATGTAACTTAGATATTAGGTTTCACTATGTAAAGCGCTTTGAGTCACTAGAGAAAAAGCGCTATATAATTCACTTCACAATTTTTTTTTCCCCATTTTTCATATATTTTTGAAAAAGCTCCAGAGAGCCACTAGGGCGGCGCTAAAGAACAGCATGCGGCTCTAGAGCGTACTGGACGCTGTTTTCCAGAAACATCAAGTTGTGCTACACATCCATCCATCCATCTTCTTCTGCTTATCTGAGGTCGGGTCGCGGGGGCAGCAGCCTAAGCAGGGAAGCCCAGACTTTCCTCTCCTCAGCCGCTTCGTCCAGCTCTTCCCGGGGGATCCCGAGGCGTTCCCAACGTGTCCTGGGTCTTCCCCGTGGCCTCCTAACGGTCGGACGTGCCCTAAACACCTCCCTAGGGAGGCGTTTGGGTGGCATCCTGACTAAATGCCCGAACCACCTCCCCCTGGCTCCTCTCGATGTGGAGGAGCAGCGGCTTTACTTTGAGTTCCTCTCGGATGACAGAGCTTCTCACCCTAAGTAGAGCCTTATTTCCATTCTGAGTTGTTCCTGTTGTTTTTGCGAATCCTGTTTTTTTCTCCAATGCAGCATGAATTGAATAAACGTGGACCCCGACTTAAGTTGAAAAACGTATTCGGGTGTTACCATTTAGTGGTCAATTGTACGGAATATGTACTGAACTGTGCAATCTACTAATAAAAGTATCAATCAATCAATCAAAAGCAGCCTCTGCCGTGAGAGCAGCCTTTTCAGCCTGGGCTCGAATGCGAGCAGATGAGGTAGAAGAGGTTCTAGACCAGGGGTAGGGAACCTATGGCTCTAGAGCCAGATGTGGCTCTTTTGATGACTGCATCTGGCTCTCGGATAAATCTGAGCTGACATTGCTTAACACGATAAGTAATGAATAATTCCACTTGTAATCACAGTGTTAAAAATAACGTTCAAAATATAAAACATTCTCATGCATTTTTATTCCATCCATCCGTTTTCTACCGCACCTGTTCAAAAAGTTGCGTAATGGTAAGAAGTTATTTATTTAATATTGGTTAGTGTGGGGCTTGCCCTCTGGGGGTTCTTCAGACCACCAAGCAACGAAATGAGAGCCTGTTTCGGGGTTACAATATTGTTTTAATTTGTAATAAGTCTCTCAGTTGCTGTCCAGCAATTGTATTTTTGTCTTTCGTTCTTGCTCGCGCTCTGGCTCCAGCTCCAAACCCCGTCTCTCCTACTGGCTGCTGCTTATAACAGAGCGACAGGTGATTAGATACCAAGGCCCAGGTGGACCATGTACCCACCTGTCGCTGATTTCGAGGCCTGTCCTGGCACACCCCAGTTCGCTGCAGGCCCGCAGGCCACGCCCACACACACAGTTAGCTTCAGAATAACAATATTATTACAAAGAATAAGAGACCTCTTATACCCTAGAATAGTTGAGCTTACTTAAAAATGCACACGTTTAGTTGTGTTCAGTGTTAAGAAAAATATTATATGGCTCTTACGGAAATACTTTTTGACATATTTGGCTTTTTGGCTCTCTCAGCCAAAAAGGTTCCTGTCCCCTGTTCTAGATTTTATGATAATGTTCCACTTTAACAAACTGGCAGGGTGAATGAAAACATACCAGGGATTATTGCAGTGATATTGTGTTCTATGTTCTCCTGCCTGTTGCTGTCTGCAGTTGGTAAGAACGGTTTGTGCTCCCACACCTGAGTCCTTTTTAATCAGCTCACCTGTGCTCCTATATATGCCTTCCCCCCTGCACTGCTCAGCCAAAAAGCCCGCCACCTAGTGACTAGGGCTGGGTATCATCAGGTACCTGGCGATACGATAATATCACGATATTTTGAACTTCTATGTAATCATGGACACATCAGTGCTTAACAATTCAAATCAAATTGTTTTATGAAAACTGGCACTTCACTGTATATAAAAAAATAAACATTTTCAGTCAGTGCATTACATCATCAACTACTGGGTGGTCTCATGAAAACCTGAGAACACATTTTAAGATACTATATGGTCTAAGATCTTTACAAATTAAGCAAACAATGGACTTTGTAATGCTGGCAGCCCTGGGGGATGCAGAAGGGAGCTTTGCTCTAAATACGGTGTTGATTGTAGCCTGGCTAACAGAAACGTTAGCATTAGCGTCGCTACTCGCCCTTTCCTCCGTGGCAAGCTCAGGATGATGGCGGACAAGATGGTTGTGGATGTTCGTTGTGTCGCCCGTGTACTTGACCTTCGCGAGACAGTTGTTGCAGATTGCAAACTCTTTATCAAGTGTTGTTCCATTGTCTGTAGGGTAAAAGCCGAAGTGGGCCCAGACTTTAGATTTAAAATTCGCCGGTGCATCTTTCACATGTTTTTCTTTGCTATTCGCTCCTCCGCTTTGCGCCATTCCCTCCATCTGCTGCTGCTGCTTCTTCTTCTTCTTTCCTTTCAAAGAGTACTCTACTAGAGTACTGCGCTAGAGCGCCATAATGTGGAGGCTCGAAGTAGTGACTCCATAAATCAAACAGGTTTTTGTGGGCGAATCTGTTTAAAACGGCTGTATCCATCCATCCATTTTCTACCGCTTATTCCCTTTGACAGGTTGACAACATCCAAACAAACCAAGTCATCTCCAACACATCTCAACATTACACACATCCTCCAGGCTGAGTTAGTCTAGATCAGGGGTCGGGAACCTTTTTGGCTGAGAGAGCCCTGAAAGCCAGATATTTTAAAATGTATTTCTGTGAGAGCCATGTCATATTTTTTAACACTGAATAGAATACAATAGAATACAATAGAATATACTTGATTGTCATTATATTTGCATATAACGAGATTAAAGACTCCAATTTAAGGTGCGGTTGTGGGAACAAATATGGGGTAAAATAACACGAGGTAATAATAAAGGAAAACTAACAATTGAAATAAACAGACTACTATCTATTAAAAATAACAAGCAATCCTGTACAATATAAAAAACACTATAAAAATACAAAATACTGTACAATATACAGAAAAAGACAAGAGTGCCAAAGTAATAATACAACTAAATGCGTGCATTTTTAAAGTAAGACCAACATTTTTAGAGAATAATAAGTCTCTCATTCTTTTTTAATAACATTGTTATTGCTTGAACAGGTGCGGTAGAAACGTTATTTTTAACATCGTGAATTACTCATTACTTATCGTGTTAAGCAATGTCAGCTAAGGTTTATCTGAGAGCCAGATGCGGTCATCAAAAGAGCCACATCTGGCTCTAGAGCCATAGGTTCCCTACCCCTGGTCTAGATGATGAAGTAAGCTGGAAACTACATGTAAGTCATATAAAGAAAATACTTACAAATTTGACTGCGATACTTAATACAATAAAATACATACACACAAATATTAACTACATTTATTGTACCCAACTTTAGTTGAAGCATACATTGTTTATTGCATAAAGGTCTGGGGACATACATATAAAACAATCACACAACAATATTCTTATTACACAAGAGAGTCCATCCATCCATTTTCTACCGTTTATTCCCTTGTGGAGTCGCGGGGGGCGCTGGCGCCTATCTCAGCTACAATCGGGCGGAAGGCGGGGTACACCCTGGACAAGTCGCAGAAAACGGCTGTATGTTTGTGTTAATAAATATCGATATTTGACGCATGTGTATCGATAACGTGCCGCAAGAGGAAATATCGCGATATATCGTAGTATCGATGTTTTGGCACACCCCTACTGGTGACAAAAGAAAGTAATGCCAACTCAAAATAAGGATGCCTAAAATCTCTTTTGTAAAGTAAATCTGAACATGCGATATGGGCAACTACATCAACTATATGATTTGCCTGAGAAGCTGGACTGGACAAAAAAAAAAAAAAAAAATGTTGGTTTTTTTTTTTAAGACTTTAGTTTAAGCGGTGGGTAATGTGTTGGTGTTTTTAACGCGGCCTGGCGGTATAACTCGGTTGGTAGAGAGTCCGTGCCAGCAAATTGAGGGTTCCAGGTTCTATCCCAGCTTTTGCCATCCAAGTTGTTGTGTCCTTGGGCAAGACACTTTACTACCCACCTGCTCCCAGTGCCACCCACATTGATTTTAATGTACACTTCCACGTGATGTAGAACAGAAGTACCACATGTTAAACATACACACACATCTAAAGAATATAAATAATAAATATATTTGGTGGGCCAAACAAAATGACTCGGCGAACCAATGTTTGGTATGGGCGATATGACCTCAAATCTATATCCTAATAACAATATATGTCACGATATATCATTTGGTATTTGATTGATAATAGAATAATTACAAAACGGGTTACAAAAGCTCCTAATTTGGCAGCTGACATATGCAGTAACATATTGTGTCATTTCTAATTGTATTATTATTAATGTACTTGTTTATTTACTGTTAATATCTGGTTTATTTATTTGAGAAAATAATACTGGAAATTATGTAATATTTTAGTGCATATTTCAGCAACTAAATTAGGAGTCTGTGTGGCCTGTTTTAAAATGGTTCTATTAGTAAATCTTTATTAAATATTATATCACAAAATCTATTTTAAACCATATCGTCCATCCGTAGTGAAAAGTCCGGTCGTCCTGGTTTGCTTTTCTTTTCCTGTGATTAATGTTGTAAAGAGCAGCGTGTTTGTGCGTCACTGAGATTTCAAGGCAGTTCATACGATAACTTGTTTTTCCTAAGTGCATGTAAAAGTACTGAATGCATTGTGTGACTGAGCAGAGATGGTGTGTTTGTCTTGCAGACATCTGTGAAGAACATCTTCACCCTGAGCAACAGAAGTGGAATTTCAGGATGGAGCAACAGACCTCCCACATTACAAAAGAAGAGGAACACCCACTGATCCCCCATTTTAAGGAGGAAGAAGATGACCCACACACCACTGACATCAAAGAGGAAGAGGAGGACCAGCTGAGCCCCCATTTTAAAAAAGAAGAGGAGGACCCACTGACACCCCATTTTAAAGAGGAAGAGGAAGACCCACTGACACCTCGTTTTAAAGAGGAAGCATTATATCAACTGAGCCCTCACATTAAGGAGGAAGTGGATGAACCACTGACCCATCACATTAAAGAGGAAGAGGAGGACCCACTGACCCCTCCCATTAAAGAGGAAGAGGAGGAACACAGCATCAGTCAGCAGGGAGAGCATCTTGAAGGACTGGAGGAGTTTACAGTGATTAGTGTGATTGTGAAGAGTGAAGGTGATGAGGTCAAAGGTGAGAGTGAGGAGAGGGGAGGGGGGGAGCCTCCAAGCAGCAGCTCAACTCAACACATGACAACAGAAGCTGATGGAGACCACTGTGGAGGATCACAAGCAGACAAGCTCTTAGCTCCACTATCAGATAGTGAGGACACAACGTCACACTCTCCTGACACTGATGATGAAGACTCTAAAGATGATAAGACATGTCACACTGACAACACACACTTCACATGTTCTCTCTGCGACAAAACTTTTAATGACCGTCGCAATATGAAAAGACACATGAGAATACACACTGGAGAAAAACCTTTTTCATGTTCAGTCTGCGGTAAAGGTTTTACTCTAAGTGACCATTTCAAAGCACACATGAGAAGACACACTGGAGAAAAACCTTTTTCGTGTTCAATCTGTAGTAAAGGTTTTGTTCTAAATCAACAGTTGAAAGTACACATGAGAAGACACACTGGAGAAAAACCTTTTTCCTGCTCAGAATGTGGTAAAAGTTTTGTATTAAATCAAAGTTTAAAATTACACATGAGAACACACACTGGAGAAAAACTTTTTTCATGTTCATGCTGCGGTAAAGATTTTACTCGAAAGGACCATTTCAATATACACATGAGAATACACACTGGAGAAAAAACGTTTTCCTGCTCAGAATGTGGTAAAAGTTTTGTAAGAAATCAAAGTTTAAAAGAACACATGAGAATACACACTGGAGAAAAAACATTTTCCTGTTTAAAATGTGGTAAAAGTTTTGTAAGAAATCAAAATTTAAAAGTACACATGAAAACACACACTGGAGAAAAACCTTTTTCATGTTCAATCTGTGGTAAAGATTTTACTCGAAGGGACCATTTCAAAAAACACATGAGAATACACACTGGAGACAAAACTTTTTCCTGCTAAGAATGTGGTATAAGTGTTGTAATAAATTGTAGTTTAAAAGTACACATGAGAACACACACTGGTGAAAAACCTTTTATATGTTCAGTATGTGGTAAAAGTTAAATAGAAAGGCAGGAATTAAAACCACACATGAGAATGCACTCTAGTAAAAAAAACATACTCCTGTTCAAGCTGCAACAAAAGCTTATGTCACTTAGACACTCTTACGGTACACATGAGAACACACACAGGTGAGAAAGTGTTGAGTTGCAGTGTGTGTGGTGAAAGATTCTCTTCTAAGTCCCAGTGTAAGAAACACAAGTGTGCTGGTGAGAACAGCAGCAGCAAATGAAGATGCAGGATTTGAAATAAACTGTCAAAACTTGAACTTTGACTTTCTAACAACATCAGCACATATAACATGTGTGACATCATTGTTGTGTGTGTAACACAATCTTGTTAATATGATTATAGATTAGACACTTCAGATTAGTGCTTTTATTTCAGTCAAGTACATGAGTTAATATACACATTTGTGTACTTTAAAATGAACACAACAATTTGACTGAAAAGGTGAGAATAAACAATACATAAAATATGTTACATACAGTGTAGATATTCATAATTCACTTTTATACTTATTCATAATAGTGTTCCATATATGTTTTTGTAATAATGAAGAGTTACATTTTTATTTTCTAATTGTAGATGATTCCATAGATGAACTCCTTTATATGATGTACATATTTGTTTTACATGTGTTCATACCTTTGCTTTTGAGTACACATAAATCCCTCTTAGTTCATATTTACTGGTTCACATCTGAAACATCTTCTGGACCACTTCTGGAAGCATATTATTATTTACTTTATACATCATTTGAGCAGTTGTCTTGTTCACAATTTTAAAATGTGTGACTTTATGAATTATTTGTTGGGTCTCTTTAATCAATTCTTTAAAATTTTCTTTATTACTCTCTTGTGTAATATGAATATTGTTGTGATTTTTTTTATATGTATGTCCCCAGACCTTTATGCAATAAACAATGTATGCTTCAACTGAAGTTGGGTACAATAAATGTAGTTAATATTTGGGGGTATGTATTTTTATTCTATTTTTTATCACAGTATATTTTGTAAATATTTTCTTTATATGACTTACATGTAGTTTCCAGTTTACGTCATCATCTAGACCAGTGGTTCCCAAATGTGGGTACTTGAAAGTATGCCAAGGGGTACGTGAGATCTTTTTAAAATATTGTAAAAATAGCAACAATTCAAAAATCCTTTATAGATATATTTATTGAATAATACTTCAACAAAATATGAATAAAAGTTCATAAACTGTGAAAAGAAATGCAACAATGCAATATTCAGTGTTGACGGCTACATTTTTTTGTGGACATAGCAAAAGAAAATATTAGGTTAGCAGTGGAAGATATATTAGGATTGCATTCAGAACACATAGGATATAAAGCAATAAACACATATTTAAAAAACACTGGGTTAAATAAAAGAATATACAGTAGGTGGCGGTAATGCGCACCAGAAGGTTGCTTGCCAACAGCCATAAAAAAAAAAATTAAAAAAAAGAAGAAGAAAAGTGCAGTTGTCGACCGGAAGTTGCACACTTCTGGCGCATGCGCAAACACATCGAACAGTAGCAAAGCGGAAAATCCAAGATGGCGGACTAAGCGGCGTGGCTTTCTGGAGAAGTTTCACATTTACGATCTTATAGATTCAAAAATAGCATCAAATACCTCAACTATTCACTTTTTCTTAAGCGCACCGCGCGGACTTTGAGTGCGGAGCGACGGCGTGTTACCCGAAGTGAAGATTGAAGACGTGATAGAAGATGGACGACTACTGCTATGCTAAGATGGCGACGTCACGTCAAAGAGAAAGTGAAAGAGAATCAGCGCCACCAACGGGGAACAATCTGAAAAGCGAAGATGAAGGTGATTGTGTTGCGTTCCCTACTTTGAAAGTTATTTGAATTCCAAGCCTTTAAAGTAGAAATTAACCGACTTTGTTGAACAATGTAAACAACGAACCTCGATCCAAAATGGCGGAAATGTCTGTTTGAAGGTACCGCAGTAGTAAACAGTAGGCAACACATGGGTGTGGGTAAAAAAATCGATTCGAATACGAATAGTGATTCTCACGTTGTGCGATTCAGAATTGATTCTCATTTTTAATAAAATCACTTTTTTTTTAATCCAACAAAACAATACACAGCAATACCATAACAATGCAATCCAATTCCAAACCCAAACCTGACCCAGCAACACTCAGAACTGCAATAAACAGAGCAATTGAGAGGAAACACAAACACCACACAGAACAAACCAAAAATTGTGAAAAAAAAATCAATCAATCAATGTTTACTTATATAGCCTTAAATCACTAGTGTCTCAAAGGGCTGCACAAACCACAACACAAACCACTACGACATCCTTGGTAGGCCGACATAGGGCAAGGAAAACTCACACCCAGTGGGACGTCGGTGACAGTGATGACTATGAGAACCTTGGAGAGGAGGAAAGCAATGGATGTCGAGCGGGTCTAACATGATACTGTGAAAGTTCAATCCACAATGGATCCAACACAGTCGCGAGAGTCCAGTCCAAAGCGGATCCAACACAGCAGCGAGAGTCCCGTTCACAGCGGAGCCAGCAGGAAACATCCCAAGCGGAGGCGGATCAGCAGCGCAGAGATGTCCCCAGCCGATACACAGGCAAGCAGTACATGGCCACCGGATCGGACCGGACCCCCTCCACAAGGGAGAGTGGGACATAGAAGAAAAAGAAAAGAAACGGCAGATCAACTGGTCTAAAAAGGGAGTCTATTTAAAGGCTAGAGTATACAAATGAGTTTTAAGGTGAGACTTAAATGCTTCTACTGAGGTGGCATCTCAAACTGTTACCGGGAGGGCATTCCAGAGTACTGGAGCCCGAAATGAAAACGCTCTATAGCCCGCAGACTTTTTTGGGGCTTTGGGAATCACTAATAAGCCGGAGTCCTTTGAAGGCAGATTTCTTGCCGGGACATATGGTACAATACAATCGGCAAGATAGGATGGAGCTAGACCGTGTAGTATTTTATACGTAAGTAGTAAAACCTTAAAGTCACATCTTAAGTGCACAGGAAGCCAGTGCAGGTGAGCCAGTATAGGTATATATGTATGTATATATGTATATAAAGGTATATACAGTATAGGTATATATGTATGTATATATGTATATAAAGGTATATACAGTATAGGTATATATGTATGTATATATGTATATAAAGGTATATACAGTATAGGTATATATGTATGTATATATGTATATAAAGGTATATACAGTATAGGTATATATGTATGTATATATGTATATAAAGGTATATACAGTATAGGTATATATGTATGTATATATGTATATAAAGGTATATACAGTATAGGTATATATGTATGTATATATGTATATAAAGGTATATACAGTATAGGTATATATGTATATAAAGGTATATACAGTATAGGTATATATGTATATAAAGGTATATACAGTATAGATATATATGTATGTATATATGTATATAAAGGTATATACAGTATAGATATATATGTATGTATATATGTATATAAAGGTATATACAGTATAGGTATATATGTATGTATATATGTATATAAAGGTATATACAGTATAGGTATATATGTATATAAAGGTATATACAGTATAGGTATATATGTATGTATATATGTATATAAAGGTATATACAGTATAGGTATATATGTATGTATATATGTATATAAAGGTATATACAGTACAGGCGTAATGTGATCAAACTTTCTTGTTCTTGTCAAAAGTCTAGCAGCCGCATTTTGTACCAACTGTAATCTTTTAATGCTAGACATGGGGAGACCCGAAAATAATACGTTACAGTAATCGAGGCGAGACGTAACAAACGCATGGATAATGATCTCGGCGTCTTTAGTGGACAGAATGGAGCGAATTTTTATGATATTACGGAGATGAAATCGATTCGAATACAAATCGTGATTCTCACGTTGTGCAATTCAGAATCGATTCTTTTTTTTTTTTTTTTTTTAATCCCACAAACCACTACACAGCAATACCATAACAATGCAATCCAATTCCAAAACCAAACCTGACCCAGCAACACTCAGAACTGCAATAAACAGAGCAATTGAGAGGAGACACAAACACCACACAGAACAAACCAAAAATAGTGAAACAAAAATGAATATTATCAACAGAATCAATATAATTTCAGCATAGCAGTGATTAAAAATCCCTTATTGACATTATCATTAGACATTTATTAAAAAATTTAATAAAAAGAACAATAATGTCACAGTGGCTTACAATTGCATCGCATCTCATAAGCTTGACAACACACTGTGTCCAATGTTTTCAAAAAAGATAAAATAAGTCATATTTTTGGTTCGTTTAATAGTTAAAACAAATTTACATTATTGCAATCAGTTGATAAAACATTGTCCTTTACAATTATAAAAGGTTTAAAAAAAAAAAATCTACTACTCTGCTAGCATGTCAGCAGACTGCGGTAGATCCTGCTGAAATCTATGTATTGAATGAATACAGAATCCTTTTGAATCGGAAAAATATCGTTTTTGAATCGAGAATCGCGTTGAATCGAAACAGTGGTAAATGCTAAATGGGTTGTACTTGTATAGCGCTTTTCTACCTTCAAGGTACTCAAAGCGCTTTGACACTACTTCCACATTCACCCATTCACACACACATTCACACACTGATGGCGGGAGCTGCCATGCAAGGCCCTAACCACGAACCATCAGGAGCAAGGGTGAAGTGTCTTGCTCAAGGACACAACAGGCGTGACGAGGTTGGTAGAAGGTGGGGATTGAACCAGGAACCCTCAGGTTGCTGGCACGGCCACTCTCCCAACTGCGCCACGCCGTCCCCAATCAATATATAATCGAATCGCGACCCCAAAATATTCGACACAATGTCGAATATTTCCAAAAACAATTTGAAATGTGGACTCGTCAGACCACAGAACACTTTTTCACTTTGCATCAGTCCATCTTAGATGATCTCGGACCCAGAGAAGCCGGCGGCGTTTCTGGATGTTGTTGATAAATGGCTTTCGCTTTGCATAGTAGAGCTTTAACTTGCACTTACAGATGTAGCGACCAACTGTATTTAGTGACAGTGGTTTTCGGAAGTGTTCCTGAGCCCATGTGGTGATATCCTTTAGAGATTGATGTCGGTTTTTGATACAGTGCCGTCTGAGGGATCGAAGGTCACGGTCATTCATTGTTGATTTCTCCAGATTCTCTAAAACCTTTTGATATTATGGACCGTAGATGTTGGAATCCCTTAATTTCTTGCAATTGCACTTTGAGAAATGTTGTTCTTAAACTGTTTGACTATTTGCTCACACACTTGTGGACAAAGGGGTGTACCTCGCCCCATCCTTTCTTGTGAAAGACTGAGCATTTTTTGGGAAGCTGTTTTTATACCCAATCAAGGCACCCACATGTTCCCAATTAGCCTGCACACCTGTGGGATGTTCCAAATAAGTGTTTGATAAGCATTCCTCAACTTTAGCAGTATTTATTGCCACCTTTCCCAACTTCTTTGTCACGTGTTGCTGGCATCAAATTCTAAAGTTAATGATTATTTGCAAAAAAAAATGTTTATCAGTTTGAACATCAAATATGTTGTCTTTGTAGCATATTCAACTGAATATGGGTTGAAAATGATTTGAAAATCATTGTATTCCGTTTATATTTGCATCTAACACAATTTCCCAACCCATATGGAAACATGGTTTGTATCTGGTTACCGGTACTTTATTTGAGAAAATAATGCTGGAAATGAAGTAGTATTTTACTGCATATTTCAGCAACTAAATTAGGAGCCTGTGTAGCCTGTTTTAAAATAGTTCTATTAGTAATTCAATACGAAATAATATATCGTAAAATCAATTTTAAACCGTATCGTCTATCCATAGTAAAAAGTCCTGCTGTCCTGGTTGGTTTTTATTTTCCTGTGAATAATGTTGTAAAGAGCAGCGTGTTTGTGCGTCACTGAGATTTCAAGACAGTTCATACGATAACTTGTTTTTCCTAAGTGCATGTAAAAGTACTGAATGCATTGTGTGACTGAGCAGAGATGGTGTGTTTGTCTTGCAGACGTCTGTGAAGAACATCTTCACCCTGAGCAACAGAAGTGGAGCTTCAGGATGCGGACGGAGGAGCCACAGCCCTCCCACATTAAGAAGGAAGAGGAATACCCACTGATCCCCCATTTTAAAGAGGAAGAGGCGGATCCACTGAGCTCTCACATTAAGGAGGAAGAGGAGGAACGCAGCATCAGTCAGCAGGGAGAGCATCTTGAAGGACTGGAGGAGGTTGATGTCACCAAGATGCCAGTGACTGGTGTCCCTGTGAAGAGTGAAGATGATGAGGTCAAAGGTGAGAGTGAGGAGAGGGGAGGGGGGGAGCCTCCAAGCAGCAGCTCAACTCAACACATGACAACAGAAGCTGATGGAGACCACTGTGGAGGATCACAAGCAGACAAGCTCTTAGCTCCACTATCAGATGGTGAGGACACAACGTCACACTCTCCTGACACTGATGATGAAGACTCTAAAGATGATAAGACATGTCACACTGACAACACACACTTCACATGTTCTCACTGCGACAAAACTTTTAAATATCCTAGCGATTTGAAAAGACACATAAGAACACACACCGGAGAAAAAACTTGGACATGCTCAATCTGTGGTAAAGGTTTTATACTAAGTGGTTATTTGAAAACACACATGGGAACACACACTGGAGAAAAAACTTTTTCCTGCTCAGAATGTGGTAAAGGTTTTGTAAGAAATCAAAGTTTAAAAGTACACATGAGAACACACACTGGAGAAAAACCTTTTTCATGTTCGATCTGTGGTAAAGATTTTACTCAAAAGCACAGTTTCAAAGCACACATGAGAGTACACACTGGAGAAAAACCCTTTTCCTGTTCAGAATGTTGTAAAACTTTTGTACTACATCAAAGTTTAAAAGTACACATGAGAACACACACTGGAGAAAAACCTTTTATTTGTTCAGTATGTTATAAAGGTTTTATAGAAAAACAGCAATTGAAATTACACATGAGAAGGCACTCTGATGAAAAACCATACTCCTGTTCAAGCTGCAACAAAAGCTTTCTTCATCGACAATCTTGTACAGCACACATGAGAACACACACAAGTGAGAACGTGTTGAGTTGCAGTGTGTGTGGTGAAAGATTCTCTTCTAAGTACCAGTGTAAGAAACACAAGTGTGCTGGTGAGAACAGCAGCAGCAAATGAAGATGCAGGATTTGAAATAAACTGTCAAAACTTGAACTTTGACTTTCTAACAACATCAGCACATATAACATGTGTGACATCATTGTTGTGTGTGTAACACAATCTTGTTAATATGATTCTAACATTTATAGATTAGACACTTCAGATTAGTGCTTTTATTTCAGTCAAGTACATGAGTTAATATACACATTTGTGTACTTTAAAATGAACAGAACAATTCGACTGAAAGGGTGAGAATAAACAGTACATAAAATATGTTACGTATTACAATGAACATTTTAAGTGTAGATATTCATAATTCACTTTTATACTTTTTCATTATAGTGTTTTATTTATGTTTTTGAAATAATGACATGTTACATATTTTATTTTCGAATTCTAGATGATTCTATAGATGAACTCCTTTATATGATGTACATATTTGTTTTACATGTGTTCATACCTTTGCTTTTGAGTACACATAAATCCCTCTTAGTTCATATTTACTGGTTCACATCTGAAACATCTTCTGGACCACTTCTGGAAGCATATTATTATTTACTTTATACATCATTTGAGCAGTTGTCTTTTATACAATTTTACAATGTGTGACTTTATGAATCATTTGTTGGGTGTCTATAATCCACTCTATGAATTGTCTTTATTACTCTCTTGTGTGGCTTCACGGTGCCAGAAGGGTTAGTGCGTCTGCCGCAGTCCTGGGTTCAATCCCATGCTCGGGATCTTTCTGTGTGGAGTTTGCATGTTCTCCCCGTGAATGCGTGGGTTCCCTCCGGGTACTCCGGCTTCCTCCCACTTCCAAAGACATGCACCTGGGGATAGGTTGATTGGCAACACTAAAATTGGCCCTAGTGTGTGAATGTGAGTGTGAATGTTGTCTGTCTATCTGTGTTGGCCCTGTGATGAGGTGGGGACTTGTCTAGGGTGTACCCCGCCTTCCGCCCGATTGTAGCTGAGATAGGCGCCAGTGCCCCCCGCGACTCCACAAGGGAATAAGCGGTAGGAAATGGATGGATGGACTCTCTTGTGTAATATGAATATTGTTGTGTGATTGTTTTATATGTATGTCCCCAGACCTTTTTGCAATAAACAATGTATGCTTCAACTAAAGTTGGGTACAATAAATGTAGTTACTATTTGTGGGTGTATATTTTATTGTATTAAGTATCACAGTCAAATTTGTAAGTATTTTCTTTATATGACTTAAATGTAGTTTCCAGCTTACTTCATCATCTAGACCAGTGGTGTCAAACTCAAACACAGAGTGGGCCAAAATTTAAAACTGAACAAAGCCGCGGGCCAAGGTTGAACAAATTAACCTTTCAATAGGGACCCAAACAAGTTTTGCATTGAATATTGAACAAGCAAGGCTTATATAACTTTATTGTGACATGCAAAATCCAGTTTCAAATAATAATAATAATTGAAAAATGTCAATGGCAAATCAAATAAAATTATACTAAAAATTGTATGCCTCTTTTCTATTTGCAGCCCTCTGACATAAAGATCAAAATAAACTTTTTCAACAGGCTAATAATAAATTTGAAAATAAAATAATGAATGAATCAAACATTCAAGCCTTGAAGTAGCAAAAGAAAGTGCATGAATAAAACGTTAATTATTGCTCAGTTTGCTACACTGATTTGCTTTAACACTGAATATGGAACAAGCAGCGCGTATATAACTTAATTGTGCAAAATCAACTTTCAAAAAACAAACGAAAAAATATCAATGGCAGAATAAAGAAAATTTAAATTAAAAAATGAATGCCTCTTTTCTATTTGCAGCCTTCTGAGGTAAATATCAACATTAACTTTTTCCACAGGCTAATACATTTTGAAATAAAATTGTTGTTTTGTTGGTATTTTGTGGTGTCCTGGAAGAGTTAGTGCTGCAAGGGATTCTGGGTATTTGTTCTGTCGTGTTTATGTTGTGTCACGGCGCGGATGTTCTTCCGAAATGTGTTTGTCATTCTTGTTTGGTGTGGGTTCACAGTGTGGCGCACACTTGTAACAGTGTTAAAGGTGTTTATAAGGCCACCCTCAGTGTGACCTGTATGGCTGTTGACCAAGTATGCTTTGCATTCACTTGTGTGTGTGAAAAGCCGCATATATTACGTGACTCGGCCGGCACGCTGTTTGTAAGGAGGAAAAGCGGACGTGATGACAGGTTGTAGAGGACGCTGAAGGCAGTGCCTTTAAGGCACGCCCCCAATATTGTTGTCTTGGTGGAAATCGGGAGAAATTCGGAAGGGGCACTGAAAAAAACGTGAGTCTACTGGGAAAATTGGGAGGGTTGGGAAGTATGAGTATTAGCGATGAATGCGGTGTTACAGCGGCACTAACCTAACCCTAACCCTAACCCAAATTTGGCCCGCGGGCCAGAGTTTGACACCCATGATCTAGAGTAACTCAGCCGGGAGGATGTGTGTAATGTTGAGATGTGTTGGAGATGACTTCAATCAATCAATCAATCAATCAATGTTTATTTATATAGCCCCAAATCACAAATGTCTCAAAGGACTGCACAAATCATTACGACTACAACATCCTCGGAAGAACCCACAAAAGGGCAAGGAAAACTCACACCCAGTGGGCAGGGAGAATTCACATCCAGTGGGACGCCAGTGACAATGCTGACTATGAGAAACTTTGGAGAGGACCTCAGATGTGGGCAACCCCCCCTCTAGGGGACCGAAAGCAATGGATGTCGAGCGGGTCTAACATGATACTGTGAAAGTTCAATCCATAGTGGATCCAACACAGCCGCGAGAGTTCAGTCCAAAGCGGATCCAAGACAGCAGCGAGAGTCCCGTCCACAGGAGACCATCTCAAGCGGAGAGATGTCCCCAACCGATACACAGGCGAACGGTCCATCCTGGGTCTCGACTCTGAACAGCCAGTACTTCATCCATGGTCATCGGACCGGACCCCCTCCACAAGGGAGGGGGGGACATAGGAGAAAGAAAAGAAGCGGCAGATCAACTGGTCTAAAAAGGAGGTCTATTTAAAGGCTAGAGTATACAGATGAGTTTTAAGGTGAGACTTAAATGCTTCTACTGACTTGGTTTGTTTGGATGTTGTCAACCTGTCAATTGTTCTATTTAAACATCAATCAATCAATCAATCAATGTTTACTATTATAGCCCTAAATCACTAGTGTCTCAAAGGGCTGCACAAACCACTACGACATCCTGGGTAGGCCCACATAAGGGCAAGGAAAACTCACACCCAGTGGGACATCGGTGACAATAATGACCCAGTGGTACGTCGGTGACAATGATGACTATGAGAACATGATACTGATGATACTGATGACTATGAGAACATATGAGAACATGATACTGTGAAAGATCAATCCATAATGGATCCAACACAGTCGCGAGAGTCCAGTCCAAAGCGGATCCAACACAGCAGCGAGAGTCCCGTGCACAGCGGAGCCAGTAGGAAACCATCCCAAGCGGAGGCTGATCAGCAGCGCAGAGATGTCCCCAGCCGATACACAGGCGAGCAGCACATGGCCACCGGATCGGACCGGACTCCCTCCACAAAGGAGAGTGGGACATAGAAGAAAAAGAAGAGAAACGGCAGATCAACTGGTCTAAAAAGGGAGTCTATTTAAAGGCTAGAGTATACAAATGAGTTTTAAGGTGAGACTTAAATGCTTCTACTGAGGTGGCATCTCGAACTGTTACCGGGAGGGCATTCCAGAGTACTGGAGTCCGAAATGAAAAAGCTCTACAGCCCGCAGACTTTTTTTGGGCTTTGGGGATCACCAGATCTCGCGAGAGAAGCAAGAAATAAACTATTACTTCTTCTTCTTACTGGCAGTTTGCAGCACTTGAAAGGTTCATACTGCCACCTACCGGACTGAAGAGTGTAGTGTGGGCCGTAGGACAGAAGGAGGAAATCCTATTAAGAACCTGTGGAGGGCAGCAATACACCTAAGATGTTCTACTAGCCTGCTGGAAATAGAAAGAAGAAGAAGAAGGAGGGGAAAGCACAATGGGGTTTGATGAAGAAAGTCTAAACGTGGGCATTATAGTTCTGTATTTTTAATCAGTGCATACACATATATGTCCTTTTATATAGGCTACCTTTTATTTTGTTTCCAGAGTATCCTGGTTCCTTGAATTTTGTAAATAAAAATAATCTTCAATCTCGCTGCTTGATGAGTTTGAATTACTAGATGGATAGCGGGAAAAGGAACAATATGTGACAAGGAAGGCTGTGCATGTTACTGTTGTGTTTTTGTTATTTCCCCATCTTCTCTGTGTTGCTTTTCGTGTCAGTTTCTTCTCTTTTCATTAGTGCCAGCGAGGCACACCTGCTACTAATCAGTACCCGGCAATATATAAGTTCATCACAGCCAGCTGCACCTTGCCGGTTAATGACACCTGTGCTCTACACTCGCTCATGCCTGCCTTGCATCCAGAATACTCGGTCCGTACTTTCTCTTTTTATCATCATTCCTGACTTCTGGTGTTTTTTTGTTCCCTAGTTCCTCAGTAATTGAGAGAAGCTTTCTTTGGAACCTTTTGCTGACTCCGAGAGTTCCCCTTCTGTTTAGTTCTTTCCATGGAGTGCACTTTTGCCCCATCGCCTTGAGTTATACCTTTTGTACTTATTAAAGACTATCTATCTTTGTGATTCAACCTTGCCTCCCATCTCTGCATCCTGGGGTCAAATCCCAGCTCAAGGCTTAACAATGATATTAATATTATTCTTTTGTTTAGAATATTATACTTTAGTCTTTTTCTTTGCTCAAATGAACAGGATGAAAGTGTCTTTAATTGTCACTACTGAGTGTAACTATATATAAACATGTATATAATGATCTTCCATTCTTCACCTTTATTACCGCTTGATTTAACTCTCATCTTATTTTATCCAGAGAAAACTTGACCATAAAATCGATGGCTGCACCTCAATAAAATTTCACTGAACTTCAATAAAACTAAATATATCATATTTGGAGATTTCTAAAAATGTAAAACACTAATTATGATGGATAATATTGAAATGTAAGGAATAAAGGTAATCAAATGTTTAGGAGTTAATATACAAACCCCGTTTCCATATGAGTTGAGAAATTGTGTTAGATGTAAATATAAACGGAATACAATGATTTGCAAATCATTTTCAACCCATATTCAGTTGAATATGCTACAAAGACAACATATTTGATGTTCAAACTGATTAATATTTTTTATTTTGCAAATAATCATTAACTTTAGAATTTGATGCCAGCAACACGTGGCAAAAAAGTTGGGAAAGGTGGCAATAAATACTGATGAAGTTGAGGAATGCTCATCAAACACTTATATGGAACATCTCACAGGTGTGCAGGCCAATTGGGAACAGGTGGGTGCCATGATTGGGTATAAACGCAGCTTCCATGAAATGCTAAGTAATTCACAAATAAGGATGGGGTGAGGGTCACCACTTTGTAAGCAAATTGTCGGAACAGTTTTAGAACAACATTTCTCAACGAGCTATTGCTAGGAATCTCATCTACGGTCCGTAAAATCATCAAAAGGTTCAGAGAATCTGGAGAAATCACTGCACATAAGCGATGATAATACGGACCTTTGATCCCTCATCAAAAACCGCCATCAGTGTGTAAAGGATATCACCACATGGGCTCAGGAACACTTCATAAAACCACTGTCAGCAACTACAGTTGGTTGTTACATCTGTAAGTGCAAGTTAAAACTCTACTATGCAAAGCCAAACCCATTTATAAACAGTATCCTGAAACGCTGCCGGCTTCACTGGGCCCGAACTCACCTAAGATGGACTGACGCAAAGTGGAAAAGTGTTCTGTGGTCTGACAAGTCCACGTTCAAAATAATATTTGGAAACAGAGGACGTGGTGTCCTCCGTAACAAAGAGGAAAATAACCATCCGGATTGTTATAGGCGCAAAGTTGAAAAGGCAGCATCTGTGATGGTATGGGGGTGCATTAGTGCCCAAGGCATGGGTAACTTACACATCTGTGAAGGCACCATTAATGCTGAATGGTCCATTAAGGTTTTGGAGCAACATATGTTGTCATCCAAGCAACGTTATCATGGACGCCCCTGCTTATTTCAGCAAGACAATGCCAAGCCACGTTACAACAGTGTGGCTTCATAGTAAAAGAGTGCGAGTACTTTCCTGGCCCGCCTTCAGTCCAGACCTGTCTCCCATCGAAAATGTGTGGCGCAATACGACAAGACCCCGGACTGTTGAACGACTTAAGCTGTACTTATAACAAGAATGGTAAAGAATTGCACTTTTAAATCTTCAACAATTAGTTTCCTCAGTTCCCAAACATTTATTGAGTGTTGTTAAAAGAAAAGGTGATGTAACACAGTGGTGAACATGCAGCCATGAAATTCGAAGTTAATTATTATTTGCAAAAAAAAAAAAAGTTTATGAGTTTGAACATCAACTATGTTGTCTTTGTAGTGCATTCAACTGAATATGGGTTGAAAATGATTTGCAAATCATTGTATTCTGTTTATATTTACATCTAACACAATTTCCCAACTCATATGGAAACGGGGTTTGTAGATGATGAAGTAACCTGGACACTACATGTAGGTCATATTAAGAAAACATAAAACAAATGGAGTGAAATACTAAATAGAATAAAATACATACTTACAAATATTATTTGCAATTATTGTACCCAACTTTAGTTGAAGCATACATTGTGTATTGCATAAAGGTCTGGGGACATACATATAAAACACTCACACAACAATATTCATATTACACAAGAGAGTAATAAAGATAATTAATAGAATGGATTATAGAGACCCAACACATGATTCACAAAGTCACACATTTTAAAAGTAAATGATATTGTATAAAAGACAACTGTTCAAATGATGTATAAAGTAAATAATAATATGCTTCCAGAAGTGGTCCAGAAGATGTTTCAGATGTGAACCAGTAAATATGAACTAAGAGGGATTTATGTGTACTCAAAAGCAAAGGTATGAACACATGTAAAACAAATATGTACATCATATAAAGGAGTTCATCTATGGAATCATCTACAATTACAAAATAAAATATGTAACACTTCATTATTTCAAAATCATATATAAAACACTATTATGAATAAGTATAAAAGTGAAATATGAATATCTACACATAAAATGTTTATTGTATGTAACATATTTTATGTACTGTTTATTCTCACCCTTTTCAGTCAAATAGTTCTGTTCATTTTAAAGTACACAAATGTGTATATTAACTCATGTACTTGACTGAAATAAAAGCACTAATCTGAAGTGTCTAATCTACCACATTCTTAGCAGGAAAAAGTTTTTTCTCCAGTGTGTATTCTCATGTGTTTTTTGAAATGGTCCCTTCGAGTAAAATCTTTACCGCAGATTGAACATAAAAAGGTTTTTCTCCAGTGTGTTTTCATGTGTACTTTTAATTGTGATTTCTTACAAAACTTTTACCACATTCTAAACAGGAAAAAGTTTTTACTTCAGTGTGTATTCTCATGTGTTCTTTTAAACGTTGATTTCTTACAAAAGTTTTACCACATTCTGAGCAGGATAAGGTTTTTCTCCAGTGTGTACTGTCATGTGTGTTTTCAAACTTTACCTTTTAGTAAATTTTTTACCACAGATTGAACATGAAAAACGCTTTTCGCCAGTGTGTGTTCTCATGTGTACTTTTAAATTTGGCCTTTGAGTAAAATCTTTACCGCAGATTGAACATGAAAAAGGCCAAAACACCAGTGTGTGTTCTCATGTGTGCTTTTAAGTTTTTATTTATTACAAAACTTTTACCACATTCTGAGCAGGTAAAAGGTTTTTCTCCAGTGTGTATGCTCATGTGTTTTTTGAAATCCTCTCTTCGAGTAAAATCTTTACCGCAGATTGAACATGAAAAAGGTTTTTTCCAGTGTGTATTCTCATGTGTACTTTTAAATTGTAATTTCTTACAAAAATGTTACCACATTCTAAACAGCAAAACGTGTTGTTACTACAGTGTGTATTCTCATGTGTTCTTTTAAACTTTGATTTCTTACCAAACATTTACCACATTCTGAGCAGGAAAAAGTGTTTTCTGTAGTGTGTATTGTCATGTGTGTTTTCAAATGTTGCCTTTGCGTAAAATTTTTACCACAGATGGAACATGAAAAAGGTTTTTCTCCAGTGTGTGTTCTCATGTGTCTTTTCATATTGTGACAGTGATTAAACGTTTTGTCACAGAGAGAACATGTGAAGTGTGTGTTGTCAGTGTGACATGTCTTATCATCTTTAGAGTCTTCATCATCAGTGTCAGGAGAGTGTGACGTTGTGTCCTCACTATCTGATAGTGGAGCTAAGAGCTTGTCTGCTTGTGATCCTCCACAGTGGTCTCCATCAGCTTCTGTTGTCATGTGTTGAGTTGAGCTGCTGCTTGGAGGCTCCCCCCCTCCCCTCTCCTCACTCTCACCTTTGACCTCATCATCTTCAGTCTTCACAGGGACACCAGTCACTGGGAACTCATCCAACAATTCAATATGCTCACCCTCCTGACTGATGCTGTGTTCCTCCTCTTCCTTCTTAATGTGAAGGCTCAGTGAGTCCTCCTCTTCCGTTTTAAAATGGGGGATCAGTGGGTATTCCTCTCCCTTTTTAATGAGGTTGTTTTGTGGCTCTTTCGTCTGCATCCTGAAGCTCCACTTCTGTTGCTCAGGGTGAAAATGTTCTTCACAGACGTCTGCAAAACAAACACAAGTTTGAGAAACATCCATCCGTGCTCAGTCACACAATGCATTCAGTACTTTGACATGCGCTTTGTAAAAACAAGTTATTGTATGAACTGTCTTGAAATCTCAGTGATGCACAAACACGCTGCTCTTTACAACATTATTCACAGGAAAAGAAACACAAACCAGGACGACAGGATATGGATAGACGATATGGTTTAAAATTGATTTTACGATATATTATTTCGTATTGAATTACTAACAGAACCATTTTATAACAGGTTACACAGGCTCCTAATTTAGTTGCTGAAATATGCAGTAAAATATTACACCATTTCCAGTATTATTTTCTCAAATAAAGTAACTAGATAATAACAGTAAATAAACAAGTACATTAATAAGAATTGTTTTCAATTGCTTTCACCTTCGTCATTATCTTCCTCTTTATGCTCTACTTACCTTATACAAAACTCTCTTTGAACCACATCTAAACTACTGTAATATCATCTGGTGTAACACCTTTCCTACCTACCTTCACAAATTAGAATCCATGCAAAAGAAACGTATACGGGCCCTGTCAGGGTCCAAGTTTAATGCCCCCACTCGTCATCTATTTCATAAATATCATCTCTTAAAGGGGAACATTATCAGCAGACCTATGTAAGCGTCAATATATACCTTGATGGTGCAGAAAAAAGACCATCTATTTTTTTAACCTATTTCCAAACTCTAAATGGGTGAATTTTGGCGAATTAAATGCCTTTCTGTTTATCCCGCTGGAGACGATGACGTCAGAATGTGACGTCGCCAAGGTAACACACCCACCATTTTCATTTTCAACACATTACAAACACCGGGTCTCAGCTCTGTTATTTTCCGTTTTTTTGACAATTTTTAGGAACCTTGGAGACATCATGCCTCGTCGGTGTGTTGTCGGAGGGTGTAACAACACTAACAGGGAGAGATTCAAGTTGCACCACTGGCAAGAAGATGCCAAAGTGTCTGCCGCCAGACCCCCATTGAATGTGCCAGAGTGTCTCCACATTTGACCGGCGATGCTAAGACAGACATGGCACAGGTGATGTATGGATAACCTGCAAATGCATTTGCAACGATAGTCAACGAAATCACAAAGGTGAGTTTTGTTGATGTTGACTGCCAGCTAATCGATGCTAACATGCTACGCTAATCAATGCTAACATGCTATTTACCGGCGGTGCTAAAGCAGACATGGCCCAGAGATGTATGGATAACCTGCAGATGCATTTGCAACTATATTACGTTTCCTTCCACCCACATTTAATGCAAAAAAAACCACTTACCAATCGATGGATTTAAGTTGCTCCAGTGTCAGGAGATGCGAAAGTCCTGATCGTTTGGTCTGCACATTTTACCGGCGATGCTAACGCAGCTATTCGGCCATGCTATGGCTATGAATAGCGTCAATAGCTGTTCGCTCAATAGCTTCAGTTTCTTCTTCAATACTTTCATACTCCAACCATCTGTTTCAATACATGCGTAATCTGTTGAATCGCTTAAGCCGCTGAAATCCGAGTCTGAATCCGAGCTAATGTCACTATATCTTGCTGTGGTATTCCCATTGTTTGTTTACATTGGCAGCACTGTGTGACGTCACAGGGAAATGGATAGTCGTATCGCAAATAGCGAAAATCAAGCACTTTAAAGCTTTTTTTTGGGGCTATTCGGGGACCGGTAAAATTTTGAAAAAAATTTCAAAAAATAAAACAAGCCACTGGGAACTGATTTTTATTGTTTTTAACCCTTTTGAAATTGTGATAATGTTCCCCTTTAAGACTGAAAGAGTTCAATATTTATAAAAATGCTTGTTTCACCTATCAAGTCATTTATAGGCTGAATCTTAGGCTCTGTAGTTTGGTTCCTATTTACCATCCCCAGCATGCCCACAACACTCCTAACTTAGATCTGATAACAGGTAAACATCATTTACTGGCTTGTACCGCTCGCAGTGTCGTATGCAGGGGACCAAAGATTTGGAACCAGCTTAATGAGAGCCTCAAGATGCTGTATCCATTCTCCAACTTCAAAAAGAAACTGAAAAATGACCTATTAACCACATATCTTTAATGCCTCATGTGGGGTGGACTACTGTTGGGTTTTGCATGGTTGAATGTATGTATGTATGTGTATGCTTGCTTTAGTACTATTATCTTGTGTTTCTCATATAGCATTGTTGTTTTGTTTTTGTTTTTTGTTGTTGTGCTTGCTACCATGTTTCATCTTTCCATGTATATATTGTCCTTTGGACCCCCTGTCAAAAGCTTCTTCTAGCTTATTTGGGGGACTCTTTCACGTACCAACATCTTTAAATGATGATATTCACCACTATTGTAAATGTTATATTGTATTGTGAATAAACTTGTAAACTTGAAACTTGACGAAATAATACAATTAGAAATGACACAATATGTTACTGCATATGTCAGCTGCCAAATTAGGAGCTTTTGTAACCCGCTTTAAAATTATTCTATAATCAATCATATACCAAATGATATATCGTGACATATATTGTTATTAGGATATAGATTTGAGGTCATATCGCCCATACCAAACATTGGTTCGCCGAGTCATTTTGTTTGGCCCACCAATTATATTTGTTATATTCTTCAGATGTGTGTGTATGTTTAAAATGTTGTACTCCTGTTCTACATCACGTGGAAGTGTCATGTCATGGGGATGGTGTGCTTTTAACTAAGGGTGTGACGATACGGTCAGCTCACCAAAGGATACTCGATATTGGCTTTAGGAGAAGGAGACAATATTTTGGTGGTTAACATGATTCGTACACATATGTGTACTTCATGTGTATATGAATGTACTTTCCCTTGTGTGCTTAGTTTTACTGTAACTTCATAGTGGATAATATCTATAAACAACCCCACTTGTTTTTCATCTTTAACTTGATGGACTGTTTACTTATCTGACAAATTCAAAGGAAACTGCACTTTTTTAAAATGTTCCCTATCATTCATAAGTCTTATGTTTTTAATTTTTATGAACTTTATTTCATAAATACATGTGAGCAAAACTCAGCTAACATTGGAGTCAATGGGAGCTCCTCTATTAGACCCACAAAGTCCTCCAAAAAAACATCCAAAAACTGCCAACAATACTCCATTTACATTTTGTGACCTGAATATTAACCAAGTATTAGTGATATTGTTATTATAAGCGCTAACGCTAAGGACCTACTTTTAGCGGCGCATTGATCACAGAAGTAACTAGCTTATGCTGCTATATTGACATACTGAGCTGCTTTCTCGCCTCTAAGATGGTGAAAGCTAGTTCTAGATTATAAAGCATGCCTCTCACCTATGTATTAGAAGGTTGTGGACATAAGCCGGGAACTTGGTCAACTTTGACTTCCAACTTAGACCTGGAGATGGCAAGAAAGACACAAAAATAAGCTCTTTTGCACCCACCCTTTTTAACCCTTTGCAAGGATTAATTCTTCATCTAAACGGGATGATATGAACATCCCATCAGTCGGCATCCCAGTGAGAGCAGACATTGTATGCTTAAAATGAGCAAGATATGTAAATATGACACTAATCGATGCTAACATGCTATTTACCGACGGTGCTAAAGCAGACATGGCACAAGATGTATGGATAACCTGCAGATGCATTTGCAACTATATTACGTTTCCTTCCACCCACATTTAATGCGAAAAAAACACTTACCAATCGACGGATTTAAGTTGCTCCAGTGTCAAAAGATGTGAAAGTCCTAAACGTTTGGTCCGCACATTTTACCGGCGATGCTAACGCAGCTATTCGGCCATGCTATGGCTATGAACAGCGTCAATAGCAATTCGCTCAATAGCTTCAGTTTCTTCTTCAATATTTTCATACTCCAACAATCTGTTTCAATACATGCGTAATCTGTTGAATCGCTTAAGTTGCTAAAATCCGAGTTTGAATCCGAGCTAATGTCACTATATCTTGCTGTGGTATTCCCATTGTTTGTTTACATTGGCAGCACTGTGTGACGTCACAGGGAAATGGCCAGTGTCTTCGCAGAGAGCCGAAAATAAGGCACTTTAAAGCTTTATTTAGGGATATTCCGAGACCGGTAAAATTTTGAAAGAAACTTCAAAAAATACAACAAGCCACTGGGAACTGATTTTTATTGTTTTTAACCCTTTTGAAAATTGTGATAATGTTCCCCTTTAAAAGTCTTCCTCCACTCCACTGTATTATCCTGAATCAGATGCACCTGTGTGAGGTCGTTGGCTGCATAAAGACACCTGTCCACCCCATACAATCAGTAAGACCCAAACATTCAGCATGGCTAAGTGCAAAGAGCTGTCCAAAGACTCCAGAGACAAAATTGTACAACTCCATAAGGATGGAAAGGGTTACGGAGAAATTGCCAAGCAGCTTGGTGAAAAAAAAATCCACTGTTGGAGCAATCATTAGAAAATAGAAAAAGCTAAACATGACTATCAATCTCAATCGGAGTGGAGCCCCATGTAAGATATCACCTCGTGGGGTTTTAATGATGCTAAGAAAGGTGAGGAATCACCCCAGGACTACACGGCAGGACTTGGTCAATGACCTAACAAGAGCTGAGAACCACTGTTTCCATGGTCACTGTTGCAAATACACTAAGACGTCATGGTTTGAAATCTCGCATGGCACGGAAGGTTCCCCTGCTTAAACCAGCACATGTTAAGGCCCGTCTTAAGTTTGCCAATGACCATTTAGATCAGGGGTCGGGAACCTTTTTGGCTGAAAGAGCCATGACAGCCAGATATTTCAAAATGTATTTCCGTGAGAGCCATATAGGCGGCGACTTGTCCAGGGTGTACTCCACCGTCTGCCCTATTGTAGCTGAGATAGGCACCAGCGCTCCCCACAACCCCAAAGGGAATAAGCGGTAGAAAATGAATGAATGGATGGATGAATACAACTAAATGCGAGCATTTTTAAGTAAGACCAACATTTTTAGAGTAGAATAAGTCTCTTATTCTTTTTAATAACATTGTTATTCTTAAGTTAACCAATAATAAATACAATACTTCTTACCATTAATGTAACTTCTTGAACATGTGCGATAGAAAATGGATGGTTGGATTAAAATGCATGAGAATGTTTTATCATTTCAACGTTATTTTTAACACTGTGATTACCAGCAGAATTATTAATTACTTATCGTGTTAAGCAATGTCAGCTAAGATTTATCTGACAACCAGATGCAGTCATCAAAAGAGCCACATCTGGCTCTAGAGCCATAGGTTCCCTACCCCTGATTTAGATGATCCAGAGGAGTCATGGGAGAAAGTTTTGTGGACAGATGAGACCAAAATTGACCTTTTTGGTCATAATTCCACTATGCGTGTATGGAGGAAAAAGAATGATGCGGACCATCCCAAGAACACCATCCCTACTGTGAAGCAAGGAGGTGGTAGCATCATGATTTGGGGGTGTTTTTCTGCTCATGGTACAGGACGACTGCACTGTATTAAGGAGAGGATGACTGCAGTCATGTATTGTGAGATTTTGAGCCAAAAACCTAATTCCCTCAGTCAGATCATTGAAGATGAGTCGTGGCTGGATCTTCCAACATGACAATGACCCAAAGCACACAGCCAGGAAAACCAAGAAGTGGCTTCGTAAGAACAATATCAAGGTTCTGGAGTGGCCTAGCCAGTCTCCAGACCTAAATCCAATTGAACATCTTTGAAGGCAGCTGAAAGTCTGTGTTACTCAGCGACAGCCCCGAAACCTGACTGATCTAGAGAAGATCTGTGTGGAGGAGTGGGCCAAAATCCCTCCTATAGTCTGTGCAAACTTGGTGAAGAACTACAGGAAACATTTGACCTCTGTATTTGCAAACAAAGGCTACTGTACTGTTCATGGCGAAGTTGGTAGAGTGGCTGTGCCAGTCATCTGAGGGTTACTAGTTCAATCCCCACCTTCTACCATCCTAGTCACATCCGTTGTGTCCTTGGGCAAGAAACTTCACCCTTGCTCCTGATGAGCGCCTTGCATGGCAGCTCCCGCCGTCAGTGTGTGAATGTGTGTGTGAATGGGCGAATGTGGAAATACTGTCAAAGTGCTCTGGGCTCCTTAAAGCGCTATACAAGTACAACCCATTTACCATTTTTCAAATACTTATTTTCAGCTTTATCACACAAATAAATTGTTAAAAAAATGGTAGATTGTGATTTCTGGATTTTTTCTTTTTAGGTTCTCTCTCATACAGTGGTCATGCACCTACCGTGAAAATTTCAGACCCCTCCATGATTTCTAAGTGGGAGTACTTGCAAAATAGCAGGTTGTTCAAATACTATATATATATATATATATATATATATATATATATATATATATATATATATATATATTTTTTTTTTTTTTTTATATATATATATTTTCAATATTTGGGTACCTCATGATTCCATTACAAACAAAAATGTATGCATATTCAATTTGTGTGCAGCATATTAAAGCCATTTTTCATATTTAATATTTATTTCATTAAATTTTTATTTTAGTCAAACTGAATAAGCATTAATCGCTTACAAGTGTGCAAATAGTGTATTCGTAATAACAAGCATCAGTTGATTGATTTAAGTTCCATGATATGTCCACCCGAATGCAGCTGAGATAGGCTCCAGCACCCCCCCCCCCCAAGGGTGGATATAATAATAATTTTAATAATTGTATTTCTTATCCTGTAAAGCGTCTTTGAGTACACTGAAAAGCGCTATACCAAATAAAATGTATTATTATTATTATTATTATACCATGTGACTCGGTTGGTAGAGCGGCCGTGCCAACAACTTGAGGGTTGCAGGTTCGATTCCCGCTTCCGCCATCCTAGTCACTCCCGTTGTGCCCTTGGGCAAGACACTTTACCCACCTGCTCCCAGTGCCACCCACACTGGTTTAAATGTAACTTAGATATTGGGTTTCACTATGTAAAGCGCTTTGAGTCACTAGAGAAAAGCGCTATATAAATATAATTCACTAATTCACATTACAGAATTAAATCACGAGACTTTCGTTCCTTTCTAGTAACAAATATATAATGATGTTAAGCGTGACTGTAATATAAAAAACAACAGTTAAAGTATTAAATAAGTCAATATAATTCTCATAGAGAACATATAAAATACACTCCTAAAAAAGAACGTCGCATTTGCAACAAATACCTGCTAGTGGGCTAACGCTAGCAAGTTAGCTTGGAACAACATATCAGGTAAATAAGATAAATAATATGAAAATATATAATGTATATTACCTCATAAGCCGCGTGTACAAGAGAGGAGTGGAATATATTCTTCCTATTGTTACACCAGCAACTCTTTTTGTTGTTCTGTGGCCGGGCGAAGGAAGTGTGCACCACTCACTATTGTCCTAGTGAAACACGTGTTTGGCCAACATTTTTTCCGCGGTGGAGAACACCTCGATGACGTCACACAGGAGGAAGAACAAAACAAGATGGCGTCTAGCGGAGAATACGTTGTTTTGGTTATTATGGTTTCTAGGTCTTAATTACAACGTACATGTGCACATGTGTGTCGTTTAACAGAGTAAACGTCGTTATTAATTGTTTGTATGCGGATACATTAGTCTGAGTGCACTTATACGTGCTAGCCTAGCCTGCTGGTTAGTTTAGCTTGTTAGCTGCTAACAAAGAGAGGCGGAAGTGATCGACACATCAAAGCAGAGATCCAATGTAAGTGTAAAGTGTTTTTATTGTGTGAACATGTCTACATTACAAATGATGTGAGTGTTGCTGAATCAGCGACTAACTGCTGCCGTTGAAGAAATATTTGTGATGTTAGAAAAAAACGACAGGAGAGTACGAGGAGGGACTTTGTCATGACCATAGGTGAGGATGGGAACGTAGATCGACCGGTTAACTGAGAGCTTTGCCTTCCGGCTCAGCTCCTTCTTCACCGCAACGGATCGATACAGCGTCCGCATTACTGAAGACGCTGCACCGATCCGCCTGTCGATCTCACAATCCACTCTTCACTCACTCGTGAACCAGACTGTGAGGTACTGGAACTCCTCCACTTGGGGCAGGGAACTCTACCCTTTTCCGGACGAGAACCTTGGACTCGGACTTGGAGGTGCTGATTCTCATCACAGATGCTTCACACTCCGCTGCGAAACGATCCAGTGAGAGCTGAAGATCCTGGCCAGTTGAAACCATCAGGACCACATCATCTGCAAAAAGCAGAGACCTAATCCTGCAGCCACCAAACCAGATCCCCTCAACGCCTTGACTCCGCCTAGAAATTCTGTCCATAAAAGTTATGAACAGAATCTGCGCCTTGGTGGAGTCCAACCCTCACAGGAAAAGTGTCCGACTTACTGCCGACAATGCGGACCAAGCTCTGGCACTGATCATACAGGGAGTGGACCGCCACAATCAGACAGTCCGATACCCCATACTGTCTGAGCACTCCCCACAGGACTTCCCGAGGGACACGGTCGAATGCCTTCTCCAAGTCCACAAAGCACATGTAGACTGGTTCGGCAACCTCCCATGCACCCTCAAGAACCCTGCCGAGAGTATAGACCTGGTCCACAGTTCCATGACCAGGACAAAAACCACACTGTTCCTCCTGAATCCGAGGTTCGACTATGCAGCGTAAACTCCTCTCCAGTACACCTGAATAGACCTTCCCGGGAAGGCTGAGGATGTTTATACATATTGACACAAATACAAAAAAAAAAACTATCCTTATAACGGATGCTTTTGCAATAGTTCGATTTGATCTTTCACAACACCTAGTGGCCACAATAATTCATGAAGTCAAGATCATGGCGCAGAACGTTGAATGATGCGGACACGTTTGTTACTGGATACTTTCTATCTGACTTCTGTTTTGGAGACTTTGTGTATGTATTAAGCAACTATAATTATTTGATATGCTTAAATGTGCTGTTTTAGATAAATGATAAATGGGTTGTACTTGTATAGCGCTTTTCTAACTTTAGCTTAGCTGTTGTGTAGCTGCTAGCTCCTGGTGTGTCCAAAGTACTGCCCATAGCTATGTTTTCAAAACGGTGAGTGTTGAAAATGTGGTATTTGCTTGTCGGTCCAGGCAGCGGCAGCTACGCCCTGTTTCGTCATTGGACCTACGTCTTTGGTTTGGTAGGCAAGACACAGAGCAAGGGAACAATGTGGGACAGCAATGGTGTCCAAATCTTATACCATGCTGGTTGTTGCAATGAAAGAGTAGAGAATAGAATAGAATAGAAAGTACTTTATTGATCCCTGGGGGAAATTCAGCACCACGGTTCGCTCACAATAGACAATAATAATAATAAATAATATATAGCATATATTATTTATATAATATATAATATATGAATAGTATAAATATTCCACATACCGTATTTCCTTGAATAGCCGCCGGGCATGTAATATGCGCCTGCTTTGAATTACTGCCGGGTCAAACTCGCTTACCAAATGCATCATGCTTACTTTTACCGCCCGGTCAAATTCGTGACGTCACGAGTGACGCTTCCCCTGTCATCATTTTCAAAATGGCGGAGGAGTTTGTTTTTGCTTTTACTATGTGTAAACCAGGGGTCTTGTTTCACAGCCATAAAGATCACACTGATGGTAGTGATAGAAAACAACTTTAACACTCTTACTAATGTGCGCCACACTCTGCGAACCCACACCAAACAAGAATAACAAACATTTCGGTAGAACATCGGCTCTGTAACACATTCTAAACGCAACATAAGAATTACCCAGAATGCCATGTCCAAAATAATGTGTAATTACGCCATGAACAGAGACGACTTTTAGCCGCGTTTGTTGCTACGCTAATATGTTCCCTCCAACACGTGACATCACGCGAATGCGTCATCATTCCGCAACATTTTCAACAAGAAACTCGCGGGAAATTTAAAATTGCAATTTAGTAAACTAAAAAGGCCGTATTGGCATGTGTTGCAATGTTAATATTTCATCATTGATATATAAACTATCAGACTGCGTGGTGGGTAGGGTTGGGTATCGTTTGAATTCGAACGATTCCGATTCTTTGTTTCAATTCCGATTCCTGATGATTCTCGATTCCGATTCTTCTTGTATCATGCCGGGATCAATGTGTTTTCCAGGTAGTCCCTGGAAGGTGGTATGTATTTTGGGTTAAGAGTTTTCACCATATCCCTGCAAACATAAACACACATGTAATGTTGTTGTTACTGTTTAGCCCAGTATCAATTAGCTTAGCTCTAACGTTATTGCTTAACTAACCTAAATGTTGGAGATTCCACCTCTGAAAAGGGATGCAGTCTTTTAACTGTGTGTGCAGTGACCTTTCTGTGGCACTCTTCCATCTGTGGCACCGACATCTTCCCCATTGCCGCTACGGTGAACGGAGTACGCTGAGCACATGGCGGAGCCTGGCTAGCAGGTTGTAAATTGTCTATGAAAAAATACGCAAGCTAATTTGTTCGCTGCCTCAACGTTGGCGCAAAACACATTATTTATTGCATATATATATATATTGTTTTACTTCCCGGATTCGGACTGCAGTGCAGTCTCCGAGGTGCCAGGCTGGGCGTCGGAGCCAGAGCCAGAGGAAGAGGCAGAGGAGGACGGTCGGCGCAGCTCGTCGAAAACGAGACACGCATTTATTTGTACTCCATGAACTCGGAGGTGCTTCATCATGTTCGACGTGCACGCACCTAAGCACGAAACAGTCCTGTCACACGTGTTATATTTCGCCGATATTTAATTTTTTTTAGTAAAATAAAGCCACACTTTTGACCGCCGACGCCCGCTATCCATGCTTGACTGACTCATAGGCTCGGCTATGCTAACACTTTCCGCGGTGGGCGCTTCTTCGTTGGTGTTCAGCGGCTTCTTCTTCCGGTCGGCAGACTTATTCTTTTTATCCGGTCGGCGGACTGGGTATCGAAACTAGGAATCGAAATTACAACTTTTGAACGATTCCGGTAGAATCGGAAAGTTAGTCCCGGTTCCGATCGATACTCGATACTCAATGCCCAACCCTAGTAGTGGGTTTCAGTAGGCCTTTAAGTGAAATGTCTTATAGTCGCTTTAATTTGTCTTTAACCAAGCAACATTGTTTTATCCAGTTACTCGATTATTTGAAATCATTTACATTAGAACACTTGATTAATAATATTTTCAAAAGCCACAGTCCTATATCTCATGTATAATTTAATATTTAGCATGTAGGAGTTAAAATGTGTTATGTTTGTGTCCTGTAGACATCCATCAGCTGATGGAACACCAAGAAGAATGTCTCCCTCATCTGCAGGGGGACAGTTTCACTTCAGAGTATCCACAGCCCTCACATTTTAAAGGGGACAAGGAGGATCCACAGCCCCCCTATTGTAAAGAGGAAGAGGAGGGAGAGTGTCCTGTAGGGCAGGAGGAGGCTGATCTCAGCAAGTTTCCACTGACTGTTGTCTCTGTGAAGACTGAAGAGCATGAAGACAAACCACCTGAGTCCTCACAGCTTCATCACAGTCCAAGTAAGCACAACATCCACATATCATCTAATACAATGTTTGTGACATTGTATTAGATGAGTTAGTGATGCAAGGGGTTCTGGGTATTTGTTCTGTTGTGTTTATGTTTTGTTACGGTGCGGATGTTCTCCCGAAATGTGTTTGTCATTCTTTTTTTGGTGTGGGTTCACAGTGTGGCATATATTTGTGACAGTGTTAAAGGCCTACTGAAATGAGATGTTCTTGTTTGAACGGGGATAGCAGGTCCATTCTGTGTCATACTTGATCATTTCGCGATACTGCCAGATTTTTGCTGAAAGGATTTAGTAGAGAACATCCACGATAAAGTTTCGCAACTTTTGGTCGCTAATAGAAAAAGCCTTGCCTTTACCGGAAGTATGTGTGCGTGACATCACGAGTTGCAGGGCTCCACACATATTCACATTGTTTGTTATGGGAGCCACCAGCAGTAAGAGCAATTTAGACCGCGAAAGCGACAATTTCCCCATTAATTTGAGCGAGGATGAAACATTTGTGAATTAGGATATTGATAGTGAAGGACAAGAAAAAAAGCGGCAGCAGTGTGAGTGTTTCAGATGTAATTAGACACATTTACAAGGATAATTCTGGAAGATGTCTCATCTGCTTATTGTTTTAATAGTGTTTTAGTGAGATTTTAAAGATTGTAAAGGCATACAACAAGGCCGGATGGCTGCGGTGCACACGCAGTGTCTCAGAGAGAAGCCGAGGAGCTGCAGGACGAAGAATAATCCACTGATGTCTCCGGTAAGATATATATATCACAATTTCCCCATCCAAAAACATGCTGGTTGACGTAGAGAAAACATGTTCGCTTGACCGCTCTGTGTTAAAGCTTCACAACAAACAAAGAAACATCGGCTGTGTCTCGGTGCTAAAGACAGCTGCAATCCACCGCTTTCCAACAACAGCATTCTTCTTTATAGTCTCCATTATTAAATGAACAAATTGCAAAAGATTCAGCAACACAGATGTCCAAAATACTGTGTAATTATGCGGTTAAAGCAGACGACTTTTAGCCGCTAGTGGTGCAGCGCTAATATTTCCTGACAGTCCGTGACATCACGCGTACGCGTCATCATTACGCGACGTTTTCAAAAAGAAACTCGCAGGAAATTTAAAATTGCAATTTAGTAAACTAAAAAGGCCGTATTGGCATGTGTTGCAATGTTAATATTTCATCATTGATATATAAACTATCAAACTGCGTGGTGGGCAGTAGTGGCTTTCAGTAGGCCTTTAAGTGCTCTACAGCAAACTAGCTTACTATGCTAACATTCACTTCACTGTATGATTTATGAAAATGAGCATGACTGACTTTTGGCCATAAAACGTCCCAAATTACATCACAGCCAACAAATATTACAGCTCAATAAAATATTAACATACTACTCAACGATAGATACTTTGTTGAAAAGATGAACACGTTTGCAATCATCACCGAACTAGCTCAAAGTAGACTTGAAAGGAACTTCTTGTTGTGCCTTGTTAATATGGACATTACTAGGCAATGCTGCCTCCCGCTGTCTAAAGGGGGAAGTGCACCTCAATGTTAAATTCCAAAATGAACTTAAAGGGGAACATTATCAGCAGACCTATGTAAGCGTCAATATATCCCTTGATGGTGCAGAAAAAAGACCATGTATTTTTTTAACCGATTTCCGAACTCTAAATGGGTGAATTTTGGCGAATTAAACGCCTTTCTGTTTATCTCTCTTTTTGCGATGACGTCAGAACGTGACGTCGCCGAGGTAATACAGCCGCCATTTTCATTTCCTCGAACACATTGCAAACACCAGGTCTCAGCTCTGTTATTTTCCGTTTTTTCAACTATTTTTTGGAACCTTGGAGACATCATGCCTCGTCGGTGTGTTGTCGGAGGGTGTAGCAACACTAACAGGGAGAGATTCAAGTTGCACCACTGGCCCGAAGATGCTAAAGTGTCTGCCGCCAGACCCCCATTGAATGTGCTGAAGTGTCTGCACATTTTACCGGCGATGACAGACATGGCACAGAGATGTATGGATAACCTGCAGATGCATTTGCAACGATAAAGTCAACGAAATCACAAAGGTGAGTTTTGTTGATGTTGACTTATGTGCTAATCAGACATATTTGGTTGCGGCGTGACTGCTAGCTAATCGATGCTAACATGCTATTTACCGGCGATGACAGACATGGCACAGAGATGTATGGATAACCTGCAGATGCATTTGCAACTATAAAGTCAACGAAATCACAAAGGTGAGTTTTGTTGATGTTGACTGCCAGCTAATCGATGCTAACATGCTATATACCGGTGGTGCTAAAGCAGACATGGCACAGAGATGTATGGATAACCTGCAGATGCATTTGCAACTATATTACGTTTCCTTCCACCCACATTTAATGCGAAAAAAACACTTACCAATCGACGGATTTAAGTTGCTCCAGTGTCAAAAGATGCAAAATTCCTGATCGTTTGGTCCGCACATTTTACCGGCGATGCTAACGCAGCTATTCGGCCATGCTATGGCTATGAATAGCGTCAATAGCTATTCGCTCAATAGCTTCAGTTTCTTCTTCAATATTTTCATACTCCAACCATCCGTTTCAATACATGCGTAATCTGTTGAATCGCTTAAACCGCTGAGATCTGAGTCTGAATCCGAGCTAATGTCACTATATCTTGTTGTGCTATTCGCCATTGTTTGTTTACATTGGCAGCACTGTGTGACGTCACAGGGAAATGGATAGTGTCTTCGCAGAGAGCGAAAAAAAGGCACTTTAAAGATTTTTTTAGGGATATTCCGGGACCGGTAAAATTTTGAAAAAAACTTCAAAAAATACAACAAGCCACTGGAAACTGATTTTTATTGTTTTTAACCCTTTTGAAATTGTGATAATGTTCCCCTTTAAAGGCCTACTGAAACCAACTACTACTGACCACGCAGTCTGATAGTTTATATATTTTATTATTATTTTATATGATATTATTATTATTTATTATATAGGAACGGCTTCAAGGTACTCAAAGCGCTTTGACACTACTTCCACATTTACCCATTCACACACACATTCACACACTGATAGAGGGAGCTGCCATGCAAGGCGCCAACCAGCACCCATCAGGAGCAAGGGTGAAGTGTCTTGCTCAGGACACAACGGACGTGTCGAGGTTGGTACTAGGTGGGAATTGAACCAGGGACCCTCGGATTGCGCACGGCCACTCTCCCAAAAGCGCTATACAAGTACAACCCATTTATCATTTATATATCAATGATGAAATATTAACATTGCAACACATGCCAATACGGCCTTTTTAGTTTACTAAATTGCAATTTTAAATTTTCCGGGAGTTTCGTCTTGAAAACGTTGTGTAATGATGACGTGTACGCAAGACGTCACGGGTTTTTAGGAAGCATGAGCTCTGCACACACACACAGCTAAAAGTCGTCTGCTTTAACGGCATAATTATACAGTATTTTGGAGATCTGTGTTGCTGAATCTTTTGCAATTTGTTCAATTAATATTGGAGAAGTCATAGTAGAAAGATGGAGATGAGAAGCTTTAGCCTTTAGCCACACAAACACACGGTGATTCCTTGTTTAAAATTCCTGGAAGTGAAACATTTACTATGGATCACAGCGCGATCAAGCGAACATGAATCGCGACGGAATGTCAACCAGCAGGTTCTGGTGAGAAAATTGTGGTAAAAAGTCGCTTCTTACCAGAGAAAAGTTGAGCTTGTGCCGTCCATAGCTGCCGTCGACTCCCCTGAGACACTGCGCGTCAGGACACCCGTGGAGACACCCTTCCGACTATCAGGTGCTATTTAACTCACTAAAACACTAGCAACACAATAGAAAGATAAGGGATTTCCCAGAATTATCCTACTAAATGTGTCTAAAAACATCGGAATCCGTCCCAATGCAATCGCGTTTTTTTTTGTTTGTTTTTTCTAGTCCGTCGCTATCAATATCCTCAAACACAAATCTTTCATCCTCGCTCAAATTAATGGGGAAATTGTCGTTTTCTCAGTCCGAATAGCTCTTTTTGTTGGAGGCTCCCATTAGAAACAATGTGAATATGTGAGGAGCCATCAAACATGTGACGTCATCGTCTGCTACTTCCGGTACAGGCAAGGCTTTTCTCTTAGCACCGAAAGTTGCAAACTTTATCGTGGATGTTCTCTACTAAATCCTTTCAGCAAAAATATGGCAATATCGCGAAATGATCAAGCATGACACATAGAATGGACCTGCTATCCCCGTTTAAATTAGGAACATCTCATTTCAGTAGGCCCTTAAAGGCCTACTGAAAGCCACTACTATCGACCACACAGTCTGATAGTTTATATATCAATGATGAAATATTAACATTGCAACACATGCCAATACGGCCTTTTTAGTTTACTAAATTACAATTTTAAATTTCCCGCGGAGTTTCTTGTTGAAAACGTCGCGGAAAAAGATGACGTGTGTTTGTGACGTTATTGGTTGGAGGGGACATTCTAGCTCAGCACCACTTACGGCTAAAAGTTGTCTATTTTCATCACATAATTACACAGTAATTTGGACATCTGTGTTGCTGAATCTTTTGCAATTTGTTCAATAATTAATGGAGACTATAAAGAACAATGCTGTTGGTGGAAAGCGGTGTATTGCAGCTGTCTTTAGCACCGAGACACAGCCGGTGTTTCTTTGTTTGTTCTGAAGCTTTAACACAGAGCGGTCTCTACGTCAACCAGCATGTTTTCGGTTGGGAAAATTGTGATATATATATCTTACCGGAGACATCAGTGGATTATTCATCCTCCTGCAGTAGCTGTCAAAAAAGGCAGATGTGAGCTTGGCTCCTCGGCTTCTCTCTGAGACACCGGCGTGTTCACCGCAGCCATCCGACTTTGAGGTATGTCTTTACAATCTCACTAAAACACTATTAAAACAATAAGCAGATAAGGGATCTTCCAGAATTATCCTAGTAAATGTGCCTAATTACATCTGAAACGCTCACACTGCTGCCGCCCGGAGACGTCGCTTTTTATTTTATCTGATATATTTTTTTCTTTCTAGTCCTTCACTATCAATATCCTCATCCACGAATCTTTCATCCTCGCTCAAATTAATGGGGAAATTTTTGCTTTCTCGGTCCGAATTGCTCTTACTGCTGGTGGCTCCCATTATAAACAATGTGAATATGTGTGGAGCCCTGCAACTCGTGATGTCACGCACACATACTTCAGGTAAAGGCAAGGCTTTTCTATTGGAGACCAAAAGTTGCAAACTTTATCGTCGATGTTCTCTACTAAATCCTTTCAGCAAAAATATGGCAATATCGCAAAATGATCAAGTATGACCCATAGAATGGACCTGCTATCCCCGTTTAAATAAGAAAATCTCATTTCAGTTGGCCTTTAAACACTGGTTTTACATATACTAGCTATAAATCCAACAAACAAGACAGAACAATATATATATATATATATATATATATATATATATATATATATATATATATATATATATATATATACACACACACACACACACATACAGTCGTGAACATAATGTCATGGCTGTCTTGAGTTTCCAATCATTCCTACAACTTTTACTTTTTGTGATAGAGTGATTGGAGCACATACTTGTTGGTCACAAAAAACATTCATGAAGTTTGCTTCTTTTATGAATGTATTATGGCTCTACTGAACATGTGAACAAATGTGCTGGGTCAAAAGTATACATACAGCAATGTCAATATTTGCTTACATGTCCCTTGGCAAGTTTCACTGCAATAAGGCACTTTTGGTAGCCATCCACAAACTTCTGCTTGAATATTTTGACTACTCCTCTTGACAAAATTGGTGCAGTTCAGCTCAATTTGTTGTTTTTTTTTTACGTGGACTTGTTTCTTCAGCATTGTCCACACGTTTAAGTCAGGACTTTGGGAAGGCCATTCTAAAACTTTGATTTAACCATTCCTTCACCACTTTTGACGTGTGTTTGTGGTCATTGTCCTGTTGGAACACCCAACCGCGCCCAAGACCCAACCTCCGGGCTGATGATTTTAGGTTGTCCTGAAGAATTTGGAGGTAATCCTTCTTTTTCATTGTCCCATTTAAAGGGCCATTTCCATTGGCAGCAAAACAGGCCCACAGCATCATACTACCACCACCATGCTTGACGGTGGGAATGGTGTGCCTGGGATTAAAGGCCTCACCTTTTCTCCTCCAAACATATTAATGGGTATTGTGTCCGAACAGCTCCATTTTAGTTTCATCTGACATGGACGAAGCTAAGACCTTCTGGAGGAAAGTTCTGTGAAATACCACAAAATAACTTGTAGTGTCTTTTTAATTTATAGCCAAAAATATTTTTATTTTATAGATATTTTCAAAGCAGAATATAGTCCTTAGGGCCCTCTTGCACCCCATTAGGTAACCGTAAGATCTGGGTCTCTTAAGAACTCACTGTTGGTGCTAATTGACCTGTTTCTTCTCCTTTTTACCGAATTCGAAAGCAAAAGTGAGTGCACACATAACCGAATCGTAAAGCAGAATTGAAAATTAAATCTGAATTGGTAAAATCTCATCAATATCGCTCCTAACATGTGACTGAACAAATATGGACTCCTCTCAAGCATGTTTGTCTTCTTGTGTCCTTCAGACGTCTGTGCAGAACATCTTCTCTCTGAGCAACAGAAGTGGAGCTTCAGGATGGACAAGGAGGAGCCACAGCCCTTACACATTAAGGAGGAAGAAGAGGCGCCACATACATTGCAAATGCAAAGTGAAAAAAATAACCCACTGACCTCCCTTTTTAAAGAGGAAGAGGAGGAACACAGCATCAGTCAAGAATGGTTGGAGGAGTTCCATGTGATTGTGAAGAGTGAAGATGATGAGGTCAAAGGTGAGAGTGAGGAGAGGGGAGGGGGGGAGCCTCCAAGCAGCAGCTCAACTCAACACATGACAACAGAAGCTGATGGAGACCACTGTGGAGGATCACAAGCAGACAAGCTCTTAGCTCCACTATCAGATAGTGAGGACACAACGTCACACTCTCCTGACACTGATGATGAAGACTCTAAAGATGATAAGACATGTCACACTGACAACACACACCTCACATGTTCTCACTGCGACAAAACCTTTAAATATCCTAGTGCCTTGGAAAGACACATGAGAACACACACTGGAGAAAAACCTTTTTCATGTTCAATCTGCGGTAAAGATTTTACTCAAAAGTACCATTTCAAAGCACACATGAGAATACACACTGGAGAAAAAGCTTTTTCCTGTTCAGAATGTGGTGAAAGTTTTATAAGAAATCAAAATTTAAAAGAACACATGAGAGTACACACTGGAGAAAATCCTTTTTCATGTTCAATCTGCGGTAAAAATTATACTCGAAGCCAATATTTCAAAACACACATGAGAATACACACTGGAGAAAAGCCTTTTTCCTGCTCAGAATGTGGTAAAAGTTTTATAATTAGTCAAATTTTAAAAGTACACATGAGAACACACACCGGAGAAAAACCTTTTTCATGTTCAATCTGCGGTAAAGATTTTACTCAAAAGTACCATTTCAAAGCACACATGAGAATACACACTGGAGAAAAACCTTTTTCCTGCACAGAATGTGGTAAAAGCTTTGTAAAAAATGAACATTTAAAAGAACACATGAGAAGACACACTGGAGAAAAACCTTTTTCATGTTCAATATGCGGTAAAGATTTTTCTCAAAAGCGCAATTTCAAAACACACATGAGAATACACACTGGAGAGAAACCTTTTTCCTGCTCAGAATGTGGTAAAAGTTTTGTAAGAAATCTAACTTTAAAAGAACACATGAGAACACACACTGGAGAAAAACCTTTTATATGTTCCGTATGTGGTAAAGGTTACATAAAAAAAAGCTGCTTAAATTTACACATGAGAACACACACTGGTGAAAAACCATTCTCCTGTTTAAGCTGCAACAAAAGCTTTCGTCACCAACAATCTTGTAAAGTGCACATGAGAACACACACAGGAGAGAAAGTGTTGAGTTGCAGTGTGTGTGGTGAAAGATTTTCTTATAAGTACCAGTGTAAGAAACACAAGTGTGCTGGTGAGAACAGCAGCAGCAAATGAAGATGCAGGATTTGAAATAAACTGTCAAAACTTGAACTTTGACTTTCTAACAACATCAGCACATATAACATGTGTGACGTTGTTGTGTGTGTAACACAATCTTGTTAATATGATTCTAACATTTATATAGATTAGACACTTCAGATTGGTGATTTTATTTCTGTCAAGTACATGAGTTAATATACACATTTGTGTACTTTAAATGGAACAAAAAAATAATTTGACTGAAAAGGTGAAAATAAACACTACATAAAATATGTCACATACAATAAACATTTTCATTTTAGGTATTCATAATTCACTTTTATATTTATTCATAATAGTGTTTTTTTAAATAATGATATGTTGCATATTTTGTTTTCTAATTGTAGATTCCATAGATGAACTCCTTTATATGATGTACATATTTGTTTTACATGTGTTCATACCTTTGCTTTTGAGTACACACAACTCACCTACTCAGTGGCCTAGTGGTTAGAGTGTCCGCCCTGATATCGGTAGGTTGGGAGTTCAAACCCCGGCCGAGTCATACCAAACACTATAAAAATGGGACCTATTGCCTCCCTGCTTGGCACTCAGCAGCAAGGGCTGGAATTGGGGGTTAAATCACCATACATGATTCCCGGACGCGGCATTGCTGCTGCCCACTGCTCCCCTCACTTCCCAGGGGGTGATCTAAGGGATGGGTCAAATAAAGAGGACAAATTTCACCACACCTAGTGTGTGTTTGACAGTCATTGTGACAATCATCGATTCCATAGATGAACTCCTTTATATGATGTACATATTTGTTTTACATGTGTTCATACCTTTGCTTTTGAGTACACATAAATCCCTCTTAGTTCATATTTACTGGTTCACATCTGAAACATCTTCTGGACCACTTCTGGAAGCATATTATTATTTACTTTATACATCGTTTGAACAGTTGTCTTATGCAATTTTAAAATGTGTGACTTTATCAATCATTTGTTTGGTCTCCTTAGTCCATTCTATTAATTGTGTTTATTACTCTCTTGTGTAATATGAATATTGTAGTGTGATTGTTTTATATGTATGTCCCCAGACCTTTATGCAATAAACAATGTATGCTTCAACTAAAGTTAGGTACAATAAATGTAGTTAATATTAATACACTTCATTTTACATACTCAGGAGTTTGCACTTAACCTGCTCTCTGGAATATTCCCCCGGTGACTGTGTGACTTTTGTGTAAACATGTTGATACACATTGTTACAAACTGAGAGGAACATCAACCTCTCATATAAATATTGTGCGTCTGAAACGGTCTTGGCGGCCTGCTGATAATATCGGCCGATAAATGCTTTAAAATGTAACATAGAAATTTATCGGTATCGGTTTCAAAAAGTAAAGTTAATGACTTTTTAAAACGCCGCCGTACCTATCGGTACATATCCAGTAAAACACGGTTGCAGGGAATGTTTGCCATATCGGGAACTTGCCAACCCTCCCAATTTTCACGGGAGACCCCAGAATTTCAGTGCCCCACACGAAAATCTCCCCGGGTAACCATTCTCCCGAATTTCTACAGATTTCCACCGGAATATACCGGCGGGGTGCCTTAAAGGCACTGCCTTTAGCGTTGCCTACAACCTGTTTCCTCCATACAATAAGCGTGCTGGCCCAGTCACATAGTACATGCATTCTTACACACACTTAAGTGAATGTAAGGCATACTTGGTCAACAGCCATACAGGTCACACTGAGGGTGGCCGTATAAACATCTTTAAAGGCCTACTGAAACCCACTACTAACGACCATGCAGTCTGATAGTTTATATATCAATGATGAAATATTAACATTGCAACACATGCCAATACGGCCTTTTTAGTTTACTAAATTGCTATTTTAAATTTCCTGCGAGTTTCTTGTTGAAAACTGTCAGGAAATATTAGCGCTGCACCACTTGAGGCTAAAAGTCGTCTGCTTTAACCGCATAATTACACAGTATTTTGGACATCTGTGTTGCTGAATTTTTTGCAATTTGTTCATTTAATAATGGAGACGTCAAAGAAGAATGCTGTTGGTGGAAAGCGGTGGATTGCAGCTGTCTTTAGCACCGAGACACAGCCGGTGTTTCTTTGTTTGTTGTGAAGCTTTAACACAGAGCGGTCAAGCGAACATGTTTTCTCTACATCAACCAGCATGTTTTTGGATGGGGAAATTGTGATATATATCTTACCGGAGACATCGGTAGATTATTCGTCGTACTGCAGTAGTTGTCAAAAAAGGCAGCTGTGAGCTTGGCTTCTCTCTGAGACACTGCGTGTTCACCGCAGCCATCCGACCTCGAGGTATGTCTTTACAATCTTTAAAATCTCACTAAAACAATATTAAAACAATAAGCAGATAAGGGATCTTCCAGAATTATCCTAGTAAATGTGTCTAATTAGAACTAAAACGCTCACACTGCCGCCACCCGTCGCTTTTTTATTTTTTTCCTAGTACTTCACTATCAATATCCTAATTCACGAATCTTTCATCCTCGCTCAAATTAGTTGGGGAAATTGTCGCTTTCTCGGTCCAAATTGCTCTTACTGCTGGTGGCTCCCATTATAAACAATGTGAATATGTGTGGAGCCCTGCAACTCGTGACCTCACGCGCACATACTTCCGGTAAAGGCAGGGCTTTTCTATTAGCGACCAAAAGTTGCAAACTTTATCGTCAATGTTCCCTACTAAATCCTTTATGCAAAAATATGGCAATATCGCGAAATGATCAAGTATGACACCTAGAATGGACCTCTACTAAATCATTTCAGCTAAAGTATGCCAATATTGCAAAATGATCAAGTATGACAGCTAGAATGGACCTGCTATTCCCGTTTAAATGAGAAAATCTCATTTCAGTAGGCCTTTAACACTGTCACAAATATGTGCCACACTGTGAACCCACACCACAACAAAAATGACAAACACATTTCGGGAGAACATCCGCACCGGTGGCAGAGGGGTTAGTGCGTCTGAATACGAAGGTCCTGCAATCCTGGGTTCAAATCCAGGCTCGGGATCTTTCTGTGTGGAGTTTGCATGTTCTCCCTGTGAATGCGTGGGTTCCCTCCGGGTACTCCGGCTTCCTCCCACTTCCAAAGACATGCACCTGGGGATAGGTTGATTGGCAACACTAAATTGGCCCTAGTGTGTGAATGTGAGTGTGAATGTTGTCTGTCTATCTGTGTTGGCCCTGCGATGAGGTGGCGACTTGTCCAGGGTGTACCCCGCCTTCCACCCGATTGTAGCTGAGATAGGCGCCAGCGCCCCCCGCGACCCCAAAAGGGTATAAGCGGGTAGAAAATGGATGGATGGATGGATGGATCCGCACCGTAACAAAACATAAACACAACAGAACAAATACCCAGAAGCCCTTGCAGCACTAACTCTTCGGGGACGCTACACAATGCTCCCCTGCTGCAACCCTATCCCTATATCCCGAAGTTGGAGGTCTCAAGTTTGGCAAGTATGCTCTAGTATACTTTGGAATGAAGCTGTGTGCCTTTATTGTTTTTGTAGCTGTTGTTTTGAGGCATTCTAAAAAAATAATAATAATAAAAAGAATGCACTTTGTGAAAGTCAAAGTATAGTATTTCCCATAGTTGTAATGGCTATTAGGATTATCTCAGGGAGAGCATGTCCCAAATTCCAAGCTGCTGTTGAGGCATCCATCCATCCATTTTCTACCGCTTATTCCCTTTGGGGCCGCGGGGGGCGCTGGTGCCTATCTCAGATACAATCGGGCGGAAGGCGGGGTACACCCTGGACAAGTCGCTACCTCACTGCAGGGCCAACACAGATAGACAGACAACATTCACACACTAGGGCCAATTTAGTGTTGCCAATCAACCTATCCCCAGGTGCATGTCTTTGGAAGTGGGAGGGGCCTATCCCCAGGTGCATGTCTTTGGAAGTGGGAGTGGCCTATCCCCAGGTGCATGTCTTCGGAGGTGGGAGGAAGCCGGAGTACCCGGAGAGACACTAACCCCTCTGCCACTGTGAAGCCAATAATATATATATATATATATATATATATAATGCCAGAGGAAATGTAAAAAGATCATGAAAACCTCCCACATTCTAAAAACGATTAGCATCAAAGACAAAAATAATATCATGAGTGTAATATTTTTATTTATTTGTTTTTCTTTCATTATGCTACTGTTGTTTCAATACATTGTTAAATATTTGAATACTTTTACATAAATAAGTTGTATGTCTTTGTTTTGAAAATGTAAAATGGACAAGTTTACTTTTATTTTCAGAATAAGTAAATAGTATATTATAAAATAGTAGTACCGGGGGTGGGGAACTGGTTGTACTTATTTTTCACGCGAGATCTGGAAAAGAGCTGCTTACTTGTTTCTCTCGCGAGATCTGACAACACTGCGCGCGAACCAAACACGGCGAGGATAAAGCAAGATGGCGTCTGACGGTGAAGACGTTATTGCAGTCATCACAGTTCAGTGTTCTTAATCTGTGCCTCCATGTACACATATATGTCCTTTTTTACACTCTAGTAAATAGAGTAAACATCGTTAATAACTGTTTGCATCCGGTTATATTAGTCTGAGCGCACTTTGATGCTTCTCCAGCTAGCTTAGCTTGCTAGTTAGCTTAGCTTGTTAGCTGCTAACAAAGAGAGGCGGAAGTGATCAAAACACATCGCTAAGCAGAGATCAAGTGTGAGTGTAAAGTGTTGTGATTGTGTGAAAATGTGCGAAAGAACCATAGCAGAGTACGAGGAGGAGCTTTGTCCAACAAAAGAGGAGAAGGAGCGACAACATCAAAAACATCAAGTTGTGTTACACAGAACAGGTTTGTTTACTTCTTACTCTCACATCTTTACTCACTTTATATTTATTATTAACACTATTCCTAAATAGATTGTCTATAGGAAGATGAATTGTCATGTGAGGATGATGCACTGATTGTTTTACATTGTTCATAAAAACGAGACAGTTTCAGACACACAATATTTATGAGAGGTTGATGTTCCTCTGTTTGTCTCGCCACACCTAGTGTGTGTGTGACAATCATTGCTACTTTAACTTTTTAACGTGGCAGTGATTGTCGAAAAAACAAATCCTGATCTAAAGATGACATCTTGATCTCATACCATCTCAAACCAATCACCCGCTTATTATTAAGTGAAATGTCTTATAGTCGCTTAAATTTGTCTTTAGTCAAGCAACACTATGTTTTATCCAGTTACTCGATTAATCGAAAACATTTCCAGTAGAACACTTGATTAGTAACATTTTCAATAGCCACAGCCCTATATTTCATGTACGATTTAATATTTAGGATGTAGGAGTTAAAATGTGTTTTGTTTGTGTCCTGTAGACATCCATCAGCTGATTGGACACCAAGAAGAATGTCTCCCTCATCTGCAGGGGGACAGTTTCACTTCAGAGTATCCACAGCCCTCACATTTTAAAGGGGACAAGGAGGATCCGCATTCATCTTATTTTAAAGAGGAAGAGGAGGGAGAGTGTCCTGTAGGGCAGGAGGAGGCTGATCTCAGCAAGTTTCCACTGACTGTTGTCTCTGTGAAGACTGAAGAGCATGAAGACAAACCACCTGAGTCCTCACAGCTTCATCACAGTCCAAGTAAGCACAACATCCACATATCATCTAATACAATGTTTGTGACACATGTTCATCCGGGGGCCACATTTATCACTAAAGATGGAGATATACTTGCTTTTTAACACCACCATTTAAAAATGAATGCTCATCAATCATCAACAGTGTAATTCTGGACTAACGACACAACTATTTGTATTTTTAATTCCAGCTGACTGACGTAACTATGACACGTTGTCACATTGAGTTCAGCTGCCGCTGCTACACATTAAGATCAGCTTTGAATAATGACAAATAAGGAAGCAACCACACACAAAAGTTTGATGTGTGTGTTATTGAGAAGAAGATGACATAACTGCATTTCACCTTGCACTGCACACATAGTTGACTTCTTTAAGACTTCAAATAAACAGCTGCTGATAAAATCAATCAATCAATCAATGTTTATTTATATAGCCCCAAATCACAAATGTCTCAAAGGACCGCACAAATCATTACGACTACAACATCCTCGGAAGAACCCACAAAAGGGCAAGGAAAACTCACACTCAGTGGGCAGGGAGAATTCACATCCAAGGGACGCCAGTGACAATGCTGACTATGAGAAACCTTGGAGAGGACCTCAGATGTGGGCAACCCCCCCCCCCCCCCCCTCTAGGGGACAACATCAAAGACTTCCCTGCTCTGAGATGTTACAGAACATCATGTTGGAGGTGTTCAACCTCTTCCACTAATAGGAATGCTATTTAAAATGCCTTTTTTCTACTTTTTTGTTTCCACAAATGACATGTAGTACTGATAAGAGTACCGATAAATACTGGTATCGATTAGGGTATCATATCGATAAATTCTTAACGATTTATATCCCTACTGAAGATACAAGCCAGATATATTAAAAAAAAATAATTTCAACGTTTGTTTGGATTTAGTTACTTCTCAGCTGTCCAACAATGTCTCAATCAATCTATTTTATTAGTACTAAATAGCAAATGTTCTTGTCTTTCTAAAGTCTTTCTTTTGTCAGCCCCCTCGCGGTAAAGTTGTCCGAGTGTAAACTATTTGTGACTAATAAAACTTTCGGTGAACCAAAATTGAAGAAACTGTTCCGGAAAGTTAATTACTTTGAAGACGGCCAATAAAAACTCAATCAGAATCAGAAATACTTTAATAATCCCCGAGGGGAAATTAAGTGTTGTAACCATACCGACATTTTGCACCGGTACTAAAATTATTTTGGTACTTTTCTAAATAAAGGGGACCACAAAAATGGCATTATTGGCTTTATTTTGAGAAAAAAACTTAGGGTACATTAAACAAATGCAGTTAAGTCCTTAAATAAAATAGTGAACATACTAGACAACTCGTCTTTTAGTAGTAAGTAAACAAACAAAGACTCCTAATTAGTCTGCTGACATATGCAGTAACATATTGTGTCGTTTATACACCTATTATTTTGTACACATTATTAAGGACAAGTGGTAGAAAATGAATTATTAATCTACTTGTTCATTTACTGTTAATATCTGCTGACTTTCTCTTTTAACATGTTCTGTCTACACTTCTGTTAAAATGTGACAATCACTTATTCTTCTGTTGTTTGATACTTTACATTAGTTTTTGGATGATACAACAAGTTTGGGTATCAATCCGATACCAAGTAGTTACAGGATCATACATTGGTCGTATTCAAAGTCCTCATGTGTCCAGGGACATATTTCCTGAGTTTATAAACATAATATACATTTAAAAAAAACGAAAGAAGACGTTGTGATGCCAAAACATATCGATGTAATCATAGTAGTATCGGTTAGATATGTGGCGTTTGTTTACATTTTGATGCCAGTGAGCTACAGTGTGTAGTGAAGCATGTTTAGCTGTTCCACGTCCTGCAGTGATAATGTTACTTGTAAGAAACTTACTTTATCTGTCGCCATGGAGACCAGGATTAGTGATTTAGAAGTAGCTAAAACACTGCCGATGGACGTCAGCCGCTAGCTAGCTAGCTAGCCATGTCTTAAAGCACCTCTTCCTGAGGGTGTTTCAGTGTTACAACTTCACTTTTATTGTGAGTTTTTAAGCCAAAATGCATCCGTTCTCCCTTTTCTGTCTCCACACTGAGTCTGCTTGTAAGTACTCGGTGATTGTGTGCCGCCGAACATGCTCGTCTGCTCGTAAACCAGCAATGTCACGACGTGACTTTGACGCGGGAGAGGGGGGGGGGACCGGTACGTTTCAGAGATGGTATAGTACCGAAAATGATTCATTAGAGGTACTATACTAATACTGGTATACTGTACAACCCTAATAGGTGGTATGGCCCACTTATAATTAAAATAACAAAATAATGTTTTTCATCAGATATGTTCTAGTATTGTATATGTGGATGGGGGCCCTGCTTTGGAAATAACTTCAGAGATCAGGTTTAGTTCCACTTCAAACATTCACATGTTGCACAATGAGATGAGTGCTGTAGCACAAGCCTGGGATAACGTGAACAGTTGTGGAACTTTCTAACAAACACAGTGGAAAGTATTTTGAGAAAAATGAAATGACACCGATATTGCTTTCTCCTTTTCCTGTTAACTCGAGAAAAAAACAGGATCTCGTTGGAAACGCAATGTTTGTATCTCAGCTGCATTCGGGCGGACAAGTTGCCACCTCATCACAGAAGTTTGGTTCTTTTATGACTTTATTATGGGTCTACTGAAAATGTGAGCAAATGTGCTGGGTCAAAAGTATACATACAGCAATGTTAATATTTGCTTACATGTCCCTTGGCAAGTTTCACTGCAATAAAGCGCTTTTGGTAGCCATCCACAAGCTTCTGGTTTTCTGACATGGACTTGTTTCTTTAGCATTGTCCATACTTTTAAGTCGGGACTTTGGGAAGGCCATTCTAAAACCTTAATTCGGCGGGTGTATATTTTAGCGTTATGTTGTGTTACAGTGCGGATGTTCTCCCGAAATGTTTGTCATTCTTGTTTGGTGTGGGTTCACTGTGTGGCGCATATTTGTAACAGTGTTAAAGTTGTTTAAACAGCCACCCTCAGTGTGACCTGTATGGCTGTTGACCAAGTAGGCCTTGCATTCACTTGTGTGTGAAAAGCCGTAGATGTCATGTGATTGGGCTGGCACGCAAAGTCAGTGCCTTTAAGGTTAATTGGGGCTCTGTACTTTCTCCTTACGTCCGTGTACACAGCGGCATTTAAAAAAATCTTACATTTTAGTTTTTAAAACCGATACCAATAATTTGGAAACAGATACCGATAATTTCCGATATTACATTTTAAAGCATTTATCTGCCGATAATATCGGCAGTCCGATATTATCGGACATCTCTAGTTTGTGGTCATTGTCCTGTTGGAACACCCAACTGCGCCCAAGACCCAACCTCCGGGCTGATGATTTTAGGTTGTCCTGAAGAATTTGGAGGTAATCCTCCTTTTTCATTGTCCCATTTAAAGCACCAGTTCCATTGGCAGCAAAACAGGCCCAGAGCATAATACTACCACCACCATGCCTGACGGTTGGCTTGGTGTTCCTGGGATTAAAGACCTCACCTTTTCTCCTCCAAACATATTACTGGGTATTGTGGCCAAACAGCTCGATTTTTGTTTCATCTGACATCACATGGACAAAGATAAAACCTTCTGGGGGAAAGTTTTGTGTAATACCACAAAAATAACGTGTAGTATCTAATTAATTTATAGCCAAAAATATTTTTTATAGATATTTTCAAAGCAGAATATAGTCATTAGGGCCCTCTGGCACCCCATGGGGTAACCGTAAGGTCTGGGCCTCTTAAGACCTCACTGTTGGTGCTAATTGACCTGTTTCTTCTCCTTTTAACCGAATTTGAAAGCAAAAGTGAGTCCACAAATAACTGAATTGTAAAGCAGAATTGAAAAGGAAATCTGAATTGGTAAAATCTTATCAATATCGCTCCTAACATGTGACTGAAAAAAAGATGCACTCCTCTCGAGCATTTTTGTCTTCTTGTGTCCTGCAGACGTCTGTGAAGAACATCTTCACTCTGAGCAACAGAAGTGGAGCTTCAAGATGGACAAGGAGGAGCCACAGCCCTTCCACATTAAGGAGGAAGAAGAGGCGCCACATACATTGCAAATGCAAAGGGAAGAAAATAACCCACTGACCTCCCATTTTAAAGAGGAAGAGGAGGAACACAGCATCTGTCAGGAGGGAGAGCATCTTCAATGGTTGGAGGAGTTCCCAGTGACTGGTGTCCCTGTGAAGAGTGAAGATGATGAGGTCAAAGGTGAGAGTGAGGAGAGGGGAGGGGGGGAGCCTCCAAGCAGCAGCTCAACTCAACACATGACAACAGAAGCTGATGGAGACCACTGTGGAGGATCACAAGCAGACAAGCTCTTAGCTCCACTATCAGATAGTGAGGACACAACGTCACACTCTCCTGACACTGACAACACACGATTCAAATGTTCTTTCTGTGACAAACCTTTTAAATACCATTGTCGTCTAAAAACACACATGAGAATACACACTGGAGAAAAACCTATTTCATGTTCAATCTGTGGTAAAGATTTTACTCGAAGGGACCATTTCAAAACACACATGAGAATGCACACTGGAGAAAAACCTTTTTCCTGCTCAGAATGCGGTAAAAGTTTTGTAATAAATCAAAGTTTAAAAGAACACATGACAACACACACTGGAGAAAAACCATTTTCGTGTTCAATCTGCGGTAAAGATTTTACTCGAAAGGACCATTTCAAAGCACACGTGAGATTACACACTGGAGAAAAACCTTTTTCCTGCTCAGAATGTGGTAAAAGTTATGTAATACATCGAAGTTTAAAAGTACACATGAGAACACACATTGGAGAAAAACCTTTTTCCTGCTAAGAATGTGGTGAAAGTTTTGTAATAAATCAAAGTTTAAAGCACACATGAGAACACACACTGGTGAAAACCCTTTTATATGTTCAGTATGTGGTAAAAGTTATATTAGAAAGTCAGCAATTAAAATCACAAATAAGAATGCACTTTGGTTAAAGAAAAAAAAACATGCTCCTGTTCAAGCTGCAACAAAAGCTTTTGTCACCTAAACACTCTTACAGTACACGAGAACACACACATGAGAGAAAGTGTTGAGTTGCAGTGTGTGTGGTGAAAGATTCTCTTCTAAGTACCAGTGTAAGAAACACAAGTGTGCTGGTGAGAACAGCAGCAGCAAATGAAGATGCAGGATTTGAAATAAACTGTCAAAACTTGAACTTTGACTTTCTAACAACATCAGCACATATAACATGTGTGACATCATTGTTGTGTGTGTAACACAATCTTGTTAATATGATTCTAACATTTATAGATTAGACACTTCAGATTAGTGCTTTTATTTCAGTCAAGTACATGAGTTAATATACACATTTGTGTACTTTAAAATGAACACAACAATTTGACTGAAAAGGTGAGAATAAACAGTACATAAAATATGTTACATACAATAAACATTTTATGTGTAGATATTCATATTTCACTTTTATACTTATTCATAATAGTGTTTTATATATGATTTTGAAATAATGAAGTGTTACATATTTTATTTTCTAATTGTAGATGATTCCATAGATGAACTCCTTTATATGATGTACATATTTGTTTTACATGTGTTCATACCTTTGCTTTTGAGTACACATAAATCCCTCTTAGTTCATATTTACTGGTTCACATCTGAAACATCTTCTGGACCACTTCTGGAAGCATATTATTATTTACTTTATACATCATTTGAACAGTTGTCTTTAATACAATTTTAAAATGTGTGACTTTATGAATCATTTGTTGGGTCTCTATAATCCATTCTATTAGTTATATTTAATTACTCTCTTGTGTAATATGAATATTGTTGTGTGATTGTTTTATATGTATGTCCCCAGACCTTTATGCAATAAACAATGTATGCTTCAACTAAAGTTGGGTACAATAATTGTAGTTAATATTTTATAAGTATGTATTTTATTATAATCTATTTTTATGCACTCCATTTTTTTTATGTTTTCTTTATAATATTTACATGTAGTGTCCAGCTTACTTCATCATCTATATTAACTCCTAAAAATGTGATGACCTTTATTCCTTTCATTTCAATATTATCCAACATAATTTGTTTTTTATTTTTACAATCTCCAAATATGATATATTTAGTTTTATTGAAGTTTAGTGACAGTTTATTGATGTGCAGCCATCTTTTTATGGTCAAGTTCTCTCTGGATAAAATAAGATGAGAGTTAAATCAAGCGGTAATGAAGGTGAAGAATGGAAGATTATTATATACATAATTATATATAATTACACTCAGTAGTGACAATTAAAGACACGTTCATCCTGTTCATTTGAGCAAAAAAAAAGAGTAAAGTGTAATATTCTAAACAATAGAAGAATATTAATATCAGCAGTCAATATTCCAACATTGTGAAGCTGAGCTATGGTAAAAAAACATATTCAGCTTTAAAGGCTTTATGAGAGTGATGTAATTATCAGAATCAGAAATACTTTATTAATCCCTGAGTGGAAATAAACATTTTCATTAACATGTGAATATTCAATGTAATAATGTATGATATTAAAACCATAATAAAGTGGTACGTTTGGGGATGTGTAATATTGTTTGTATGAACATCCTGGATGTTTTTGTGCTAGAATTGTTTTAATAAGTAGACAGTGGAAATAATGAGGCAGTAATGATAATAATGGTTTGTTTTAAGCCTGTTTGTGAATAATTAAAGATAAATAAAATACAAAAATGGAGCTTACATCCTCAGTGAGCTGAACTCCAGCAGTAAAGATGAGATAAATCATGTGGAAAGGTCAGAAGTCAAATGTTTCTTCAGGTAATACATGGAGCCTCTGCTGCCACCCAGCGGCCGTTGGAAAGAATGCATACATTTTGTTTTGACGTCCTTAAAACTGCTTTTTATTTTCTGTCAACGCGGATTAAGAAGACAACATTAGTGATCAACACATCGCTTAGTTAGGATCAAGTGTGAGTGTAAAGTGTTGTGATTGTGTGAAAATGTGCGAAAGAACCATAGCACAGTACGAGGAGGAACTTTGTCCAACAAAAGAGGAGAAGGAGCGACAACATCAAAAACATCAAGTTGTGTTACACAGAACAAGTTTGTTTACTTCTTAATCCAATTTTTTTACTAACTTTATATTTTTTTGTTACCACCATTCTTAAATATGTTGTATGTAAGAATGTGGGTGTTGTTGAGAAGATGATGCAGGTGTTCTGTCGAATTTAGCTACCAGTAAAAATGTGTTATTTATTCCCGTCTATTTGTAGAATAATTTGTTTTCCTGAATTATAATCTCCTCACTTTATCCAGACAGTCATTAGGACAAAAGACCCTGGGAGGAATTTGCCCTTTAAAAGGGAAACCTATTCACTGTGGCAGGACAGTATCAAGATGAATTCATCACATTTGTATATTTTGGGAAGAGTGGATTGTGAGATCGACAGGCGGATCGGTGCGGCGTCTTCAGTAATGCGGACGTTGTACCGATCCGTTGTGGTGAAGAAGGAGCTGAGCCGGAAGGCAAAGCTCTCAATTTACCGGTCGATCTACGTTCCCATCCTCACCTATGGTCATGAGCTTTGGGTCATGACCGAAAGGATAAGATCACGGGTACAAGCGGCCGAAATGAGTTTCCTCCGCCGTGTGGCGGGGCTCTCCCTTAGAGATAGGGTGAGAAGCTCTGCCATCCGGGAGGGACTCAAAGTAAAGCCGCTGCTCCTTCACATCGAGAGGAGCCAGATGAGGTGGTTCGGGCATCTGGTCAGGATGCCACCCGAACGCCTCCCTAGGGATGTGTTTAGGGCACGTCCAGCTGGTAGGAGGCCACGGGGAAGACCCAGGACACGTTGGAAAGACTATGTCTCCCGGCTGGCCTGGGAACGCCTCGGGATCCCCCGGGAAGAGCTAGACGAAGTGGCTGGAGATAGGGAAGTCTGGGCTTCCCTGCTTAGGCTGCTGCCCCCGCGACCCGACCTCGGATAAGCGGAAGATGATGGATGGATGGATGGATGTATATTTTGTTGTTGTCAATATATTCTCTTCTTGTTACATTTTATCTGTTTTCTAAGTTTAACAGGAACTGCACTTTTTTTGGACATGATTAGTTGCACGGCTTATTTTAATCTTGTTACGACTTGGAATTTCAGCTTTTTTTTGTGCTGACTTCCATTAAATAGAGGGACTTTTTTCATGTTTCTTAACCGGGTGTTGATCCAAGGCCGGTGGGCCTTCTGGAAGCGACACCCTCCTTGACACTCTGTCATATTTTCAGCTTTTTTGTGCTAATAATGAGAGGACCCAGATGCAGACAGGAAGTTCCAAAAAACACAGCTTTTATATTGAAATAACTTTTTACCTCCGCCAAAAGTATATCACAAGAATTAAAGCGACGCATTAAAGCGAGGATAACCAAGTAAATCAAAATCACTCCAAAATAATAGGAGGAATGCTATTTCTAGGAAAAAACTAACAAAAAAATAGAATAGCAATATGAGTAACAAAAGGCGCTCCAACAGGAGGAAAACAACTAATGATCTATATATATATATATATATATATATATATATATATACACTAACTATGAATAAACAAAAATCACACAATCCATGAGGCAATAAAACGAAATTTGGTCGACGAAAAATAACATTCTCATTGTCCGGCCCTTACCTTTGGGCTGATACTGAGGGCGACTGTGTTGACCAGTTTGACGCCTGCAAATGATTGAATGTCCAGTACTGTAGGAATGTGTTTGGATATGACAATCCCTTTATTCCAAGCTATCAAAATGAAATGAAATGTAGCTTCTAGAACATGATGTATGCTGACCTTGAATGGCACATTGTCACAGCAGCGAGACCTGACCACACACCACACCACACGCTCCAAAACTGTTTGTCCTCCATGCAAGTCTTCCCAGCTGAACCCAATTAAAGGAGGCTACCATGGCAAGGTGCGGTTTACCATGAATTGATTAACGTGGACCCCGACTTAAACACGTTGAAAAACTTATTCGGGTGTTACCATTTAGTGGTCAATTGTACGGAATATGTACTGTACTGTGCAATCTACTAATAAAAGTATCAATCAATCAATCAATCAATCAATCAACCATAGCAACAGTCCCGTACCTGTCCACACTTCCTGGCTCTCAACAGGAAGTGGGCGGAGCAATCTGCAGAAAGGGAAATGCAGCATGAACTGAAGCCAGCAATCAATCAGAGAAAACAAAATAAAAACAATATAAAAAAATAAGGAAATTTGTCTCCAACATATCATTTTTTTGTGCAAATATATTTTATTAGATTTTACAGTTAAAATGACAAACAGTCACATCCACTCATACACACACACATACACACTTGAGGAGAGAGGTGCACATGAACTTTAACAACTCAAGGTTTACAGTACAGACATTATTAGAAAATATACCCATATATTGTATATATATATACATACACACACACACATATATATCCATACATATATATATATACATATATATCCATCCATCCCGCTGCGGCTCACGATCAGCAGGCTATCGAGATCACAGCAAAATAGATGAACATACCTCGGCATCAAGGATCCTCAGGAAGTGTTCACAAGATCACCTCCCGAGGGCCTGTCCACCGTACACACTTAGAGGGGAAAAAAGGAAAAGTTACAGGGCTTGATCAATACAAAACAATAATCACAAAAAAAAAAAAAAACAGAACAAAAAAGCAAGTAAACCATGACAAAACCATATCAGAAGTGACACAAGAAAAACAAATGTAGTGTTGAATCAGTACAAAAGATAATAACAATAAAAATAAAAAATAAAAAAGGAATACAACTACAAAAAAATGGCAGTTTAGTTTTCCTTTAAATGTCTATAAGTTATGCTTCAATATATGTCAGTAAAGGTTTCCAGGTTAATTCCCATTTATTCATATTTGTAGAGTTTATAAATCTTATTTTTTCAAGAGTCATTACATTCACAAGTTCATTTAACCAGTTCCTGAAGTTGGGTGCAGATAGAGTATAGCAACAGTCCCATACCTGTCCACACTTCCTGGTTCTCAAAAGGAAGTGGGCGGAGCAATCTGTCGAATAGGAAATTCAGCATGAACTGAAGCCAGCAATCAATCAGAGAAAACAAAATAAAAACAATATAAAAAAATAAGGAAATTTGGCTCCAACATATCATTTTAGTTCCTGTCTGTTTGCTATTAGACTTCTGGCATTCCACTGAACAATCAACATGGCGTTGGATTGTGGTCACATGACTCTGTTTCGTTCACCTTGCACCTGTTCCCAAGATAGTTCTTTTACATTTAAAAACTTTCCTGTTGCTTTGACGATTATTTTGATCTTCTCACTCTTATTTCTTGCCTGTTCTGTACAGTTTATTACGTATGTCTTCTTTCTAGTTCCAGCAGACTAGTAGAACATCTTAGGTGTATTGCTGCCCTCCACAAATTGCAAAAGATTCAGCAACACAGATCTCCAAAATACTGTGTGATTATGCCGTTAAAGCAGACGACTTTTAGCTGTGTGTGCAGCGCTCATATTTCCTAAAAACCTATGACGTCACGCGTACCGTCATCATTACGCAACGTTTTCAAGAAAAAACTCCCGGGAAATTTAAAATTGCAATTAGTAACAGAATGTCCTCCTTCTGTCCTATGTCCCACACTACAGACTTGGACACAAACAGGACAGGAAGTAAAAAAAAACTGCTTTTAGGACGTCAAAACAAAATGTATGCATTCTTTCCAACGGCCGCTGGGTGGCAGCAGAGGCTCCATGTATTACCTGAAGAAACATAAGAGGGGACGTTAGGGACATTATTCAGAATTACCTCTTACATACACTACTGAAATGCTCTCAAATATTTAACTGAAATGTTTTTCTCTCACACACACTACTGAAACACTCTTATACACACTACTGAAATGCTCTCACATACAAACCCCGTTTCCATATGAGTTGGGAAATTGTGTTAGATGTAAATATAAACGGAATACAATTATTTGCAAATCCTTTTTCAACCCATATTCAGTTGAATATGCTACAAAGACAACATATTTGATGTTCAAACTCATAAACTTTTTTTTTTTCAAATAATCATTAACTTTAGAATGTGATGCCAGCAATAAAGGTGGCAATAAATACTGATAAAGTTGAAAAATGCTCATCAAACACTTATTTGGAACATCCCACAGGTGTGCAGGCTAATTGGGAACAGGTGGGTGCCATGATTGGGTATAAAAGCAGCTTTCATGAAATGCTAAGTAATTCACAAACAAGGATGGGGCGATGGTCACCATTTTGTCAACAAATGTGTGAGCAAATTGTTGAAAATTTTAAGAAAAACCTTTCTCAACGAGCCATTGCAAGGAATTTAGGGATTTTAGCATCTGCGGTCCGTAAAATCATCAAAAGGTTCAGAGAATCTGGAGAAATCACTGCACATAAGCGATGATATTACGGACTTTTGATCCCTCGGGCGGTACTGCATCAAAAACCGACATAAGTGTGTAAAGGATATCACCACATGGGCTCAGGAACACTTCATAAACTCACTGTCAGTAACTACAGTTGGTTGCTACATCTGTAAGTGCAAGTTAAAACTCTACTATGCAAAGCCAAACCCATTTATCAACAACACCAAGGAACGCCGCTGGCTTATCTGGGCCCGAGCTCATCTAAGATGGACTGATGCAAAGTGGAAAAGTGTTCTGTGGTCTGACGAGTCCACATTTCAAGTTATATTTGGAAACTGTAGACGTGGTGTCCTCCGGAATAAAGAGGAAAATAACCATCCGGATTGTTATAGGCACAAAGTTCAAAAGCCAGCATGTGTGATGGTATGGGGGTGTATTAGTGCCCAAGGCATGGGTAACTTACACATCTGTGAAGGCACCATTAATGCTGAAAGGTCCATACAGGTTTTGGAACAACATATGTTGTCATCCAAGCCACGTTATTATGGACGCCCCTGCTTATTTCAGCAAGACATGGCCAAGCCACGTGTTACAACAGCGTGGTTTCGTAGTAAAAGTGTGCAGGTACTTTCCTGGCCCACCTGCAGTCCAGACCTGTCTCCCATGGAAAATGTGTGAAGCGTAAAATCCGACAGCGGAGACCCCGGACTGTTGAAGGACTGAAGCTCTACATAAAACAAGAATGGGAAAGAATTCCACTTTCAAAGCTTCAACAATTAGTTTCCTCAGTTCCCAAACGTTTATTGAGTGTTGTTAAAAGAAAAGGTGATGTAACACAGTGGTGAACATGCCCTTTCCCAACTACTTTGGCACGTGTTGCAGCCATGAAAGTCTAAGTTAATTATTATTTGCAAAAAAGCTTATGAGTTTGAACATCAAATATGTTGTCTTTGTAGTGCATTCAACTGAATATGGGTTGAAAATGATTTGCAAATCATTGTATTCTGTTTATATTTACATCTAACACAATTTCCCAACTCATATAGAAACTGGGTTTGTAGTTCTGTATTTTTAATCAGTGAATACATGTACACATTTATGTCGTTTAATAGAGTAAACATCGTCAATAATTGTTTGTATCTGGAAACATTAGTCGGAGCGCATTTTGACGTTTTTTTCGCTTGTTAGCTGCTAACAAAGACGCGACACATTCATACAACTACGCGTGGATTAAGAACACAAAATTAATGATCAAAACACAGCGCTGAGCAGGGATCAAGTGTGAGTGTAAAGTGTTGTGATTTTGTGAAAATGTGCGAAAGAACCATAGCAGAGTACGAGGAGGAACTTTGTCCAACAAAAGAGGAGAAGGAGCGACAACATCAAAAACATCAAGTTGTGTTACACAGAACAGGTTTGTTTACTTCTTATGCTCACATGTTTACTAACTTTATATTTATTATTAACACTATTCTTGAATGGATTGTCTACAGCAGGGGTCGGGAACCTTTTTGGCTGAGAGAGCCATGAAAGCCAAATATTTCAAAATGTATTTCCGTGAGAGCCATATCATATTTTTTAACACTGAATACAACTAAATGCGTGCATTTTTGAGTAAGATCAACATTCTTAGAGTATAATAAGTCTCTTATTATTTTTCATAACATTGTTATTCTGAAGCTAACCAATAATGAATAAAATGTCATGTCTGTTGATCATGTTTTTGTTTGGCCATGTGCTGTTTGTCCTTTGGACTCTTTAAGTTCCTGTTTTTTTTCCACTCCCTTGTCTGGTTTCCTTGGTTACTCATTTTGTCCACCTGTCTCTGGTGGACAAAATCCCCGCTCACCTGCTTCCCGAGCACTAATCAGAGGTAGTATTTAAGCTCGTCTTTGCCAGTCAGTCGCCCTGTGCTGACTTGTTTCATGCCTTGCCATAGTTTCGTGCTTCATGCCATGCCAAGTAAGTTCTGTTTGATTCATGTTCTTAGTCTGTTTATGCGTTAGCTGTGTTCTTTAGCCCAAGTTATGCCTCCACTGTGAGCGATTTTTGTTTGTATATTTTTTTTAGTTAAAATTAAATCATGTTTTTACCTAAATGCCATGTCCCGAGTAGTCCGTCTGCCTTCCTGGGAGAACGACCCCGCAGCAAGCTGCAACCCACCCCCCCCATCGTGACATAAAATACTTCTTACCATTAATGCGACTTCTTGAACAGGTGCGGTAGAAAACGGATGGATGGATATAAATGCATGAGAATGTTTTATATTTTGCAGGTTATTTTTAGCACTGTGATTACTAGCGAAATTATTCATAATTATCGCGTTAAGCAATGTCAGCTAAGATTTACCCGAGAGCCAGATGCAGTCATCAAAAGAGCCACATCTGGCTCTAGAACCATGGGTTTCTTACCCCTGGTCTACAGCATGGGTCTCAAACTCAATGTACCTAACGGGCCACTGGATGCAAAGACTGGGTGAGGTTGGGCTGCAAGAAAAGATTTCTTAAAAAAAATATTTTTTAAACGTCTTTATTTTTATTTTCAACACAAAAAAAATCTAAATATAAAAACGAACAAAATGAGAATTAAGTAAATAAATCAGTCATAAGTAGTAATAATATTAATTCAATTTCTCCACGTCTTAATTTCCCCCTCGTTCTTCTTTTTTCTTTCTATTTCCAGCAGACTAGTAGAACATCTTAGGTGTATTGCTGCCCTCCACAGGCTATTAACAAAATGTCCTCCTTCTGTCCTATGTCCCACACTACATTCTACAGTCCGGTAGGTGGCAGTATGAACCTTTCAAGTCATGGCTGCAAACAGAATCAGCTACAATTAGAAAATAAAATATGTAACACTTCATTATTCAAAAAAACATATATAAAACACTAGTATGAATAAGTATAAATGTGAATTATGAATATCTACACATTAAATGTTTATTGTATGTAACATATTTTATGTACTATTTATTCTCACCTTTTCAGTCAAATTGTTGTGTTCATTTTAAAGTACACAAATGTGTATATTAACTCATGTACTTGATTGAAATAAAAGCACTAATCTGAAGTGTCTAATCTATAAATGTTAGAATCATATTAAAAAGATTGTGTTACACACACAACAATGATGTCACACATGTTATATGTGCTGATGTTGTTAGAAAGTCAAAGTTCAAGTTTTGACAGTTTATTTCAAATCCTAGATCTTCATTTGCTGCTGCTGTTCTCACCAGCACACTTGTGTTTCTTACACTGGTACTTGGACAAAATATTTTTATCCTGTGTGTGTTCTCATGTGTCTTTTCAATTGTGTCGTAAAAGTAAAATCTTTGCCGCAGATTGAACATAAAAAAGGTTTTTCTCCAGAGTGTGTTCTCATATGTACGTTTAAACTGTGATTTCTTACAAAACTTTTACCACATTCTGAGCAGGAAAAAGGTTTTTCTCCAGTGTGTATTCTCATGTGTATTTTCAAAACGTGCCTATGAGTACAATCTTTACCACAGATTGAACATGAAAAAGGCTTTTCTCCAGTGTGTACTTTCATATGTGTTTTAAAATGTTGCCTATGAGTAAAATCTTCACCGCAGATTGAACATGAAAAAGTTTTTTCTCCAGTGTGTGTTCTCATGTGTTTTTTCAGTTGTGGGGTATAAGTAAAATCTTTACCGCAGATTGAACATATAAAAGGTTTTTCTCCAGTGTGTGTTCTCATGTGTATATTCAAATGATATCCTTGTATAAAACTTTTACAACATACTGAACATGTAAAAGGTTTTTCTCCAGTATGTGTTCTCATGTGTACTTTTAAACTTTGATTTGTTACAAAACTTTTACCACATTCTGAGCAGGGAAAAGGTTTTTCTCCAGTGTGTATTCTCATGTGTACTTTCAAATCATGCCTATGAGTACAACTTTTACCGCAGATTGAACATGAAAAAGGTTTTTCTCCAGTGTGTGTTCTCATGTGTCTTTTCAATTTACTAGAATATTTAAAAGTTTTGTCACAGAGAGAACATGTGAAGTGTGTGTTGTCAGTGTGACATGTCTTATCATCTTTAGAGTCTTCATCATCAGTGTCAGGAGAGTGTGACGTTGTGTCCTCACTATCTGATAGTGGAGCTAAGAGCTTGTCTGCTTGTGATCCTCCACAGTGGTCTCCATCAGCTTCTGTTGTCATGTGTTGAGTTGAGCTGCTGCTTGGAGGCTCCCCCCCTCCCCTCTCCTCACTCTCACCTTTGACCTCATCATCTTCACTCTTCACAATCACATGGAAGTCCTCCAACCATTCTTGACTGATGCTGTGTTCCTCCTCTTCCTCTTTAATGTGAGGGGTCAGTGGGTCCTCCTCTTCGTCTTTAATGTGAGAGGTCAGTGGATCCACCGCTTCTTCCTCTTTAAAATGGGGTGTCAGTAGGTATTCCTCTTCCTTCTTAATGTGAGAGGGCTGTGGCTGCTCTGTCCGCATCCTGAAGCTCCACTTCTGTTCACTCTCACCTTTGACCTCATCATCTTCACTCTTCACACTGATCAGGTGTCTCTTGTCTTCCTCTATGAAGTGGGGGGACAGCCGCTGTTTTTCTTCATCTTTAAAGTGGGGGGGCTGTGGCTCCTCTTCTTTCACGTGGAGGTGCTGTGACCTCTTCTGCTCCATACTGGAGGAACCGTCCTGCTGCTCAGGCGGACGATATTTTTCACAGACGTCTGCAGGACACAAGAAGACAAACACATGCTGGGATGAAAATAGATAAGATTTTACCAATTCAAATTTCATTTTCGATTCTGCTTTACGATTCGGTTATCTGTGGACTCAATTTTGCCTTCACAATCAGTAAAAAGGAGAAGAATCAGGTCGATTAGCATCAACTTTGACAAGTTGAGAAGTAACATAAGTGTACAAAGCCAATACTGAGGTCTTAAGATGCACAGATTTTATAGGTCCCCCATGAGGTGCCAGAGGGCCCTAAGGACAATATTCTGCTTTGTAAATATCTATAAAATAAAAATATTTTTGACAAGAAATTAACAAAATACTACACGTTATTTTGTGGCATTTACAAAAGAATGTTCAGCACAATTCTCAGGGCATTCAATCAATCACAACTGGACTGTTAAACTGAACATATATACATATATATATACATATATATATATATATATATATATATATATGTATATATAGTATATATACATAAATACACCCTAGGCCGCAGTTCCATGATCGACTTTGTAGTTGTGTCATCGGATTTGCGGCCTCATGTTTTGGACACTCGGGTGAAGAGAGGGGCGGAGCTTTCTACCGATCACCACCTGGTGGTGAGTTGGCTGCGATGGTGGGGGAGGATGCCGGACAGACCTGGCAGGCCCAAACGCATTGTGAGGGTCTGCTGGGAACGTCTGGCAGAGTCTCCTGTCAGAGAGAGTTTCAATTCGCACCTCCGGAAGAACTTTGAACATGTCACGAGGGAGGTGCTGGACATTGAGTCCGAGTGGACCATGTTCCGCACCTCTATTGTCGAGGCGGCTGATTGGAGCTGTGGCCGCAAGGTTGTTGGTGCCTGTCGTGGCGGTAATCCCAGAACCCGTTGGTGGACACCAGCAGTGAGGGATGCCGTCAAGCTGAAGAAGGAGTCCTATCTGATTCTTTTGGCTCATAGGACCCCGGAGGCAGTGGACCGGTACCGACGGGCCAAGCGGTGTGCAGCTTCAGCGGTCGCGGAGGCAAAAACTCGGACATGGGAAGAGTTCGGGGAAGCCATGGAAAACGACTTCCGGACGGCTTCGAAGCGATTCTGGACCACCATACGGCGCCTCAGGAAGGGGAAGCAGTGCACTATCAACACCGTGTATGGTGCGGATGGTGTTCTGCTGACCTCAACTGCGGATGTTGTGATTAGGTGGAAGGAATACTTCGAAGACCTCCTCAATCCCACCAACACATCTTCCTATGAGGAAGCAGTGCCTGGGGAATCTGTGGTGGTCTCTCCTATTTCTGGGGCTGAGGTTGCTGAGGTAGTTAAAACGCTTCTCGGAGTTCCTTAAGGTTCTGGATGCTGTTGGCCTGTCTTGGTTGACAAGACTCTGCATTATCGCGTGGGCATCGGGGGCGATACCTCTGGATTGGCAGACCGGGGTGGTGGTCCCCCTCTTTAAGAAGGGGGACCGGAAGGTGTGTTCCAACTATCGTGGGATCACACTCCTCAGCCTTCCCGGTAAGGTTTATTCAGGTGTACTGGAGAGGAGGCTACGCCGGATAGTCGAACCTCGGATTCAGGAGGAACAGTGTGGTTTTCGTCCTGGTCGTGGACGAAATCCCTCCCTGTTAGTGTTGTTACACCCTCCGACAACACACCGACGAGGCATGATGTCTCCAAGGTTCCAAAAAATAGTCAAAAATAACGGAAAATAACAGAGCTGAGACCCGGTGTTTGTAATGTGTTGAAAATGAAAATGGCGGGTGTGTTACCTCGGCGACGTCACATTCTGACGTCATCGCTTCCAGCGCGATAAACAGAAAGGCGTTTAATCCTCCAAAATTCACCCATTTAGAGTTCGGAAATTGGTTAAAAAAATAGATGGTCTTTTTTCTGCACCATCGAGGTATATATTGACGCTTACATAGGTCTGCTGATAATGTTCCCCTTTAAACATTGTAAACACTGCCTGGACTGTGCTGTCCATTCCTGTGATCCAGAAGAACCCAAGCACGAGCATTGCTACAGTGGCACCCAACTTAAACAGATCACGTAAGGATGTCGGCACCAACCCCCCCTGGAAGCGCTGGGCCAAGTCTTGGCTGAAGTGTCCGCGGCAAGCCGACAGCAGACCCAGCTACTACAGGCCTTGATGAACCGAGCAGAGACAGCGGGTGGGTCATCCTCCATGAAGCGCATGGTGGAGGTGGAGGACCCAAAAACTTTCCTGGATGTCTTCGAGGCCACGGCGACGTCATGCAAGTGGCCGGAGGAAGAATGGGGCACGAGGCTTCTGCCGCTCCTGGTGGGGGAGGCGCAGCGGGCGGCGTTGAGTCTCCCGGCGTCGGCCCGCACGCACTACGCCAACCAACGGCGTGCCATCCTGGACCGGGAAGGCAGTAGCCCCGAAGATCACCGCCGACAGTTCTGGGCCATGAAGCTGGTGTTCTCACACCGGCTGAGGGATGCGGCGACCCGGTGGCTCCAACCCGACGGGCAGGACCCCAAAATGTTGGAATCAATCGTGTCGGAGCAGTTCCTGGACGGCATCCCGGCGAGGACCTCCACGTGGGTGCGATACAACAGTCCGCCGGACGTGAAGACAGCGGTGAGACTGGCGGAGGAGCACTTGGCGGTTCACCGGTAGGCAACAACGGCAACAGTCGGGAAAACCGCCCCGGCACCCCGACGAGGACTCGCCCCGCTATGGGGTTTGGGGAACAAGACATCCCTCGAGACGCAAAGAAACATGGCCCAACTACCGGGGGCCAACGAGCAGGTTTCCCACACAAACAGCCAACAGCACAACACACACACACACACCCAGACATAAACATCACGGGGGATAATGTGATGTCTTCCTGTGTATTCCAGGGTCCCGGCGCTGCTGAGAGTGGTCTTCCCTCACTGAGTACACCTCAAGTACCAGGGCCGCTGTGCTGGGGGTGCGGACAACCTGGGCACATACGCCGGGAGTGCCCTGTGATGGAGGTGGGGGAGGTGTTGTGGGTTGTCGGGCCTCCAGCACCCGCCCCCCGATCTGGGAGAGACGTACTGCATACCGGTAAGGATACAAGGAAATACATACCGGGCGATGGTGGATTCGGGCTGCAGGCAGTCCATGATCCACCCAAACCTGGTTCGACCCGGGGCTTTGGGGCATGCAACACGAATAAAAATTAGGTGTGTCCATGGGGATATAAACGAATATCCGACTGTGTCAGGGGAAATTTCTATATGAAATCCAAAAGTATAAAGTTAAGGTTGCCGTAAGCGCGCAACTTACGCACCTTATAATTTTGGGAAGAAATTGGCCGGGATTCAATCCTTTGGTGACACAATGTGTGGGGGTGTGTTCACGGACAGTAGGCAGGGGAGTATCCGCGCCGTTCTCATCTGGGAGTGCAGTACCGGTCTAGCGTTATTATGACGCCATCAAGCCAGTCACCATACAGAGCGACTCCAGTCAGACAGGCCTGGGCTGCTGTCTGCTACAGGAAGGGCAGCCTGTCAATTTTGCCTCCCGCGCCCTGACCCACAGGGAAGAAAATTACGCACGGATAGAAAAGGAGTGCCTGAGCATCGTGTTCGCCTGTCAACGCTTCCATGGGGTGATGTGACAGCAGAGACCGACCACCGCCATTTAGTGTCCATCCTCAGTAAGCCCAAGCGCCTACACAGCATGCTCCTGACACTTCAGCCTTACAGTGGTGTACAAGCCAGGCACTGAAATGTACATAAGTGACACACTTAGTAGAGCCACCACCCGCCACGGAAAACAGACACTCTGTACCAACGAGAAATGGTCTGCAGCAAGCAACAGGAGCAGTGTGACGCAGCGGCCATTCAGCAGGCAGACTACCTCAATGTCAGCAGCCAACGCTTGGCACAGATCCGAGCACACACAGAGGAGGATGCGTGTCTCCAAACGCTCAAGGCAGTCGTACTGCAGGGATCAATCAATCAATCAATCAATGTTTATTTATATAGCCCCAAATCACAAATGTCTCAAAGGACTGCACAAATCATTACGACTACAACATCCTCGGAAGAACCCACAAAAGGGCAAGGAAAACTCACACCCAGGGGGCAGGGAGAATTCACATCCAGTGGGACGCCAGTGACAATGCTGACTATGAGAAACCTTGGAGAGGACCTCAGATGTGGGCAACCCCCCCCCCTCTAGGGGACCGAAAGCAATGGATGTCGAGCGGGTCTAACATGATACTGTGAAAGTTCAATCCATAGTGGCTCCAAGACAGCAGTGAGAGTCCCGTCCACAGGAAACCATCTCAAGCGGATCAGCAGCGTAGAGATGTCCCCAACCGATACAGGCGAGCGGTCCATCCTGGGCCAGAACACAAAGAGGAGGCCCCCGTATTCATCAGGGACTACTGGGCCATCAGAGATGAAATAAGCGCACAGGATGGCGTGCTTTTCAGCGGCCAGCGCGTCATTATTCCGAAAGCCATACGTCCGGAAATGCTGAGGAGGATCCACTACAACCATGTGGGTGGTGAAGCATGTTACAGACATGCCCGCGATACATTGTACTGGCCCGGCATGCAAGGGGAAGTCAAAGACTATGTACAGCAGTGCTCTGTGTGTAACGAGTATGCGCACGAACAACAAAAAGAGACTATGATGTCACACCCGCTCCCACACGTCCATGGCAGCTGGTAAGCATGGACTTGTACAGCTACGCAGGAAATAACTTTTTGCTCGTGGTGGACCACTACTCCGACTTCTGGGAGATAGACCTGCTCCCTGACTTGTCGGCCGACACCACAATCCGACGAATCAAGGCACAGTTTCCACGTTATGGCGTCCCGGACAGAGCCATCTCGGATGGGGGAAGCCAGTTTGCGAGCAGTGAATTCCGGGCATTTGCAAGGGAGTGGGGCTTCGAACATGTCATGTCCTCACTGCGGCACCCAAAAGCTAATGGCAAAGCAGAGTCAGCAGTAAAGATTGTGAAAGGCTTATTCAAAAAGTGCCAAAGAGGACCCCTGGAAGGCCAATCTGCGTTGGCGAAACACGCCCACTGAGGGCATACATTGCAGCCCAGCACAGCGTCTCATGTCACGAAGGCTGAGAACACTTCTTCTAGTGACCGACCAGCTCCTTGCACCTCTACTTTCCTGACAATTTAAATCATTGTTCAACTACATCTATTTTTTTTATTGTAAATTAAAATAAATACATTTTAATTTAATTCTTCATTTTAGCTTCTGTTTTTTCAACGAAGAATATTTGTGAAATATTTCTTCGAACTTATGATTAAAATTCAAAAAAAATTATTCTGGCAAATCTAGAAAATATGTAAAATCAAATTTAAATCTTATTACAAAGTATTTTGAATTTCCTTAAAAAAAATTGTTCTGAAAAATCTAGAAGAAATAATGAGTTGTCTTTGATAGAAATATAGCTTGGTCCAATTTGTTATTTCTAACAAAGTGCAGATTGGATTTTAATCTATTTAAAACATGTCATCAAAAATATATATTTATTGTGAGAAATCATTAAAGGGGAATATTATCACCAGACCTATGTAAGCGTCAATATATACCTTGATGGTGCAGAAAAAACACCATCTATTTTTTAACCGATTTCCGAAATGGGTGAATTTTGGCGAATTAAACGCCTTTTTGTTTATCGCTCTGGAGGCGATGACGTCAGAATGTGACGTCGCCGAGGTAACACACCCGCCATTTTCATTTTCAACACATTACAAACACCGGGTCTCAGCTCTGTTATTTTCCGTTTTTTTGACTATTTTTTGGAACCTTGGAGACATCATGCCTCGTCGGTGTGTTGTCGGAGGGTGTAACAACACTAACAGGGAGGGATTCAAGTTGCACCACTGGCAAGAAGATGCCAAAGTGTCTGCCGCCAGACCCCCATTGAATGTGCCAGAGTGTCTCCACATTTGACCGGCGATGCTAAGACAGACATGGCACAGAGATGTATGGATAACCTGCAGATGCATTTGCAACGATAGTCAACGAAATCACAAAGGTGAGTTTTGTTGATGTTGATTGCCAGCTAATCGATGCTAACATGCTACGCTAATCGATGCTAACATGCTATTTACCGGCGGTGCTAAAGCAGACATGGCACAGAGATGTATGGATAACCTGTAGATGCATTTGCAACTATATTACGTTTCCTTCCACCCACATTTAATGCGAAAAAAACACTTACCAATCGACGGATTTAGGTTGCTCCAGTGTCAAAAGATGCGAAAGTCCTGATCGTTTGGTCCGGACGCACATTTTACCGGCGATGCTAACGCAGCTATTCGGCCATGCTATGGCTATGAATAGCATCAATAGCTATTCGCTCAATAGCTTCAGTTTCTTCTTCAATATTTTCATATTCCAACCATCTGTTTCAATACATGCGTAATCTGTTGAATCGCTTAAGTCGCTGAAATCCGAGTTTGAATCCGAGCTAATGTCACTATATCTTGCTGTGGTATTCCCATTGTTTGTTTACATTGGCAGCACTGTGTGACGTCACAGGGAAATGGCCAGTGTCTTCGCAGAGAGCCGAAAATAAGGCACTTTAAAGCTTTATTTAGGGATATTCCGAGACCGGTAAAATTTTGAAAAAAACTTCAGAAAATACAACAAGCCACTGGGAACTGATTTTTATTGTTTTTAACCCTTTTGAAATTGTGATAATGTTCCCCTTTAAGTTGATCAGTGTTTCCACAAAGATAAATATAATCAATTATTAATAATAACGGAGTTAAAGGTAAATTGAGCAAATTGGCTATTTCTTGCAATTTATTTAAGTGTGTATCAAACTGGTAGCCCTTCGCATTAATCAGTACCCAAAAAGTAGCTCTTGGTTTCAAAAAGCTTGGTGACCCCTGCTGTATTGACATACTGCGCCACCCTGTGGCAGCCACGGTGCCCGCACCTATAACATATCCCTGCGTCAGGTGTGTTTACCTGAGTTGTACTTCCTACATGCAGCCTGAATACACGGTACTGAGCCACAGCAGGACTCTTCTCATCTTTATAATGCACCGCACCATACTCTTACCTCCTCGCACTCTGCTCTCCTCTTTTGGTGTTTTCTAACATCACAAATATTTCTTCAACACTCACATCATTTGTAATGTAGACATGTTCACACAATAAAAACACTTTACACTTACATTGGATCTCTGCTTTGATGTGTCGATCACTTCCGCCTCTCTTTGTTAGCAGCTAACAAGCTAAGCTAACCAGCAGGCTAGGCTAGCACGTATAAGTGCACTCAGACTAATGTATCCGCATACAAACAATTAATAACGACGTTTACTCTGTTAAACGACACACATGTGCACATGTACGTTGTAATTAAGACCTAGAAACCATAATAACCAAAACAACGTATTCTCCGCCAGACGCCATCTTGTTTTGTTCTTCCTCCTGTGTGACCTCATCGAGGTGTTCTCCACCGCGGAACAAATGTTGGCCAAACACGTGTTTCACTGGGACAATAGCGAGTGGTGCACACTTCCTTCCACAAGCCACATAACAAAAAAACAAGTCCCATTTAAGAGTTGCTGGTGTAACAATAGGAAGAATATATTCCACTCCTCTCTTGTACACGCGGCTTATGAGGTAATATACATTATATATTTTGATTTTATTTCTCTTATTTACCTGATATGTTGTTCGAAGCTAACGTGCTAGCGTTAGCCCGCTAGCAGGCCTTTGAAGCAAATGCGACGTTTTTTTTTGAGGAGTGTATTTTATATGTTCTCTATGAAAATTATATTGACTTATTTAATACTGTAACTGTTTTTTGTTGTATATTACAGTCAGGCTTAACATCATTAAATATTTGTTACTAGAAAGGAACGAACGTCTCGTAATTTAAGTCTGGAATAAGTCACATTGTATAATAATAATAATTATAAAACATTTGATTTGGTATAGCGCAGGGGTAGGGAACCTATGGCTCTAGAGCCAGATGTGGCTCTTTTGATGACTGCAGCTGGCTCTCAGATAAATCTTAGCTGACATTGCTAAACACGGTAAGTAATGAATAATTCTGCCGGCAATCACAGTGTCAAAAATAACGTTCAAAATATAAAAGATTCTCATGCATTTTAATCCATCCATCCGGTCTCTACCGCACCTGTTGAAAAAGTCGCATTAATGGTAAGAAGTATTTTATTTATTGTTGGTTAGCTTCAGAATAACAATGTTATTAAAAAGAATAAGAGACTTATTATACTCTAAAAATGTTGGACTTACTTAAAAAAGCATGCATCATCATCATTTGTTATTATTCCTTTCATGAAAAAGCATATATACAAGCCACGTACAATTGACACTTTCATTGTTTTTTTTTTGTTTCTTATACATTTCCATGATCAGAAAGGAGCAGATGGAAGAATAATATTCTTTTATTTATCTGCCCCCTTTTTAACACTAATTATATTCGATGACTTTATAACTGTTCCCTCCAACAACACCCGAACTCCAACATACTTTTCAATTTTCCTTTAAGCATTTTCACAATGACACGTCCAATCTAAATCAAAACTCAGTTTGATATAATTTCAGTTTTCTCTTTTTATAACTCTTTTTAAATACAAATATATTCTTACAGCTTTTTAAGTCTTTGTTTAGAGAATTCCATGCTTTCACACCAACAACAGACAAGCACATTTGTTTCAAATTTGTTGGCACTCTTGGATGTTTGAAGTCATACGGCCTTCTGTGGTTCTCATCTTCAGATGTGAACACAAATAACTTTTGTATGTCCTTCGGAAGAGTTGTATTTCTCGCTTTGAACATCATTAATAGAGTATTCAATTCTACAATGTCTTTTAGTTTTAGTAATCCTGACCTAATGAAGAGTGGATTTGTGTGGTCTCTATATCGTACTTTAAAAATGATACAAATTGCTCTTTTTTGTGAAATAAAGGCATTATGTTGCTATGATATGTATTTCCCAATATTTCTGCACAATAATTGAAATAAGATAGAATAATAGTTGTATTCAGTCTTAAAAATATATTCTAATATTTTAAAATATTTGGCTTGTATGGCTCTCTCAGCTAAAAAGGTTCCCGACACCTGGTATAGCGCTTTTCAGTGCACTCAAAGATGCTTTACAGGATAAACATTTAAATATACATTTAATATATAAAATTTAAATGTCCATTTTTATGACTGTAATACAGTGGTTCTTAACCCGAGTTTGATCGAACCCTAGGGGGTTCGGTCACAAACCTGACTAAATAACAAGTTCAATGTTTTATCATTTCCATGAGATTATTTTCTAATATAAGTGTTTTGGCACACTTACAATGACAAAAAACAACGACATAGTTTTTCATGAGCTCTGTACAAGGTGGGGTTGGAGATAATTTGTACCCCTTTCAGTTGTCGCATTTAGGTCCCACTAAAACATTCACATGTTGCACAATGAGATGTAAACATGGGATCATGTGTACTTTCCTGTAACTTTCTGTTTGTAAGCTATATCTTTATTAGTATTTCTTTAATATAATAACATCATTAATTTAAGAAAAAACATTTTATTTTACACTAAAGAAGGGTTCTGTGAATGCGCACATGAAACTGCCGGGGTTCGGTACCTCCAACAAGGTTAAGAACCACTCCTGTAATATAATGTATTACACGTACATTGCAGTAGTCTACTTTGTGTTGGTGCTAACTCTATTAGCGATAAATACAAATTATGTTGTTTGCACGCACTTTTAGTACCTTGATGAAATCCACCCATCCGTGTTCATACCGCTCGTCCCTTTTTGGGTGTCAGCTGCATTCTGGCGCACATATCCTGGAAATTAAATCAACTGATGCTTGTTATTACTATTTGTACAATTGTAAGCAATTAATGCTCATTCAATCAGACAAAAATAAATATTTAATGAAATAAATGTTAGATATTAAAAATGGCTTTAATATACTCCACACAAATTGAACATGCATCAATATTTTGTTTATAATCGAAGCATGAGGTACCCAAATATTATTTAAAAAAAATTATATATATATATATATTTTATATTGCCAAAAGTATTTGGCCACCTGCCTTTGCTCACATATGAACTTGAAGTGCAAGATCAATTACACAATTCATAATAATCAATAACTGATGATTATTCCATGTGTAGAAGAACATCACCACAAAGTGCTGTCAGTCCACTTGGAAAATATTATATTTGATAGACTAAAAAATATTTGACACATCTGAGCTGAAGTTTGTTTGTGTTGTCTTGCGGACGTCCAACAGATGAACGCTGGTCAAGAAGAACGTCCCCTTCAGCAGCAGGAGGATCCACAGCCCCCCCACATTAAAGAGGAAGAGGAGGATCTCTGGGTTACTCAGGAGGAAGAGTTTCTTCCAGGGCAGGAGGAGGCGGATCTCAGCAAGTTTCCACTGACTGTTGTCTCTGTGAAGACTGAAGAGCGTGAAGACAAACCACCTGAGTCCTCACAGCTTCATCACAGTCCAAGTAAGCACAACATCCACATATCATCTAATATGTATGCTAAATAGTGAAAAACTGCTAGTACAAGGCGGCTAACATTATAGGTAATGGTAGTCCTCTATTGTGCCTTTAAAGCTCCTTTAAAATCACCAACATTACTCCATTTACTTGTAGTGACCTGTATATTAACCAAGTATTAGCAGCATTGTAATTGTAAGAGCTAACTTCGAGGAACTACTTTTAGTCAAACGGCTCCTTGCTCGCGGAGAGGTGGACTAGCTACTGCGGTTCTGCTGCATCGCCTCCGAGTTGGTAAAAGTTTGTTCTAGATTATAAATCATGCCTCACGCTTGTATCGGCACGAGAAGTTGGTCAAATTAGTTTTAAACCCAAAGATGTCGCTAGGAAGACACGGCCAGATGCTCATTTAGCAACAAGCTGGACGAGCTGAAGCTGCAGATTGCGACAAATAAGATGGTCGGGGACAGCTGCATTCTGCTCATCACGGAGACGTGGCTTCACCCGCTCATCACGGACACGGCTATCGAGCTAGCGGGCCGCACAACACATCGGCATGACAGAAGCAAAGTCTCCGGTAAGAGCAGAGGAGGGGGGCTATGCATCTACGTCAACAACAGCTGGTGCACCAACACCAAGACTGTTACCAGTCACTGCTCATCAGATTTGGAGTACGTTACTGTGAAATGCAGACCCATCTACCTTCCACGGGAGTTTAGTGTTGTCATGCTAACGGCTGTTTACATACTAGCACGGCCCTCAGGGTGTTACATGACTCCATTAGCAGTCAACAAAGCGCGTACGCTGAGGACTTTAATCATGCAGAATTGAAAACTGTGCTCCCTAAATTCCACCAACACATTAAATGTGCAACTAGGGGAAAAAACACTCTGGACAAGGCATACTCTAATATTAAGAGTAGCTACAGGGCTAAGTCACCACCACACTTGGGCCAGTCTGACCACCTGTCAGTGTTGTTCATCCCAGCATACACACCCCTCAGGAAAAGTGCTCCCCCGACAACTAAGACTGTTAAAATCTGGCCCGAGGGCGCCTCTCAGCAGCTCCAGGATTGATTTTAAAGAACAAACTGGGGCATCTTTGAACAGCAGGACCTGGAGGACTACACTTTATCTGTGCTGAGCTATATCAAGTTCTGAGAGGCATTAGAGAGGCCAAGACAGCTTATCAGAAGAAAATAGAGGGACACCTCAGCAGCAACAGGTAGGGGGTACAGCACATCACCAGCTACAAATCCAACAACCTCGCTGTGGCTGACGGAGACGCCTCGCTGGCGGAGGAACTGAACATCTTCCTCGCTCGCTTCGAGGTGAAGCAACCACATGCAGTCACATCACAACCTTCAACCCGTGACAACGTCCTCATGTTGGAGGAACATGAGGTGCAGCGCACACTAAGGAGGGTGAACCCGAGGAAAGCTGCTAGACCAGATGGCGTACCTGGACGTGTACTAAAGACCTGTGCAGACCAGCTGGCTGTTGTCTTTACCAGGATTTTCAACCAGTCCTTGTCCCAGTGCATCGTCCCACCCTGTCCAAAGGACTCTGTTATTGTCCCACTGCCAAAAAAACTGCAGTAAACAGCTTGAATGATTACCGTCCAGTGGCACTTACACCAATCATTATGAAGTGCTTTGAAACTCTGGTTCGGGGGCACATCACCTCAAATCTGCCACCTGTATTGGACTCTCCAGTTTGCGTACAGGGCCAACAGATCTACAGAAGATGCTGTCGCAACAGCCCTCCACACTGCTCTGAGCCAGGGGAGCTATGCAAGGCTACTCTTTGTTGATTTTAGCTCTGCGTTCAATACCATCCTCCCCCACAGACTGGTGCCCAAACTGACGGGGTTGGGACTGTCTTCCTCTATCTGCCACTGGATCCTGGACTTCCTGACAAATTGCTCTCAGAGGGTGAGAGTAGGCTCCCACCTTTAAACATCCATCAGCACCGGCTCCCCCCAGGGCTGCGTGCTAAGCCCCCTACTCTACACCCTCCACACTCATGCCACCAATACCACTATTAAATTTGCAGACGACACCACGGTAGTGGGACTCATTTCTGGGAGGGATGATTCTGCCTACAGAAATGAAGTAGTGCGGCTGACTGGGTGGTGCAGGGAAAACAACCTGGTCCTTAACACCACCAAGACGTTGGAGCTGATCATGGACTTCCGGAAGTAAAAAAACGATAAACATCGAACAACTGTACATCAATGGTGACTATGTGGAAAGGGTCTCTAACTTCAGGTTCCTGGGCATCCAGATCGAGGAAGACCTGCCTCAGTGACCATCAAAAAAGCATAGCAGAGACTTTACTTTCTGAGACTCCTCAAAAAGAACCACCTGTCACAAAAACTGCTTGTCTTTCTATCGCTGCTCAATAGAGAGTGTGCTGACATACTGCATGTGTGTGTGGTATGCCAGCTGCACGGCGGCAGAGAGAAACACACTTCAGAGGGTCATAAAAACTGCCATGAAGATCACTGGCTGCTCTCTCCCCTCCCTAGATGAACTGTACAGTGCCAGGTGCCTCAAAAAGGCCCATCATAAAGGACCCATCTCACCCCAGACATAAACTTTTTGAACTGCTGCCCTCGGGCAGGAGACACAGGACAATAAAATGCCGGACAAACTGATTTAAAAACACTTTTTACCCGAGAGCAATAGTGTCGCTGAACACAAAGCATGAAAAAGAATGACTGTGCATGTGAGCTGTGTGCTTGGTATTTTATGTATTTTATTTATTTATCTGAGTACCATGTTCTTATGTTTTTATGTGTTATTATGAATTTGCAGTAAATTAGTTTGCTTGCATTTTGTTGTACAATGACAATAAAGATATTATATTCTAACATTTTAAACATACACACACATCTAAAGAATATAACAATAAATATATTTGGTGGGCCAAACAAAATGACTCGGCTAACCAATGTTTGGTATGGGCGATATGACCTCAAATCTATATCCTAATAACAATATATGTCACGATATATCATTTGGTATATGATTGATAATAGAAGAATTTTAAAGCGGGTTACAAAAGCTCCTAATTTGGCAGCTGACATATGCAGTAACATATTGTGTCATTTCTAATTGTATTATTTTGTAGAAACAATTATTATTAATATACTTGTTTATTCACTGTTAATATCTAGTTACTTTATTTGAGAATAAAATACTGGAAACAATGTAATATAGCAGCCAAATTAGGAGCCTGTACAGTTTGTTTTAAAATGGTTCTATTAGTAATTCTATATGAAATGATATATCGCAAAATCAATTTTAAAACATATTGTCCATTCATAGTAAAAACTTGTGTCGTCCTGGTTTGTTTTTCTTTTCCTGTGACTAATGTTGTAAAGAGCAGTGTGTTTGTGCGTCAGATATTTCAAGACACTTCATACGATAACTTGTTTTTCCTAAATGCATGTAAAAGTACTGAATGCAATGTGTGACTGAGCAGAGATGGTGTGTTTGTCTTGCAGACGTCTGTGAAGAATATCTTCACCTTGAGCAACAGAAGTGGAGCTTCAAGATGCAAACAGAGGTGCGACAGCCCTCCCACATTAATAAGGAAGAGGAATACCCACTGATCCCCCATTTTAAAAAGGAAGAGGAGGACCGACTGACACCCCATTTTAAAGAGGAAGCGGTGGATCCACTGAGCCCTCACATTAAAGAGGAAGAGGAGGAACACAGCATCAGTCAGCAGGGAGAGCATCTTGAAGGAATGGAGGAGTTTACAGTGATTAGTGTGATTGTGAAGAGTGAAGGTGATGAGGTCAAAGGTGAGAGTGAGGAGAGGGGAGGGGGGGAGCCTCCAAGCAGCAGCTCAACTCAACACATGACAACAGAAGCTGATGGAGACCACTGTGGAGGATCACAAGCAGACAAGCTCTTAGCTCCACTATCAGATAGTGAGGACACAACGTCACACTCTCCTGACACTGATGATGAAGACTCTAAAGATGATAAGACATGTCACACTGACAACACACACATCACATGTTCTCTCTGTGACAAAACTTTTAAATATCCTAGTTATTTGAAAAGACACATGAGAACACACACTGGAGAAAAAACTTGTTCATGTTCAATCTGCGGTAAAAATTTTACTCAAAAGCACAACTTCAAAGTACACATGAAAACACACACTGGCGAAAAACTTTTTTCATGTTCAATCTGCTGTAAAGATTTTACTCGAAGGTACCATTTGAAAATACACATGAGGATGCACACTGGCGAAAAACCTTTTTCATGTTCAATCTGCGGTAAAAATTTTGCTCAAAAGCACAATTTCCAAACACACATGAGAACACACACTGGAGAAAAATGTTCATGTTCAATCTGCGGCAAAGATTTTACCCGAAGGGACCATTTAGAAACACACATGAGAATACACACTGGAGAAAAACCTTTTTCCTGCTCAGAATGTGGTAAAAAATTTGGAGTAAATCAAAGTTTAAAAGTACACATGAGAACGCACACTGGCGAAAAACCATTTTCATGTTCAATCTGCGGTAAAAATTTTACTCAAAATTACTATTTCAAAAGACACATGAGAACACACACTGAAGAAAAACAATGTTAATGTACAATCTGCGGTAAAGATATTACTCGAAGGGACCATTTCAAAACACACATGACAATATACACCTCAAACCTTTTTCCTGCTCAGATTGTGGTAAATGTTTAATAAGAAATCAAAATCTGAAAGTACACATTAGAACACACACTGGTGAAAAACATTTTCAATGTTCAGTATGTGGTAAAAGTTATATAAAAAGACGGCAATTAAAATCACACATGAGAACACACTCTGGTGAAAAACCATACTTCTGTTCAAGCTGCAACAAAAGCTTTCGTCGCCGTCAATCTTGTAAAGTGCACATGAGAACACACACAGGAGAGAAAGTGTTGAGTTGCAGTGTGTGTGGTGAAAGATTCTCTTCTAAGTCCCAGTGTAAGAAACACAAGTGTGCTGGTGAGAACAGCAGCAGCAAATGAAGATGCAGGATTTGAAATAAAGTTTCTAACAACATCAGCACAAATAACATGTGTGACATCAGTGTTAATTTTGACAGCAAAATTTTATTTAGTTTTAGTCATAGTCTTTCGACTAAAATGTAATTTAGTTTTAGTCATAATTCAATTATTTAAATTGTTTTAGTTTTAGTTGATGAAATATAAGATTATAGTCGACGAAAACTACAGTAGATTTAGTCGACTAAAGGGTAATATGTAAACTTTCCCTTCAATTTCTGAAAGTCATTACATTCACCTAGACTAAATGAAACCTCTATGAATGTGTTAAGGAATGTTATGAATGTGTTAGGGAATGTAAAAGTACTGCAATTTATACACAGACACAGATTAACTTATTTGCAACAAACATTTATTTACCTGTAATACTGTAAAATCAGCAGTGCCATTTGTGCAAAAATAAACAAACATGTAGGAAAAGTGCATAGGCTATAACGCCATCAGGCCTGCTCTCTCCAAATCAGTGTAACTGAACTATTAAAAAGACGAAAAAATGGTTCAGCTCACCGTTAAATACTCAGATTTCACTTCAAATCACATCAGGATTTAAACCTATTAACAGGAAAGAAAAACATTCAAAAGTGCTATCAGTGGCAGGAACTGCAACCATTCCATTATAACATTTTCAACTTCAAAATAACAAGCAAACGAATGAATAAACGGAGCTATACCATAGATAACAGAAAAACTCAAATCTGTACCATAAATTGTGCATACAAGCATTGTCAGTAGACCACAGATTTATTTGGGCCGATTCATTTTAAGGAAAGCCCTTCGTGCCAGCATGACCCTTCTTGCTGTGTTGCGCTTGCCTCTGGTGAGGTCACCTGTGACGCTGAAAACCCTTTCTGCGAAAGCTTGAGAAGCTGGAATAGCCAATAAGTCTAACGCGAAAGGTTTTAAACTGTGATTAAAAAGTGTCACAGCAGAAAAATCACCGATACAAGTCGTATTTTGATGAAAATCATGTCTCAAATTTAGTATTTCACGAGTAAGCCGTGTATTACTGTAACGTATTATTTTTGGGTCTCCCCATGTCTAGCATTAAAAGATTACAGTTGGTACAAAATGCGGCTGCTAGACTTTTGACAAGAACAAGAAAGTTTGATCACATTACGCCTGTACTGTATATCAATCAATCAATGTTTACTTATATAGCCCTAAATCACTAGTGTCTCAAAGGGCTGCAAAAAACCACTACGACATCCTCGGTAGGCCCACATAAGGGCAAAGACAACTCCCAGTCAGTACCCAAGAAGTAGCTCTTGGTTTCAAAAAGCTTGGTGACCCCTGCTGTATTGACATACTGCGCCACCCTGTGGCAGCCACGGTGCCCGCACCTATAACATATCCCTGCGTCAGGTGTGTTTACCTGAGTTGTACTTCCTACATGCAGCCTGAATACACGGTACTGAGCCACAGCAGGACTCTTCTCATCTTTATAATGCACCGCACCATACTCTTACCTCCTCGCACTCTGCTCTCCTCTTTTGGTGTTTTCTAACATCACAAATATTTCTTCAATGGCAGCAGTTAGTCGCTGATTCAGCAACACTCACATCATTTGTAATGTAGACATGTTCACACAATAAAAACACTTTACACTTACATTGGATCTCTGCTTTGATGTGTCGATCACTTCCGCCTCTCTTTGTTAGCAGCTAACAAGCTAAGCTAACCAGCAGGCTAGGCTAGCACGTATAAGTGCACTCAGACTAATGTATCCGCATACAAACAATTAATAACGACGTTTACTCTGTTAAACGACACACATGTGCACATGTACGTTGTAAGTAAGACCTAGAAACCATAATAACCAAAACAACGTATTCTCTGTCAGACGCCATCTTGTTTTGTTCTTCCTCCTGTGTGACGTCATCGAGGTGGAACAAATGTTGGCCAAACACGTGTTTCACTGGGACAATAGTGAGTGGTGCACACTTCCTTCGCCCGGCCACAGAACACCAAAAAGAGTTGCTGGTGTAACAATAGGAAGAATATATTCCACTCCTCTCTTGTACACGCGGCTTATGAGGTAATATACATTATATATTTTCATATTATTTATCTTATTTACCTGATATGTTGTTCCAAGCTAACGTGCTAGCGTTAGCCCGCTAGCAGGCCTTTGTAGCAAATGCGAGCGTTTTTTTTTTGAGGAGTGTATTTTATATGTTCTCTATGAGAATTATATTGACCTATTTAATACTTTAACTGTTTTTGTTCTATATTACAGTCAGGCTTAACATCATTAAATATTTGTTACTAGAAACGAACGAACGTCTCGTAATTTAAGTCTGGAATAAGTCACATGGTATAATAATAATAATAATAATAATAATAATAATAGGAGGCCACGGGGAAGACCCAGGACACGTTGGGAAGACTATGTCTCCCGGCTGGCCTGGGAACGCCTCGGGATCCCCCGGGAAGAGCTAGACGAAGTGGCTGGAGATAGGGAAGTCTGGGCTTCCCTGCTTAGGCTGCTGCCCCCGCGACCCGACCTCGGATAAGCGGAAGATGATGGATGGATGGATGGATAAAAATAATAATACATTTTATTTGGTATAGCGCTTTTCAGTGCAATCAAATATGCTTTACAGGATAAGAATTTAAATATACATTTTTATATAAAATTTAAATGTACTATTCTACTAAATGACTATAATACAGTGGTTCTTAACCTGAGTTCGACCGAACCCCCTAGGGTTCGGTCACAAACCTGACTAAATAAGTTCAATATTTTATTATTATAATCAAATGACAGCAATCATTTCCATGAGATTATTTTCTAATATAAGTGTTTTGGCACACTTACAATGACAAAAAACAACAACATAGTTTTTCATGAGCTCTGTACAAGTTGGGGTTGGAGATAATTTGTACCCCTTTCAGTTGTCGCATTTAGGTCCCACTAAAACATTCACATGTTGCACAATGAGATGTAAACATGGGATCATGTGTACTTTCCTGTAACTTTCTGTTTGTAAGATATATCTTTATTGGTATTTCTTTAATATAGTAACATCATTAAATTAAGAAAAAACATTGTATTTTACACAAAAGAAGGGTTCGGTGAATGCGCACATGAAACTGCCGGGGTTCGGTACCTCCAACAAGGTTAAGAACCACTCCTGTAATATAATGTATTACACGTACTATTGCAGTAGTCTACTTTGTGTTGGTGCTAACTCTATTAGCAATAAATACAAATTATGTTGTTTGCACGCACTTTTAGTACCTTGATGAAATCCACCCATCCGTGTTCATACCGCTCGTCCCTTTTAGGGTGTCAGCTGCATTCGGGCGCACATATCCTGGAAATTAAATCAACTGATGCTTGTTATTACTATTTGTACAATTGTAAGCAATTAATGCTCATTCAATCAGACAAAAATACATATTTAATTAAATAAATGTTAAATATAAAAAATGGCTTTAATATACTCCAAACAAATTGAACATGCATCAATATTTTGTTTGTAATCGAAGCATGAGGTACCCAAATATTATTTAAAAAAATTTGTATATATATATATATATAGCCAAAAGTATTTGGCCACCTGCCTTTGCTCACATATGAACTTGAAGTGCAATCCCATTGAATTGTCCAAAATGTTTTGGTATACCGGAGCATTCAAAGTTCCTTTCACTGGAACAAAGGGGCCAAGCCCAACTCCTGAAAAACCAACCCCACACCATAATTCCTCCTCCACCAAAATTTCACACTCGGCACAATGCCGTCGGAAATGTGCCGTTCTCCTGGCAACCTCCAAACCCAGATGCCAGATGGAAAAAGCGGGACTCATGAGTCCAGAGAAGGTGTCTCCACTGCTCTAGAGTCCAGTGGCGACGTGCTTTACACCACTGCATCCCACGCTTTGTATTGGACTTGGGAATGTATGGCTTATATAAAGCTGCACGGCCACGGAAAGCCATTCCATGAAGCTCTCTGCGTACTGTACGTGGGCTAACTGGAAGGTCACATGAAGTTTGGAGCTCTGTAGCAACTGACTGTGCAGAAAGTCTTTGCACTATGCACTTCAGCATCCGCTGACTCCTCTCTGTCCCTTTACGTGGCCTACCACTTGGTGGCTGAGTTGCTGTTGTTCCCAAACTTTGGAATAAGGAGTGAGGACATTTCACGACTAGATTTGTTGCACAGGTGGCATCCTTTGGCAGTTCCACGCTGGAAATCATTGATAACGGCCCATTCTTTCACAAAATGTTTGTAGAAACAGTCTCCATGCCTAAGTGCTTGATTTTATAAGTGATTAGAACACCTGATTGTCATCATTTGGATGGTTGGCCAAATACTTTTTGGCAATATAGTGTATATATATTCTCATGCCAGCACATTTCTTAAGGTGTGAGTGAGATTCAAGCAACATACTATCACACGGCCACACTCGCTGGCACTTGTTACACGTGCTTCGCTGCACTTCTGTTTGTTTTCTGTTGGGTTAAAAATGTTGCTTTCGCAGAAGGAAGAACAAGGAGAGGATATTGCGTGTAAAAGTAAAGCCAACTAATCCCAGCTCTGTAGTCCTGGTCACCGTTGACGTGAGGTGGGACTATTTTGGAGGTGCACGTCAAGGTTGATTGATTGATACTTTTATTAGTAGATTGCACAGTTCAGTACATATTCCGTACAATTGACCACTAAATGGTAACACCCCAATAAGTTTTTCAACTCGTTTAAGTCGGGGTCCACGTGACTGGCTGGTAGGTTGGTAGTGGGAGGAGCCAGTTGGCGTCACTTGATGCTGCAGCACAATGAAACTTTTATACGTGCAGACTGACTTCATGCAGTCATGACGGTATTAAAATCCCAGCAGGAGGTTTTCTATAAGTTGTTACTTTTTATCAATAATTAATGTAAATGCAGAAAACATGATCAATTACACAATTCATAATAATCAATAACTGATGATTATTCCATGTGTAGAAGAACATCACCACAAAGTGCTGTCAGTCCACTTGGAAAATATTATATTTGATAGACTAAAAAACATTTGACACATCTGAGCTGAAATTTGTTTGTGTTGTCTTGCGGACGTCCAACAGATGAATGCTGGTCAAGAAGAACGTCCCCTTCAGCAGCAGGAGGATCCACAGCCCCCCCACATTAAAGAGGAAGAGGAGGATCTCTGGGTTACTCAGGAGGGAGAGTGTCCTGTAGGGCAGGAGGAGGCGGATCTCAGCAAGTTTCCACTGACTGTTGTCTCTGTGAAGACTGAAGAGCATGAAGACAAACCACCTGAGTCCTCACAGCTTCATCACAGTCCAAGTAAGCACAACATCCACATATCATCCAATATGTATGCTAAATGGTAAAAAAACTGCTAGTACAAGGCAGCTAACATTATAGGTAATGGTAGTCCTCTATTGTGCCTTTAAAGCCCCTTTAAAATCACCAACATTACTCCATTTACTTGTAGTGACCTGTATATTAACCAAGTATTAGCAGCATTGTAATTGTAAGAGCTAACTTCGATGAACTATTTTAAGTCAAACGAATCCTTGCTCACAGAGAGGTAGACTAGATACTGAGCTGCTGCTGCATCGCCTCTGAGTTGGTAAAAGTTTGTTCTCGGTTATAAATCATGCCTCACGCTTGTATCGTCAAAGGTCGTGGCCATACACCGAGAAGTTGGTCAAATTAGTTATAAACCCAAAAACGTCGCTAGGAAGACACGGCAAGATGCTCATTTAGCAACAAGCTGGACGAGCTGAAGCTGCACACTGCGACTAATAAGATTGTCGGGGACAGCTGCATTCTGCTCATCACGGAGACGTGGCTTCACCCGCTCCTGTGGCACTGACATCCATCATCGTGAAAAGCTTCGAACGGTTGGTCATGTCACATATCAAATCCATCCTTCCCCCCCACCTTGGACCCATTCCAGTTTGCATACCGAGCCAGATGATCTACAGAGGATGCAATCTGCTCTGCCCTCCACCCAGCCCTCACCCACCTGGATCAGAAACACTCATATGTGAGAATGCTGTTGATCAATCAATCAATGTTTATTTATATAGCCCCAAATCACAAATGTCTCAAAGGACTGCACAAATCATTACGACTACAACATCCTCGGAAGAACCCACAAAAGGGCAAGGAAAACTCACACCCAGTGGGCAGGGAGAATTCACACCCAGTGGGACGCCAGTGACAATGCTGACTATGAGAAACCTTGGAGAGGACCTCAGATGTGGGCAACCCCCCCCCCTCTAGAGGACCGAAAGCAATGGATGTCGAGCGGGTCTAACATGATACTGTGAAAGTTCAATCCGTAGTGGTTCCAACACAGCCGCGAGAGTTCAGTTCAAAGCGGATCCAAGACAGCAGCGAGAGTCCCGTCCACAGGAGACCATCTCAAGCGGAGGCGGGTCAGCAGCGTAGAGATGTCCCCAACCGATACAGGCGAGCGGTCCATCCTGGGTCCCGACGAGCGGTCCATCCTGGGTCTCGACTCTGGACAGCCAGTACTTCATCCATGGTTATCGGACCGGACCCCCTCCACAAGGGAGGGGGGGACATAGGAGAAAGAAAAGAAGCGGCAGATCAACTGGTCTAAAAAGGAGGTCTATTTAAAGGCTAGCGTATATACAGATGAGTTTTAAGGTGAGACTTAAATGCTTCTACTGAGGTAGCATCTCGAACTGTTACCGGGAGGGCATTCCAGAGTACTGGAACCCGAACGGAAAACGCTCTATAGCCCGCAGACTTTTTTTGGGCTCTAGGAATCACTAATAAGCCGGAGTCTTTTGAAGGCAGATTTCTTGCCGGGACATATGGTACAATACAATCGGCAAGATAGGATGGAGCTAGACCGTGTAGTATTTTATACATAATTAGTAAAACCTTAAAGTCACATCTTAAGTGATAGATTTCAGTTCAGCATTCAACACCATAATACCACAACAACTCACCTGCAAACTTGGAAAACTGGGCCTCAGCATCTCACTCTGCAATCGGCTGCTCGACTTCCTTAGTCAGAGGCCACAAGCAGTACGTGTTGGTAACAACACCTCAAGCACCATCCCCCGGAGCACAGGGGCCCCACAAGGCTGTGTGCTCAGTCCTCTGCTCTTCACTCTACTGACACATGACTGCACACCAACCTACAGCTCCAACCACCTCGTCAAGTTTGCGGACGACACAACTCTGGTGAGTCTCGTCACCAAGGGGGACGAGACTCACTACAGGAAAGAGGTGGACCTCCTGACCAGGTGTTATCTCTGGCTGAATGTCAGCAAGACAAAAGAGATTGTTGTCAATTTCCAGAGAGGCCACACTCAACACCTGCCACTGACCATCGGTGGTGCTGCAGTGGAGAGAGTAAGGGACACCAAATTCCTGGGGGTGCACATCAGTGAGGACCTGTCATGGACCACCAACACCGCATCACTGGTGAAGAAGGCCCAACGGCGCCTTTACTTCCTGCGAAAACTAAAGCGGGCAAGTGCTCCACTTTTTACAGAGGCACCATTGAAAGCATCCTTTCTAGCTGCATCACTGTGTGGGGCGGGAGCTACACTCAACACAACAGAAGAGACCTGCAGCGCGTCGTGAAAACAGCCGGGAAAATCATTGGTGCGCCACCCCCGTCTCTTCAGGACTCATACACCACCTGCAGAGCACTCACAATTGTGAGTGACGCAAGCCACCCTGCACACAACCTGTTCAGCCTCCTTCCCTCTGGAAGAAGATACAAGAGCCTCCGCTCTCGCACCACCAGACTCACCAACAGCTTTTACCACCAGGCTGTTAGGCTGCTGAACTCTCTCCCCCCCCTGCGCCACCCCCTCAATCCTCAGCCCGCTCCAACAGGCTGTCAGGACTTTGAAATCCCCCTCCCCGGAACAACCTGAACTCTAAACCCCATGACCCACAGAAAAATGACTATGCAAAATTGCACACATCTGCTGCGAAGTATATCAAGAGTATATCGATTGGGGACATCTCTACACTGCTGATCCGCCTCCGCTTGAGATGGTCTCCTGTGGACGGGACTCTCGCTGCTGTCTTGGATCCGCTTTGGACTGAACTCTCGCGGCTGTGTTGGAGCCACTATGGATTGAACTTTCACAGTATCATGTTAGACCCGCTCGACATCCATTGCTTTCGGTCCCCTAGAGGGGGGTGGGTGCCCACATCTGAGGTCCTCTCCAAGGTTTCTCATAGTCAGCATTGTCCCTGGCGTCCCACTAGATGTGAATTCTCCCTGCCCACTGGGTGTGAGTTTTCCTTGCCCTTTTGTGGGTTCTTCCGATGTTGTAGTCGTAATGATTTGTGCAGTCCTTTGAGACATTTGTGATTTGGGGCTATATAAATAAACATTGATTGATTGAAGAGTATTTGCACTACTGATGAAACACTCATTGTTTACAGCAGGGGTGGGCATTGCGTCGATCGCGATCGACTGGTCGATCTCGGAGGGTGTGTCAGTCGATCTCAAGCCAGGCATTAAAAAATAGACATAAAAATGAGCAATCATCAATCATACCAAGACTTCACTTTCGTCAGTTGTTTGACATTCTCGGCACCCGAGGATCTTGTGAGATGACGCTGGCTGCTGCGAGCTCATATTTAAGAAAAAAATCACTAACAGGGCGGACGCAGAGAAACACATTTTATTTCTAGAGACTCCGTACCTACTGTCAAAACTCTAAAGACCGACTGCACAGTTCCTGTCTTCACCATAAAAGACCTGTTTCATCCTGCCTGTGCTAACAAAATAAGAGTCTCAGAAAGCTAGCGTGCACAAGCTAGCAAGCTACGGAGTTTGATGCCAATGTATTTCTCCCCCGCCCTCAGCGACCGCTTTCTCACTTGCTTGCCCACCCGCACAGTCACTGACGTCACTCACCTGCTGCCAGACATTAAAGGGCCACACACATATGCTACTCTCCTAACAAAGTGTTTAAAAACGAGGATGCAAGTTGGACAAATGAGATGCCAAATCCAACCACTTTCATGTGGTATTGGACAGAAAGGAGGACTTTTTTTTTTCCTCCATTTGAAAATGCGGACGTTATCAGCACCACTGTCTAATTCCAATCAATGCAAGTCATCAGAATCAGGTAATACACCAACTTATATTCTTGTCTTCATGAAAGAAAGGAATCTATGTGTGTTAAACATGCTTGTATTATCATTAAACACCATTAACTTGTTAACGAAAATGTCTCTTTCATAAATAAATAAATATAAATTATAAATAGGAATGAGGTAGATCTCCTCGACTTGGTCAATTGAAAAGTAGCTCACCTGCAGAAAAAGTGTGAGCGCCCCTGGTTTACAGCCATATCCTATTTAAAAACAACAGGAACTATATATATTGTCACTTTAGTAGGTAGACATATTCACGTTGCACTTTACTGTTGTGTTTTCTTTTCTTTTTGTCTACGCATGGGAGAGTGAGAAACAAAATTTCGATTCCTTTGTATGTCTTTACATTTTAATAAATTGACAAATAAAGCTGACTTGACTTGACTTGACTCATCCCGGACACGGCTATCCAGCTAGCGGGCCGCACAACACATCGGCATGACAGAAGCAAAGTCTCCGGTAAGAGCAGAGGAGGGGGGCTATGCATCTACGTCAACAACAGCTGGTGCACCAACACCAAGACTGTTACCAGTCACTGCTCATCAGATTTGGAGTACGTTACTGTGAAATGCAGACCCATCTACCTTCCACGGGAGTTTAATGTTGTCATGCTAACGGCTGTTTACATACTAGTACGGCCCTCAGGGTGTTACATGACTCCATTAGCAGTCAACAAAGCGCGTACCCTGAGGCGGTGCACATTATTGCTGGGGACTTTAATCATGCAGAATTGAAAACTGTGCTCCCTAAATTCCACCAACACATTAAATGTGCAACTAGGGGAAAAAAACACTCTGGACAAGGCATACTCTAATACCAAGAGTAGCTACAGGGCTAAGTCACCACCACACTTGGGCCAGTCTGACCACCTGTCAGTGTTGTTAATCCCAGCATACACACCCCTCAGGAAAAGTGCTCCCCCGACAACTAAGACTGTTAAAATCTGGCCTGAGGGCGCCTCTCAGCAGCTCCAGGAATGATTTTAAAGAACAAACTGGGGCATCTTTGAACAGCAGGACCTGGAGGACTACACTTTATCTGTGCTGAGCTATATCAAGTTCTGAGAGGCATTAGAAAGAGCCAAGACAGTTTATCAGAAGAAAATAGAGGGACACCACAGCAGCAACAGGCAGGGGGTGCAGCACATCACCGGCTACAAATCCAACAACCTCGCTGTGGCTGACGGAGAAAAAGAATGACTGTGCATGTGAGCTGTGTGCTTGGTATTTTTTATGTATTTTTATGTATTTATCAGAGTACCATCTTCTTATGTTTTTATGTGTTATTATGAATTTGCATTAAATTAGTTTGCTTGCAATTTGGTTGTACAATGACAATAAAGATATTATATTCTAACATTTTAAACATACACACACATCTAAAGAATATAACTATAAATATATTTGGTGGGCCAAACAAAATGACTCGGCTAACCAATGTTTGGTATGGGCGATATGACCTAAGATCTATATCCTAATAAAAATATATGTCACGATATATCCTTTGGTATATGATTGATAATAGAATAATCTCGAAGGGGGTTACAAAAGCTCCTAATTTGGGAGCTGACATCTGCAGTAACATATTGTGTCATTTCTAATTGTATTATTTTGTCGAAACAATTATTATTAATGTACTTGTTTATTTATTGTTAATATCTGGTTACTTTATTTGAGAATAAAATACTGGAAATGATGTAATATTTTACTGCATCTTTCAGCAACTAAATTAGGAGCCTGTACAGTTTGTTTTAAAATGGTTCAATTAGTAATTATGTATGAAATAATATATCGCAAAATCAATTTTAAACCTTGTTGTCCGTCCATAGAAAAAAACTCCTCTCGTTCTGGTTTGTGTTTCTTTTCCTGTGAATAATGTTGTAAAGAGCAGCGTGTTTGTGTGTCACTGAGATTTCAAGACAGTTCATACGATAACTTGTTTTTCCTTCGTGCATGTAAAAGTACTGAATGCAATGTGTGACTGAGCAGAGATGGTGTGTTTGTCTTGCAGACGTCTGTGAAGAACATCTTCACCCTGAGCAACAGAAGTGGAGCTTCAGGATGCAAACAGAGGTGCCACAGCCCTCCCACATTAAGAAGAAAGAGGAATACCCACTAATCCCCCATTTTAAAGACCCACTGACACGCCATTTTAAAGAGGAAGTGGTGGATCCACTGAGCCCTCACATTAAAGAGGAAGAGGAGGAACACAGCATCAGTCAGCAGGGAGAGCATCTTGAAGGACTGGAGGAGTTTACAGTGATTAGTGTGATTGTGAAGAGTGAAGGTGATGAGGTCAAAGGTGAGAGTGAGGAGAGGGGAGGGGGGGAGCCTCCAAGCAGCAGCTCAACTCAACACATGACAACAGAAGCTGATGGAGACCACTGTGGAGGATCACAAGCAGACAAGCTCTTAGCTCCACTATCAGATAGTGAGGACACAACGTCACACTCTCCTGACACTGATGATGAAGACTCTAAAGATGATAAGACATGTCACACTGACAACACACACATCACATGTTCTCTCTGTGACAAAACTTTTAAACACCATTGTCGTCTGGTAAGACACATGAGAACACATACTGGAGAAAAACCTTTTTTATGTTCAATCTGCGGTAAAAATTTTACTCAAAAGCACAATTTCAAAACACACATGAAAACACACACTGGCGAAAAACTTTTTTCATGTTCAGTCTGCAGTAAAGATTTTACTCGAAGGTACCATTTGAAAATACACATGAGAATGCACACCGGCGAAAAACCTTTTTCATGTTCAATCTGCGGTAAAGATTTTACTCAAAAGCACAATTTCCAAACACACATGAGAACACACACTGGAGAAAAAAAATGTTCATGTTCAATCTGCGGTAAAGATTTTACCCGAAGGGACCATTTAGATACACACATGAGAATACACACTGGAGAAAAACCTTTTTCCTGCTCAGAATGTGGTAAAAAATTTGTAATAAATCAAAGTTTAAAAGTACACATGAGAATGCACACTGGCGAAAAACCTTTTTCATGTTCAATCTGCGGTAAAAATTTTACTCAAAAGCACAATTTCAAACGACACATGAGAACACACACTGAAGAAAAAAAATGTTAATCCGCGGTAAAGATATTACTCGAAGGGACCATTTCAAAACACACGAGAATACACACCTCAAACCTTTTTCCTGCTCAGATTGTGGTAAAAGTTTTGTAACAAATCAAAATTTAAAAGTACCCAGAACACACACTGGAGAAAAACATTTTCAATGTTCAGTATGTGGTAAAAGTTATATAAAGTATGGTGAAAAACCATACTTCTGTTCAAGCTGCAACAAAAGCTTTCGTCGCAGTCAATCTTGTAAAGTACACATGAGAACACACACAGGTGAGAAAGTGTTGAGTTGCAGTGTGTGTGGTGAAAGATCCTCTTCTAAGTCCCAGTGTAAGAAACACAAGTGTGCTGGTGAGAACAGCAGCAGCAAATGAAGATGCAGGATTTGAAATAAACTGTCAAAACTTTTAATTTTGACTTTCTAACAACATCAGCACATATAACATGTGTGACATCAGTGTTAATTTTGACAGCAAAATTTGATTTAGTTTTAGTCATAGTCTTTTGACTAAAATGTAATTTACTTTTAGTCATAATTTAGTTATTTAAATTGTTTTAGTTGACGAAATATAAGATTATAGTCGACGAAAACTAAAGTAGATTTAGTCGACTAAAGGGTAATATGTAAACTTTCCCTTCAATTTCTGAAAGTCATTACATTCACCTAGACTAAATGAAACCTCTATGAATGTGTTAAGGAATGTTATGAATGTGTTAGGGAATTTAAAAGTACTGCAATTTATACACAGACACGGATTAACTTATTTGCAACTTTTGACAAGAACAAGAAAGTTTGATCACATTGCGCCTGTACTGTATATACCTTTATATACATATATACATACATATATACCTATACTGTATATACCTTTATATACATATATACATACATATATACCTATACTGTATATACCTTTATATACATATATACATACATATATACCTATACTGTATATACCTTTATATACATATATACATACATATATACCTCTACTGTATATACCTTTATATACATATATACATACATATATACCTATACTGTATATACCTTTATATACATATATACATACATATATACCTATACTGTATATACCTTTATATACATATATACATACATATATACCTATACTGGCTCACCTGCACTGGCTTCCTGTGCACTTAAGATGTGACTTTAAGGTTTTACTACTTACGTCTAAAATACTACACGGTCTAGCTCCATCCTATCTTGCCGATTGTATTGTACCATATGTCCCGGCAAGAAATCTGCGTTCAAAGGACTCCGGCTTATTAGTGATTCCCAAAGCCCAAAAAAAGTCTGCGGGCTATAGAGCGTTTTCATTTCAGGCTCCAGTACTCTGGAATGCCCTCCCGGTAACAGTTCGAGATGCCACCTCAGTAGAAGCATTTAAGTCTCACCTTAAAACTCATTTGTATACTCTAGCCTTTAAATAGACTCCCTTTTTAGACCAGTTGATCTGCCGTTTCTTTTCTTTTTCTCCTATGTCCCACTCTCCCTTGTGGAGGGGGTCCGGTCCGATCCGGTGGCCATGTACTGCTTGCCTGTGTATCGGCTGGGGACATCCCTGCGCTGCTGATCCGCCTCCGCTTGGGATGGTTTCCTGCTGGCTCCGCTGTGGACGGGACTCTCACTGCTGCGTTGGATCCGCTTTGGACTGGACTTTCGCGGCCGTGTTAGATCCACTATGGATTGAACTTTCACAGTATCATGTTAGACCCGCTCGACATCCATTGCTTTCGGTCCCCTAGAGGTGGGGGGAGGGGGGGGGGGTTGCCCACATATGTGGTCCTCTCTAAGGTTCTCATAGTCATCATTGTCACCGACGTCCCGCTGGGTGTGAGTTTTCCTTGCCCTTATGTGGGCCTACCGAGGATGTCGTAGTGGTTTGTGCAGCCCTTTGAGACACTAGTGATTTAGGGCTATATAAATAATCATTGATTGATAGTTCATATTTACTGGTTCACATCTGAAACATCTTCTGGACCACTTCTGGAAGCATATTATTGTTTACTTTATACATCATTTGAACAGTTGTCTTTTATACAATTTTAAAATGTGTGACTTTATGGATAATTTGTTGGGTCTCTATAATCTATTCTATGAATTATCTTTATTACTCTCTTGTGTAATATGAATATTGTTGTGTGATTGTTTTATATGTATGTCCCCAGACCTTTAGGTAATAAAAAAAGTATGCTTCAACTAAAGTTGGGTACAATAAATGGAGTTAATATTTTGGGGTTTGTATTTTATTGTATTGAGTATCGCTGTCAATTTTGTAAATGTTTTCTTTATATGACTTACATGTAGTTTACAGCTTACTTCATTATCTAGACCAGGGGTGTCAAACGTGAGGCCCGCGGGCCGGATCTGGCCCTAGAACAGGTTTTATCCGGCCCGCGGGATGATTTTGCTGAGTATAAAAATAAGGCCAAATTTTTGAATGAAAGAAACTGCCGTTCTAAATGTGTCCACTAGATTTCAAAATAGCAATTCTTTGTATCTTTGTATATGATGCTACATACCGTATTTTTCGCACCATAAGTGCCAGTTTTTTTTCATAATTTGGCCAGGGGTGCAACTTATACTCAGGAGCGACTTATGTGTGAATTTATTAACACATTTCCGCAAAATATCAAACAGTCACTTAAGAGACTAGACGTATAAGATTTCATGGGATTTAGACAGATTATTTGGTAAAGGTATAGCATGTTCTATATGTTATAGTTATTTGAATGACTCTTACCATAATATGTTAGGTTAACATACCAGGCACCTTCTCAGTTGGTTATTTATGTGTTATATAATGTACACCAGGGGTCACCAACCGTTTTGAAAGCAAGAGCTACTTCTTGGGTACTGATTAATGCGAAGGGCTACCATTTTGATACACACTTAAATAAATTGCCAGAAATAGCCAATTTGCTGAATTTACCTTTAATAAATAAATCTATATATGTCTAAAAATGGATATTTCTGTCTGTCATTCCGTCGTAAATTTTTTTCCTTTTACGGAAGGTTTTTTGTTGAGAATAAATGATGAAAAATACACTTAATTGAACGGTTTAAAAGAGGAGAAAACGCGAAAAAAATGAAAATGCAATTTTCAAACATAGTTTATCTTCAATTTCGACTCTTTAAAATTCAAAATTATACCGAAAAAAATTACAAGAAAAATTAGCTAATTTGAATCTTTTTGAAAAAAATTATTTATGGAACATCATTACTAATTTTTCCTGATTAAGATTAATTTTACAATTTTGATGACATGTTTTAAATCCAATCTGCACTTTGTTAGAATATATAACAAACTGGACCAAGCTTTATTACTAACAAAGACAAATAATTATTTCTTCTAGATTTTCCAGAACAAAAATTTTAAAATAAATTCAAAAGACTTTGAAATAAGATTTGAATTTAATTCTACAGATTTTCTAGATATGCCAGAATATATATTTTTTAATTTTAATCATAAGTTTGAAGAAATATTTCACAAATAGTCTTCGTCAAAAAAACTTAAGCTAAAATGAAGAATTAAATTAAAATTACTTTATTATTCTTAAAGAAAAGAAAGGAATTTAAAAGACAAAAAGGTATATGTGTTTAAAAATCCTATAATCATTTTTAAGGTTGCATTTTTTTCTCTAAAATTGTCTTTCTGAAAGTTATAAGAAGCAAAGTAAAAAAAACAAATGGAGACAGAGTCTTTAAAATATTTTCTTGGATTTTCAAATTCTATTTGAGTTTTGTCTCTCTTAGAATTAAAAATGTCGAGCAAAGCGAGACAAGCTTGCTAGTAAATAAAAAAATTTTAAAAAAATAGAGGCAGCTCACTGGTAAGTGCTGCTATTTGAGCTATTTTTAGAACAGGCCCGCGGGCGACTCGTTGGTGACCCCTGACGTAGACTTATTCAGCCTGTTGTTCACTATTTTTAATTTATTTTAAACTGCCTTTCAAATGTCTATTCTTGGTGTTGAGTTTTGGCAAATAAATTTCCCCCAAAAATGCGACTTATCCTCCAGTGCGACTTTTATATGTTTTTTTTCCCTTCTTTATTATGCATTTTCGGCAGGTGCGACTTATACTCTGGAGCGACTTACACTCCGAAAAATACGGTGTGTTAAAAAAGGTTTCTCATAATCATCATTGTCACTGGGTGTGAGTTTTCCTTGCCCTTGTGTGGGTTCTTCCGAGGATGTCGTAGTCGTAGTGATTTGTACAGTCCTTTGAGACATTTGTGATTTAGGGCTATATAAATAAAAATTGACTGATTGATTAATAATGTACATGTTTATTTACTATTATTGAATATTTGGTTACTATATTTGAGAAAATAATACTGGAAATGATGTAATATTTTTGTCACACCTATGGATCATGTTTTGTTTTGTCATGTTATGTTTTGATTTTGGACATTCAGTCACGTTTTGCACTTCCTGGTTTTGTTTGTTTCCATGCCAACGCATTAGTTCCCACCTTGTCACGCCCTTGCCCTCAGTCCCGCACCTGTTCCTGATTATCACAGCCAGTATTTAAGTAATTTTCTTTCTGTTCATCATTCTGGGATCTTCACACTCGCACGCACCCTACCCATGCTGTTCCAACCTTCACGCCCTCGTCCACAGTTCCATGCCGAGTAAGTTTGTGTATTCATGCCACAGTGCTAGTTTTGTTTTGTTTGTATATAGTCATGCCATTTGGCTGTTTTGTTTTGAGTTTAGTATAGATTATTATCCGCCACAGAACGCGTCCTTGGTTTGCCTTTTTGTAGTTTGTTTGTTTATTTAATAAATATCATGTACCTGAATTCACGCCTGGCTCGTCCTGTAATCCCTCTGCGTCGAAGGAGGACACACGATCCATGTCCAGGTCTGACAATTTTACTGCATATTTCGGCAACTAAATTAGGAGCCTTTGTAGCCTGTTTTAAAATGGTTGTATTAGTAATTCTATATGAAATAATATATTGCAAAATCTATTTGAAACCATATTGTCCATCCATAGTAAAAAGCCCTGTCGTCCTGGTTTGTTTTTATTGTCCTGTGAATAATGTTGTAAAGAGCAGCGTGTTTGTGCGTCACTGAGATTTCAAGACAGTTCATACGATAACTTGTTTTTACTAAGTGCATGTAAAAGTACTGAATGCATTGTGTGACTGAGCAGAGATGTGAATTAGTGAATTATATTTATATAGCGCTTTTCTCAAGTGACTCAAAGCGCGTTACATAGTGACACCCAATATCTAAGTTACATTTAAACCAGTGTGGGTGGCACTGGGAGCAGGTGGGTAAAGTGTCTTGCCCAAGGACACAACGGCAGTAACTAGGATGGCACAAGCGGGAATCGAACCTGCAACTCTCAAGTTGCTGGCACGGCCACTCTACCAACCGAGCTATGCCGCCCCATGTTGGATGTTTCTCAAACGTGTGTTTGTCTTGCAGACGTCTGTGAAAAAACTCTTCACCCTGAGCATCAAAAGTGGAGCTCCAGGTTGCCGTCAGAGGAGCCATAGCCCTCCCACATTAAGAAGGAAGAGGAATACCCACTGATCCACCATTTTAAAAAGGAAGAGGAGGACTCACTGACCCCTCACATTAAAGAGGGAAAGGAGGAACACAGCATCAGTCAGCAGGGAGAGCATCTTGAAGGACTGGAGGAGGTTGATGTCACCAAGATGCCAGTGACTGGTGTCCCTGTGAAGAGTGAAGATGATGAGGTCAAAGGTGAGAGTGAGGAGAGGGGAGGGGGGGAGCCTCCAAGCAGCAGCTCAACTCAACACATGACAACAGAAGCTGATGGAGACCACTGTGGAGGATCACAAGCAGACAAGCTCTTAGCTCCACTATCAGATAGTGAGGACACAACGTCACACTCTCCTGACACCGATGATGAAGACTCTAAAGATGATAAGACATGTCACACTGACAACACAAAACTTTTAAACACCCTAGTAATCTGAAGAGACACATGAGAACACACACCGGAGAGAAACCTGGTTTGCTCTAAGCCTGTTTATGAATAATTAAAAATAATTAAAATACCAAAATGGAGTTTACATCCTCAGTGAGCTGAACTCCAGCAGTAAAGATGAGATAAATAATGTGCAAAGGTCAGAAGTCAAATGTTTCTTCAGGTACATGGAGCCTCTGCTGCCACCCAGCGGCCGTTGGAAAGAATGCATACATTTTGTTTTGACGTCCTTATAAGCTGCTTTTTACTTTCTGTCCTGTTTCTGTAGTGTAGGACATAGGACAGAAGGAGGACATTTTGTTACTAAATTGCAATTTTAAATTTCCCGGGAGTTTTTTCTTGAAAACGTTGCGTAATGATGACGTGTTACAAACTGTTACATTGTTACAAATTGAGAGGAACATAAAACCCTCGATCACTATGGCAGGGCATCTGTCGCTTCATCCTGGACAATATTTATGACAAATTTGTGCTTTACTTTAAAGATGTGATTTTTGGTTTTACACAGTATGAACAAAAATTTGAAAAGGAATTCTACCTTTGCAACCTCATTATTTTATTGGCTAAGTTTTATATTCATAAATGTAAGTTTCTTAATACCCGACCTATCTTTTGTGCCTTTAAAAAAGATCTGGAACTTTACATTAAAACGCTCTCTACCTCTAACAACAAAAAAGCTGTGAAAACGATGATGCTGTGTTCCAAATTTGAGTTTTTTGATGGATCTGAATAAGCCTACGGCTTTGCATTTTGTTTATTATATATACATATATATTTTTGTATTCTATATTTATTATTTTGAACTTACAACCCCCTGGCGCTGTTTTGTACTGTGTTCATAATGTTTCATAATGTTGTATATTGTTGTTTGTCTTACTGTTTGTAATTGTTGAAATTTATAAATAAACATTTAAAAAAATATATATAAGAAAAAATAAAAAAAGAGGAACATCAACCTCTCATAATTATTGTGTGTCTGACACTGTCTCGTTTTTATGAACAATGTTAATAACAAAGTATAAACAGTGTTAATGATGAAATATAAAGTGAGTAAAGATGTGAGAGTAAGAAGCAAACAAACCTGTTCTGTGTAACACAACTTGATGTTTTTGATGTTGTCGCTCCTTCTCCTCTTTTGTTGGACAAAGTTCCTCCTCGTACTCTGCTATGGTTCTTTCGCACATTTTCACACAATCACAACACTTTACACTCACACTTGATCTCTGCTTAGCGATGTGTTTTGATCACTTCCGCCTCTCTTTGTTAGCAGCTAACAAGCTAAGCTAACTAGCAAGCTAAGCTAGCTGGAGAAGCATCAAAGTGCGCTCAGACTAATATAACCGGATGCAAACAGTTATTAACGATGTTTACTCTATTTACTAGAGTGTAATAAAGGACATATATGTGTACATGGAGGCACAGATTAAGAACACTGAACTGTCTTCACCGTCAGACGCCATCTTGCTTTATCCTCGCCGTGTTTGGTTCGCGCGCAGTGTTGTCAGATCTCGCGAGAGAAACAAGTAACCAGCTCTTTTCCAGATCTCGCGAGAGAAACAAGTAACCAGCTCTTTTCCAAATCTCGTGAGAGAAATAATTACAATCAGACGGTTGACAGTATCTTATCATAACTATTTACTTATTCTAAAAATAAAAGTACGCTTTTCAATTCCAAATTTTCAAAAGAAAGACATACAGTTTTATTTTCGTAAAAATATTCAAATATTTATCAATGTTATGAAAAGATCTCTTTTGAAACAATTGCTTTCCTTATGTTACTGTCGACAGTAACATAAGGAAAAAAAACATGTTTTTATGTTTATTAATTCCGTTTTTATAATGTATTTTAGAATGTGGAAGGTTTTTAAATTTCCTTTTGGCATTATATATATATATATATATATATATATATATATATATATATATATATATATATATATATATATATATATATATATATATAGATATATATATATATAGATATATACATATATATATATGTATATATATATATATATATATATATGCATCCATTATATATATGCATCCATTATATATATATATATATATATATATATATATGTATATATATATATATATATATATATATATATATATATATATATATATATAAATAGATATATACATATATATATATGTATATATATATATATATATATATATATATATATATATATATATATATAAATTCACCCCATATTCTAAAATACATTCTAAAAACTATTAGCATCAAAGAAAAAAAATATCATGTGTGTAATACTTATTTTGTTTCTTTTAAATATATATATATATATGTATATATATATATATATATATATATATATATATATATATATATATATATATATATATATATATATACACATATATATGGTGGAAGAGGGGTTAGTGCGTCTGCCTCACAATACGAAGGTCCTGCAGTCCTGGGTTCAATCCCAGGCTCGGGATCTTTCTGTTTGGAGTTTGCATGTTCTCCCTGTGAATGCGTGGGTTCCCTCCGGGTACTCCGGCTTCCTCCAAAGACATGCACCTGGGGATAAGCCCCTCCCACTTCCAAAGACATGCACCCGGGGATAGGTTGATTGGCAACACTAAATGGGCCCTAGTGTGTGAATGTGAGTGTGAATGTTGTCTGTCTATCTGTGTTGGCCCTGCGATGAGGTGGCAACTTGTCCAGGGTGTACCCTGCCTTCCGCCCGATTGTAGCTGAGATAGGCGCCAGCGCCCCCCGCGACCCCGAAAGGGAATAAGCAGTAGAAAATGGATGGATGGATGGAAGTAAACGTAAGGAAGAAGACACAAGCGCTGTTTTAATCCCCTGCGCATCCACTCAGCGCAGACGTGATCCCATACACAAATATAGCGACATGCTAATTTAGCCACTATTACTGCTGATTTAATTTCAACAATTAAAAATACGAACTTGATAGTAATTAAAACCCACATTTCCACGGTTGGATGCTGTTTTCAACCGTGTTGATGATGTTTTAATGTTTAGGGACGTGCTTTGATGAAATAAATAAAATATTCTGGTGGTGGTCAATGTCACTACTCGATAGGTACCGGAAGACTACGTCACTTCCTGGGCTTACAATTGTTTTTACAAAGGTGATTTTGAAACCTCACATTCTGTGATATTTGAATATTTTATCAATGTTTGCTAAAAATCTAGCTTACCTAGGAGTAAAAGGGAACATTATTATAAACATGAACAAGGAGTGGATTTAAAAAAATCAGGGAGTATTATGGCCACAATTCCAATCACTTTCACTCTTCTGTCATTGCAATGAATGACGCAAGGGGGCGCCACTGACTCCCATCATGTCATTTATTTTTTTAAATGTTGATTTTTTTTTTTTTAAACAAGCCACTTACTAATTTTTAAATGATCAGTATGTCATCTTTTATATGACATTGTTATTCAAATAAAGATTACAAAAAAGCAAACAATGGCAGTGACAACATGCAGGAACAAAACTGACGTAAAACAAGTAAAAAGGAAGTGACGTTGTTTTTGCGCACGGGTGCATTGATCATGTCTTCCTGAACCGATCGTGCAGGGAATTAAAAACTGCGGTACTTGTACCACTAGTGGTACAGGGGCATCACATAGATATACGCCAAATATTTCATTATTTAAGTATAGTGTTTTATTTTCCTACATGCAAACACAGTGTTACTGTTCAAACTGTGTGTAATGCTACATTAACTAAAAATATTAAATATACTTGTTAAATAACATGTCCTCCTTGCTTTTTATGAATAATTAAGGCCTACTATGCTACTGTATTTTAAAGGGGAACATTATCACAATTTCAAAAGGGTTGGAAACAATAAAAATCAGTCCCCAGAGGCTTGTTGTATTTTTTGAATTTTTTTTCAGAATTTTACCGGTCTCGGGTTATCCCTAAATAAAGCTTTAAAGTGCCTTATTTTCGCTCTCTGTGAAGACACTGGCCATTTCCCTGTGACGTCACACAGTGCTGCCAATGTAAACAAACAATGGAAATACCACAGCAAGATATAGCGACATTAGCTCGGATTCAAACTCGGATTTCAGCGATTTAAGCGATTGAACAGATTACGCATGTATTGAAACAGATGGTTGGAGTATGAAAATATTGAAGAAGAAACTGAAGCTATTGAGCGGATAGCTATTGACGCTATTCATAGCCATAGCATGGCCGAATAGCTGCGTTAGCATCGCCGGTAAAATGTGCGGACCAAACGATCAGGACTTTCGCATCTTTTGACACTGGAGCAACTAAAATCCTTCGATTGGTAAGTGTTTTTTTCGCATTAAATGTGGGTAGAAGCAAACGTAATATAGTTGCAAATGCATCTACAGGTTATCCATACATCTCTGTTCGATGTCTGCTTTAGCACCGTCGGTAAATAGCATGTTAGCATCGATTAGCGTAGCATGTTAGCATCGATTAGCTGGCAGTCAAAATCAACAAAACTCACCTTTGTGATTTCGTTGACTATCGTTGCAAATGCACCTGCAGGTTATCCATACATCTCTGTGCCATGTCTGCCTTAGCATCGCCGGTCAAATGTGGAGACACTCTGGTACATTCAATGGGGGTCTGGCGGCAGATTTCTTGCCAGTGGTGCAACTTGAATCCCTCCCTGTTAGTGTTGTTACACCCTCCGACAACACACCGACGAGGCATGATGTCTCCAAGGTTCCAAAAAATAGTCAAAAAAACGGAAAATAACAGAACTGAGACCCGGTGTTTGTAATGTGTTGAAAATGAAAATGGCGGGTGTGTTACCTCGGCGACGTCACATTCTGACGTCATCGCCTCCAGCGCGATAAACATAAAGGCGTTTAATTCGCCAAAAATCACCCATTTAGAGTTCGGAAATCGGTTAAAAAAATATATGGTATTTTTTCTGCACCATCAAGGTATATATTGACGCTTGCATCGGTCTGGTGATAATGTTCCCCTTTAATGCTGTTCATGATGGGGGTACTTGGTGATCCAAGTATTTTCTGAGGTGCTACTTGGTGAAAAAAGTTTGACAACTACTAACGTAGTGACATTATAAACAACATTGGCAGACACCATTTTGTTATACCCAAACGGCGTCTGCTCATACATCGCACTTCTAACGAGATCCCGTTTTTTCCCCGAGTTAGAAAGTTCCACAACTGTTCACGTTACACCATCTCATCTCAATGTGGATCATGTGAATGTTTGAAGTGGAACTAAATGTGATCTCTGAAAGGGGTACACATTATTTCCAAAGCAGGGCTCCCATCCACATATACAATACTACTACATATCTGATGAAAAACAACACTATTTTTTGTTATTTTAATTATAAGTGTGCCAAATCAGCTATATTTGAACACTATCTAATGGAAATGACTGCTGTTTGATAATCACATTAATAACACAATAACAATCATGTGTCTGACTACACCAATTAATCAAAATTAATCTAACACGTCATGTTCTTGTTAATGATGAGATATAAAGTTAGTAAACATGTGAGAGTAAGAAGTAAACAAACCTGTTCTGTGTAACACAACTTGCGGTTTCTTGAAAACAGCGTCCAGTAGTTGATGTTGTCGCTCCTTCTCCTCTTTTGTCCGAGAAAGTTCCTCCTCGTACTCTGCTATCGTTCTTTCGCACATTTTCACAAAATCAAAACACTTAACACTCACACTTCATCTCAACTAAGCGATGTGTTGATCAAATCAACACATCGCTTAGTTCAACACATAAAGTTTGCAACATTTGGTCGCTAATAAAAAAGCCTTGCCTGTACCGGAAGTAGCAGACAATGTGGGCGTGACGTCACGGGTTGTAGGGATCCTCACATCCTCACATTGTTTACAATCATGGCCACCATCAGCAAGAGCGATTCGGACCGAGAAACCGACGATTTCCCTATTAATTTGAGCGAGGATGAAAGATTCGTGGATGAGGAAAGTGAGAGTGAAGGACTAGAAAGAAAAAAGACGAGGGCAGTGGAAGCGATTCAGATGTTATTAGACATATTTACTGGGATAATTCTTGAAAATCCCTTATCAGTCAATCAATCAATCAATGTTTACTTATATAGCCCTGAATCACTAGTGTCTCAAAGGGCTGCACAAACCACAACACAAACTACTACGACATCCTCGGTAGGCCCACATAAGGGCAAGGAAAACTCACACCCAGCGGGACGTCGGTGACAATGATGACTATGAGAACCTTGGAGAGGACGAAAGCAATGGATGTCGAGCGGGTCTAACATGATACTGTGAAAGTTAGATCCATAATGGATCCAACACAGTCGCGAGAGTCCACTCCAAAGCGGATCCAACACAGCAGCGAGAGTCCCGTTCACAGCGGAGCCAGCAGGAAAACATCCCAAGCGGAGGCGGATCAGCAGCGCAGAGATGTCCCCAGCCGACACACAGGCTGCTTATTGTGTTACTAGTATTTTAGTGAGATTATAAGGTCATACCTAAAAGTCGGATGGGTGTGCTGACCGCCAGTGTCTCTGAGGGAAGCCATGGAGGAGCAGAGAAAGTCGCAGCTGCCTCTTTGACAGCTGCAGGAAGAACGACACAAGCTCCGCTCATGTTTACGGTGAGAGCCGACTTATTACCACAATTTTCCCACCGAAACCTGCCAGTTGACATGTGGTAGAGAAACATGTCCGCTCGACCGCTCTGTTCCATATTAAAGCTTCACAACAAACAAAGAAACACCGGCTGTGTTTCGGTGCTAAAGACAGCTATAATCCACCGCTTTCCACCAACAGCATTCTTCTTTGACGTCTCCATTATTAATTGAACAAGTTGCAAAAGGTTCAGCAACACAGATGTCCAGAATACTGTGTAATTATGCGATTAAATCAGACCACTTTTAGCCGTGAGTTTGGCTGGGATAAAATGTCCGCTCCAACCAATAACGTCACAAACATGCGTCTGTCTATGGATCATGTTTTGTTTTGTCATGTTATGTTTTTGATTTTGGACAATCAGTCACGTTTTGCACTTCCTGGTTTTGTTTGTTTCCATGCCAACCTCATTAGTTTCCACCTGTCACGTCCCTGTTCTCAGCCTCACCTGTTTTCACTAATCATCACAGCTATTTAAGTCACTCTTTTTCTTGTCTTCGTCCTGGAATCTTCACACTCGCACGCACCCTACCCACGCTTTTCAAATCTTCACGTCTTAATCCACCGTTCCATCCATCCATCCATTTTCTACCGGGGTGCGGGGGGCGCTGGCGCCTATCTCAGCTACAATCGGGCGGAAGGCGGGGTACACCCTGGACAAGTCGCCACCTCATCACAGGGCCAACACAGATAGACAGACAACATTCACACTCACATTCACACACTAGGGCCAATTTAGTGTTGCCAATCAACCTATCCCCAGGTGCATGTCTTTGGAAGTGGGAGGAAGCCGGAGTACCCGGAGGGAACCCACGCATTCACGGGGAGAACATGCAAACTCCACACAGAAAGATCCCGAGCCTGGGATTGAACCCAGGACTGCAGGACCTTCGTATTGTGAGGCAGACGCACTGACCCGTCTTCCACCGTGAAGCTTATACTTACAAATATTAACAACAATTATTGTACCCAACTTTAGTTGAAGCATACATTGTTTATTGCATAAAGGTCTGGGGACATACATATAAAACAATCACAAAACAATATTCATATTACACAAGAGAGTAATAAAGATAATTACAAAAATGGATTATAGAGACCCAACAAATGATTCATTAAGTCACACATCTTAAAAGTAAATTATCTTGTGTATAAGACCTATGCTAAAATGACGTATAAAGTAAATAATAATATGCTTCCAGAAGTGGTCCAGAAGATGTTTCAGATGTGAACCAGTAAATATGAACTAAGAGGGATTTATGTGTACTCAAAAGCAAAGGTATGAACAAATGTAAAACAAATATGTACATCATATAAAGGAGTTCATCTAGAATTACAAAATAAAATAAGTAACACTTCATTATTCAAAAAAACATATAAAACTATTATGAATTAGTATAAACGTGAATTATGAATACCTACAGATTAAATGTTCATTGTATGTAACATATTTGTAATTTATTGATTCTCACATTTTCAGTCCAAATTTTCTGTTCATTTTAAAGTACACAAATGTGTATATTAACTCATGTACTTGACTGAAATAAAAGCACTAATCTGAAGTGTCTAATCTATAAATGTTAGAATCATATTAACAAGATTGTGTTACACACACAACAATGATGTCACACATGTTATATGTGCTGATGTTGTTAGAAGGTCAAAGTTCAAGTTTTGACAGTTTATTTCAAATCCTGCATCTTCATTTGCTGCTGCTGTTCTCACCAGCACACTTGTGTTTCTTACACTGGTACTTATAGGAGAATCTTTCACCACACACACTGCAACTCAACGCTTTCTCACTTGTGTGTGTTTTCATGTGTACTGTATAAGCTTGTCGGTCATGAAAGCTTTTGTTGCATCTTGAACAGGAGTATGGTTTTTCACCAGAGTGCATTTTCATATGTGATTTGAATTGGGGCATATAAGTAAAATATTTACCGCAGATTAAACATGAAAAAGGTTTTTCACCAGTGTGTGTTCTCATGTGTATTTTTAAACTTTGATTCATTGTAAAACTTTTACCACATTCTGAGCAGGAAAAAGGTTTTTCTCCAGTGTGTATTCTCATGTGTATGTTTAACCTTTGATTTGTCTCAAAGCTTTTTCCACATTCTGAGCAGGAAAAAGGTTTTTCTCCAGTGTGTATTCTCATGTGTCTTTTGAAATATTGCCTTGCGGTAAAATCTCTACCGCAGATTGAACATGAAAAAGGTTTTTCTCCTGTGTGTGTTCTCGTGTGTGTTTTCAAACTTTGCCTTTGAGTAAACTCTGTACCACAGATTGAACATGAAAAAGGTTTTACTCCAGCGTGCATTCTCATGTGTCCTTTGAAATGGTGCTTTAGAGTAAAACGTTTATTACAGATTGAACATGAAAAAGGTTTTTCTCCAGTGTGTGTTCTCATGTGTCTTTTCAAGGCACTAGGATATTTAAAAGTTTTGTCGCAGTGAGAACATGTGCGGTGTGTGTTGTCAGTGTGACATGTCTTATCATCTTTAGAGTCTTCATCATCAGTGTCAGGAGAGTGTGACGTTGTGTCCTCACTATCTGATAGTGGAGCTAAGAGCTTGTCTGCTTGTGATCCTCCACAGTGGTCTCCATCAGCTTCTGTTGTCATGTGTTGAGTTGAGCTGCTGCTTGGAGGCTCCCCCCCTCCCCTCTCCTCACTCTCACCTTTGACCTCATCATCTTCACTCTTCACAATCACATGGAACTCCTCCAACCATTCTCGACTGATGCTGTGTTCCTCCTCTTCCTCTTTAAAATGGGAGGTCAGTGGGTTATTTTCTTCCCTTTGCATTTGCAATGTATGTGGCGCCTCTTCTTCCTCCTTAATGTGGAAGGGCTGTGGCTCCTCCTTGTCCATCCTGAAACTCCACTTCTGTTGCTCAGAGAGAAGATGTTCTTCACAGACGTCTGCAGGACACAAGAAGACAAACATGCTCGAGAGGAGTCCATCTTTTTTTCAGTCACATGTTAGGAGTGATATTGATAAGATTTTACCAATTCAGATTTCCTTTTCAATTCTGCTTTACAATTCAGTTATTTGTGGACTCACTTTTGCTTTCAAATTCGGTAAAAAAAAACAGGTCGATTAGCACCAACAGTAAGGCCTAAAGGGGAACATTATCACAATTTCAGAAGGGTTAAAACCAATAAAAATCCGTTCCCAGCGGCTTATTTTTTTTTTTTCCAAAATTTTACCCATCCCGGAACATCTCTAAAGAAAGCGTTAAAGTGCTTGATTTTAGCTATGTGCGAAGCCACCGTTCATTTTCCTGTGACGTCACACAGTGCTGCCAATACAAACAACATGGCGGTTACCACAGCAAGATATAGCGACATTAGCTCGGATTCAGCCTCGGATTTCAGTGGCTTTAGTGATTCAACAGATTACGCATGTATTGAAACAGATGGTTGGAGTATGGGGACAGATAGGGAAAACGAAATTGAAGAAGGAACTGAAGCAATTGAGCGAATAGCTATTGACGCTATTCGGCGATGTCTGCGTTAGCATCGCCGGTAAAATGTGCAGACCAAACAATCAGGACTTTCGCAACTTGTGACACTGGAGCAACTTAAATCTGTCGATTGGTAAGTGTTTGTTTGGCATTAAATGTGGGTGGAAGGAAACGCTGAATGTAAATATGGTTTCAAATGTACATACAGCTAGCCTAAATAGCATGTTAGCATCGATTAGCTGGCAGTCATGCCGCGACCAAATATGTCTGATTAGCACATAAGTCAATAAAATCAACAACACTCACCTTTGTGATTTTGTTGACTTTATCGTTGGAAATGCATCTGCTTTGAGTGTCGCAGGATATCCAGACTTTCTTGCCATCTCTGTCGTAGCATCACCGGTAAAAACCAAACGAGGGACTTTCGCATCTCTTGACGCTGGAGCAACTTAAATCCATCGATTGGTAAGTGTTTGTTTGGCATTAAATGTGAGAGCGATAAACAGAAAGGCGTTTAATTTGCCAAAATTCACCCATTTAGAGTTCGGAAATCGGTTGAAAAAATATATGGTCTTTTTTCTGCACCATCAAGGTATATATTGACGCTTACATAGGTCTGATGATAATGTTCCCCTTTAAGGACAATATTCTGCTTTGAAAATATCTATAAAATAAAAAATATTTTTGGCTATAAATTAACAACACACTACACATTATTTTTTGGTATTTCACAGAACTTTCCTTCAGAAGGTCTTTTCTTTGTCCATGTAATGTCAGATGAAACAAAAATTGAGCTGTCTGGCCACAATACCCAGTAATATGATTGGAGGAAAAAAGGAACACCATACCCACCGTCAAGCATGGTGGTGGTCGTATGATGCTCTGGGCCTGTTTTGCTGCCAATAAAACTGGTGCTTCAAATGGGACAATGACAAAAGAGGATTACCTCCAAATTCTTCAGGACAACCTAAAATCATCAGCCCGGAGGTTGGGTCTTGGGCACAGTTGGGTGTTCCAACAGGACAACGACCACAAACTAGAGATGTCCGATAATATCGGACTGCCGATACCATCAGCCGATAAATGTTTTAAAATATCGGAAATTATCGGTATCAGTTTCTAAATTTTAGGTATCGGTTTCAAAAAGTAAAATGTACGACCTTTTAAAACGCCGCTGTGTACACGGATGTAGGGAGAAGTGCAGAGCGCCAATAAACCTTAAAGGCACTGCCTTTGTGTGCCGGCCCAATCACATGATATCTACGGCTTTTCACACACACACACAAGTGAATGCAACGCATACTTGGTCAACAGCCATAAAGTTCACACTGAGGTTGGTCGTATAAACAACTTTAACACCGTTACAAATATGCGCCATACTGTGAACCCACACCAAACAAGATTGACTAACATTTCGGGAGAACATCCGCACCTTAACACAACATTAACACACAGAACCCCTTGCAGCACAAACTCTTCCGAGACGCTAAAATATACACCCGCTAAATTAAGGATTTAGGGGAATAAAAATAGAAGATTAAAATAATAATAAAAAAAATCGGTCTTAGCCTGGGCCCTGGAGAGGGGGTGCAGACTGATACCCAAATGTGTGGTTTCATCCAAAAACTAATGTAAAGTATCAAACAACAGAAGAATAAGTGATTATTACATTTTAACAGAAGTGTAGATAGAACATGTTAAAAGAGAAAGTAAGCAGATGTTAACAGTAAACGAACAAGTAGATTAATAATTCATTTTCTACCACTTGTCCTTAATAATGTGTACAAAATAATAGGTGTATAAATGACACAATATGTTACTGCATATGTCAGCAGACTAATTAGGAGTCTTTGTTTGTTTACTTACTACTAAAAGACAAGTTGTCTAGTATGTTCACTATTTTATTTAAGGACTTAAATGCAATAATAAACATTTGTTTAATGCACCCTAAGTTTTTTTGTTAAAATAAAGCCAATAATGCCATTTTTTGTGGTCCCCTTTATTTAGAAAAGTACCAAAATAATTTTAGTACCGGTACCAAAATATTGGTATGGTTACAACACTACCACCTATATTTGAATATTGACTAATGGAAATGACTGCTGTCTGATAATCACATTAATAACCAGTGTTGGCGTTAACACACTGATGACCGGGCGGTTTAGCTCCGTTGGTAGAGTGGCCGTGCCAGCAACTTGAGGGTTGCAGGTTCGATTCCCGCTTCCGTCATCCTAGTCACTGCCGTTGTGTCCTTGGGCAAGACACTTTACCCACCTGCTCCCAGTGCCACCCACACTGGTTTGAATGTAACTTAGATATTGGGTTTCACTATGTAAAGCACTTTGAGTCACTAGAGAAAAAGCGCTATATAAATATAATTCACTTCACTTCACTTTTTATTTCTTTTTACGCATTGAAATCAAAAAGGACGTGCATTTCCGTAAGTAAGCGTGTTTCTGGGATGAAGAGTTTTTGTTTTTTTAACCGACCTGCCTTCTCAAAACTCCAGTTCGCTTGTTTTTTTTTTATGGATCATTGTTTTCCGCCGGTGTTTTGTTTTGTTTATTGTGACGGTGCGCTCTTATCACGCCGTCACTTAAGGACCGACACGTCAGCGGGAGCAAGCGCGCTGTCGGTTGGTTGAGTGGCCGTGCCAGCAACTTGAGGGTTCCAGGTTCGATCCTCGCCACCGCCATCCTAGTCACTGCCGTTGTGTCCTTGGGCAAGTTACTTTACCCACCTGCTCCCAGTGCCACCAACACTGCTTTAAATGTCACTTAGATATTGGGTTTCACTATGTAAAAACGCTTTGAGTCACTAGAGAAAAGCGTTATTTAAATCTAATTCACTTCATTAATTCACACGAATGATGAGCATTCATTTTTAAATGGTGGTGTTAAAAAGCAAGTATATCTCCATCTTTAGTGATAAATGTGGCCCCCGGATGAACATGTGTCACAAACATTGTATTAGATGATATGTGGATGTTGTGCTTACTTGGACTGTGATGAAGCTGTGAGGACTCAGGTGGTTTGTCTTCATGCTCTTCAGTCTTCACAGAGACAACAGTCAGTGGAAACTTGCTGAGATCCGCCTCCTCCTGCCCTGGAAGAAACTCTTCCTCCTGAGTAACCCAGAGATCCTCCTCTTCCTCTTTCATGTGGGGGGGCTGTGGATCCTCCTGCTGCTGAAGGGGACGTTCTTCTTGACCAGCGTTCATCTGTTGGACGTCCGCAAGACAACACAAACAAACTTCAGCTCAGACGTGTCAAATATTTTTTAGTCTATGAAATATAATATTTTCCAAGTGGACTGACAGCACTTTGTGGTGATGTTCTTCTACACATGGAATAATCATCAGTTATTGATTATTATGAATTGTGTAATTGATCTTGTTTTCTGCATTTACATTAATTATGGATAAAAAGTAACAACTTATAGAAAACCTCCTGCTGGGATTTTAATACCGTCATGACTGCATGAAGTCAGTCTTTTTTTTTTTTAAATGTTTATTTATAAATGTCAACAATTACAAACAGTAAGTCAAACAACAATATAAAACATTAGCAAACATTATGAAAACAGTACAAAACAGCGCCAGGGGGTTGTTAATTCAAAATAACAAAAATAGAATACAATATATATATATATATATATATATATATATATATATATATATATATATATAATAAACAAAGTGCAAAGCCATAGGCTCACTCAGATTCATTAAATAAATTAAATTTGGAACACAGCATCATCATCACAGCTTTTTTGTTGTTAGAGGTAGAGAGTGTTTTAATGTAAAGGTCAAAGTCTTTTTTAAAGGCACAAAAGATAGGTCGGGTATTGAGAAACTTACATTTATGAATATAAAACTTAGCCAATAGAATAATGAGGTTGCAAAGGTAGAATTCCTTTTCAAATTTTCAAACCCAAAAATCACATCTTTAAAACAAAGCCCAAATTTGTCATGAATATTGTCCAGGATGAAGCAACAGATGCCCTGGCTTAGTGATCGAGTGTTTTCACAAGTCCAAAACAAGTGGTTAAAGACCTACTGAAAGCCACTACTACCCACCACGCAGTCTGATAGTTTATATATCAATGATGAAATATTAACATTGCAACACATGCCAATACGGCCGCTTTAGTTTACTAAATTGCAATTTTAAATTTCCCGTGACTTTTTTCTTGAAAACGTCGTGTAATGACGACATGTACACGTGACGTCATGGGCTGTTATGAATATGAGCGCTGCACACACACACATCTAAAAGTCGTCTGCTTTAACGGCATAATTACACAGTATTTTGGAGATCTGTGTTGCTGAATCTTTTGCAGTTTGTTCAATTAATATTGGAGAAGTCAAAGTAGAAAGATGGAGTTGGGAAGCTATAGCCTTTAGCCACACAAGCACATGGTGATTCCTTGTTTAAAGGGGAACATTATCAGCAGACCTATGTAACCGTCAATATATACCTTGATGGTCCAGAAAAAAGACCATCTATTTTTTTAACCGATTTCCGAACTCTAAATGGGTGAATTTTGGCGAATTAAACGCCTTTCTGTTTATCGCGCTGGAAGCGATGACGTCAGAATGTGACGTCGCCGAGGTAACACACCCACCATTTTCATTTTCAACACATTACAAACACCGGGTCTCAGCTCTGTTTTTTTCCGTTTTTTCGACTATTTTTTGGAACCTTGGAGACATCATGCCTCGTCGGTGTGTTGTCGGAGGGTGTAACAACACTAACAGGGAGGGATTCAAGTTGCACCACTGGCCCGAAGATGCCAAAGTGTCTGCCGCCAGACCCCCATTGAATGTGCCAGAGTGCCTCCACATTTGACCGGCGATGCTAAGACAGACATGGCACAGAGATGTATGGATAACCTGCAGATGCATTTGCAACGATAGTCAACGAAATCACAAAGGTGAGTTTTGTTGATGTTGACTGTCAGCTAATCGATGCTAACATGCTATTTACCGGCGGTGCTAAAGCAGACATGGAACAGAGATGTATGGATAACCTGCAGATGCATTTGCAACTATATTACGTTTCCTTCCACCCACATTTAATGCGAAACAAACACTTACCAATCGACGGATTTAAGTTGCTCCAGTGTCAAAAGATGCGAAAGTCCTGATCGTTTGGTCCGCACATTTTACCGGCGATGCTAACGCAGCTATTCGGCCATGCTATGGCTATGAATAGCGTCAATAGCTATTCGCTCAATAGCTTCAGTTTCTTCTTCAATACTTTCATACTCCAACCATCTGTTTCAATACATGCGTAATCTGTTGAATCGCTTAAGTCGCTGAAATCCGAGTTTGAATCCGAGCTAATGTCACTATATCTTGCTGTGGTATTCCCATTGTTTGTTTACATTGGCAGCACTGTATGACGTCACAGGGAAATGGCCAGTGTCTTCGCAGAGAGCCGAAAATAAGGCACTTTGAAGCTTTATTTAGGGATATTCCAAGACCGGTAAAATTTGGGAAAAAATTTCAAAAAATACAACAAGCCACTGGGAACTGATTTTTTTATTGTTTTTAACCCTTTTAAAATTGTGATAATGTTCCCCTTTATAATTCCCGGAGGTGAAACTTTAGTATGGATCACAGCCGACATGGATCCCGACTACAAGTCAACCAGCAGGTTTTGGCGAGAAAATTGTGGTTAAAAAGTTGACACTTGCCGGATATCAGCTGAGCTTCTGCCTCCCGTACAACTGCCGTCGACTTCCCCGAGACACTGCGCGTCAACACCCGGCCGTGGACGTACACTTCCGACTATCAGGTACTGTTAAACTCACTAAAACACTAGCAAAACAATAGAAAGATAAGGGATTTCCCAGAATTATCCTAGTAAATGTCTCTAAAAACATCCGTCTCAATGCAACGCGATTGCAATCGCGTTTTTATTTTTTTAACTTGTTTTTTTTTCTAGTCCGTCACTATCAATATCCTCAAACACGAATCTTTCATCCTCGCTCAAATTAACGGGGAAATTGACGTTTTCTCGGTCGGAATGGCTGTTTTTGTTGGAGGCTCCCATTAAAAACAATGTGAATATATGAGTAGCCATCAACTTGTGACGTCATCGTCTGCGACTTCCAGTAGAAGCAGGGCTATTCTCCAGTTGCGAACTTTATCGTGGATGTTCTCTACTAAATCCTTTCAGCAAAAATATGGCAATATCGCGAAATGATCAAGTATGACACATAGAATGGACCTGCAATCCCCGTTTAAATAAGAAAATCTAATTTCAGTAGGCCTTTAACAGTCTGTGGACGCATGTTGCAAAAGGTGCAGGTAACATCAATGTCCTTCTTGTATCTAACCATTACAGTCTTTACAGGGTAAGAACGATGAATGATTTTAAAAGATATCTCTTTGACTTTGTTAGTAAGTAAATACCTGTTAGGAAGGGACCACGTTTTGACCCAACAGATGTCCTTTACAACATTATTCCGGAGGGCAATTACATAGGAGACAGACACACTATAATTTTGGAATAAGCTGCAGATTTTTCTGTTATTTTTCTGATCAAAGCAAAGTTTCCCCACAGGAGTGTCAAGTGGGTCATTCACAATTTTTACAGCAGAAAGAGGAGGTGTGTAAGCCCTGTACAACATAATAACACCTGTTGGAATGGCATCAAATACAATGGCAAATTGTTTGGGGTTCACAGGTATTTTAAAGGGGAACATTATCACAATTTCAAAAGGGTTAAAAACAACAAAAATCAATTCCCAGTGGCTTGTTGTATTTTTTGAAGTTTTTTTCAAAATTTTACCGGTCCCGGAATATCCCTGAATAAAGCTATAAAGTGCCTTATTTTCGCTATCTTCGAAACCACTATCCATTTCCCTGTGACGTCATACAGTGCTGTCAATGTAAACAACATGGCGGTTACCACAGCAAGATATAGCGACATTAGCTCGGATTCAGACTCGGATTTCAGCGGCTTAAGCGATTCAACAGATTACGCATGTATTGAAACAGATGGTCGGAGTATGGAGGCAGATAGCGAAAACGAAATTGAAGAAGAAATTGAAGCTATTGAGCGAATAGCTATTGAGGCTATTCGGCCATAGCGTGGGTGTACCTAATGAAGTGGCCCATAGCACGGCTGCCTTATTAGCATCGCCGGTAAAATGTGCAGACCAAACGATCAGAACTTTCGCATCTTGTGACACTGGAGCAACTTAAATCCGTCGATTGGTAAGTGTTTGTTTCGCATTAAATGTGGGTATCTAGTTTCAAATGTACATACAGCCAGCGTAAATAGCATGTTAGCATCGATTAGCGTAGTATGTTAGCATCGATTAGCTGGCAGTCGTGCCGTGACCAAATATGTCTGATTAGCACATAAGTCAACAACATCAACAAAACTCACATTTGTGATTTCGTTGACATAATCCAGGGCTGTCAAACTCAAATACAGAGTGGGCCAAAATTTAAAACCGAACAAAGCCACGGGCCGAGGTTGAACAAATTAACCTTTTAATAGGGACCCAAACAAGTTCAGCATTGAATCTTGAACAAGCAAAGCTTACAGTATATAACTTTATAGTGACATGCAAAATCGAATTTCAAATAATAATAATTCAAAAATATCAATGGCATATCAAATAAAATTTAAAGAAAAATGGAATGCCTCCTTTTGGCGGCGAGGTTGAGATGGATGGGGTTTGGTAATAGCGGGGGGTGTATATTGTAGCGTCCCGGAAGAGTTAGTGCTGCAAGGGCTTATGGGTATTTGTTCTGTTGTGTTTATGTTGTGTGACGGTGCGGACGTTCTCCCGAAATGTGTCATTCTTGTTTGGTGTGGGTTCACAGTGTGACGCATATTTGTAACGGTGTTAAAGTTGTTTATACGGCCACCCTCAGTGTGACCTGTATGGCTGTTGACCAAGTATGCGTTGCATTCACTTGTGTGTGTGTATAAGCCGCATATATTATGTGACTGGGCCGGCACGCTGTTTATATGGAGGAAAAGCGGACGTGGCGACAGGTTGTAGAGAACGCCAAAGGCAATGCCTTTAAGGCCCACCCCCAATATTGTTGTCCGGGATGAAATTTGGGAGGCGCACTGTACTTTGGGAGTCTTCCGGGAAAATTGGGAGGGTTAGCAAGTAAAAGCATTAGCGGTGTTACAGCGGCGGGCCAGCTCTAATGTTAATTTGACATTGCCTCAAGGGCCAAATTAAATTACACGGCGGGCCAGAGTTTTACACCCATGACTTAATCGTTGCAAATGCATCTGCAGGTTATCCATACATCTCTGTGCCATGTCTGCATTAGCATCGCCGGTCAAATGTGGAGACACTCTGGCACATTCAATGGGGGTCTGGCGGCAGATTTCTTGCCAGTGGTGCAACTTGAATCCCTCCCTGTTAGTGTTGTTACACCCTCCGACAACACACCGTCGAGGCATGATGTCTCCAAGGTTCCAAAAAATAGTCGAAAAAACGGAAAATAACAGAGCTGAGACCCGGTGTTTGTAATGTGAAAATGAAAATGGCGGGTGTGTTACCTCGGTGACGTCACGTTCTGACGTCATCGCTAAAAGACCGATAAACAGAAAGGCGTTTAATTTGCCAAAATTCACCCATTTGGAGGTCGGAAATTGGTTAAAAAAAATAGATGGTCTTTTTTCTGCAACATCAAGGTATATATTGACGCTTACATAGGTTTGGTGATAATGTTCCCCTTTAAAATGGCTGAGAAATTTGTGGTAATTAAAAAGTTGACCTTCCTCATTGAAAAGCTGACTCACTAAAATAATGTTATTGTTGAACCAATCGTTGAGGAAAAGAGATTTCCTTTTGTAACATATGTCTTAAAGGTTTCATTGTGCTGCAGCATCAAGTGACGCCAACTGGCTCCTCCCACTACCAACCTACCAGCCAACCTTGACGTGCACCTCCAAAATAGTCCCACCTCACGTCAACGGTGACCAGGACTACAGAGCTGTGATCAGTTGGCTTTACTTTTACGCGCAATATCCTCTCCTTGTTCTTTCTTCTGCGAAAGCAACATTTTTAACCCAACAGAAAACAAACAGAAGTGCAGCGAGTGTGGCCGTGTGATAGTATGTTGGTAGAACCTTTTCATTGTTATCCTGTAAAGCGTTTTTGAGTACACTCAAAAGCGCTATACCAAATAAAATGTATTATTATTATACCATGTGACTTATTCCAGAGCTACATTACGAGACGTTCGTTCCTTTCTAGTAACAAATATTTAATGATGTTAAGCGTGACTGTAATATACAACAAAAAAACAGTTAAAGTATTAAATAAGTCAATATAATTCTCATAGAGAACATATAAAATACACTCCTCAAAAAAAAACGCTCGCATTTGCTACAAAGGCCTGCTAGCGGGCTAACGCTAGCACGTTAGCTTGGAACAACATATCAGGTAAATAAGATAAATAATATGAAAATATATAATGTATATTACCTCATAAGCCGCGTGTACAAGAGAGGAGTGGAATATATTCTTCCTATTGTTACACCAGCAACTCTTTTTGGTGTTCTGTGGCCGGGCGAAGGAAGTGTGCACCACTCACTATTGTCCCTGTGAAACACGTGTTTGGCCAACATTTGTTCCGCGGTGGAGAACACCTCGATGACGTCACACAGGAGGAAGAACAAAACAAGATGGCGTCTGGCGGAGAATACGTTGTTTCGGTTGTTATGGTTTCTAGGTCTTAATTACAACGTACATGTGCACATGTGTGTCGTTTAACAGAGTAAACGTCGTTATTGTTTGTATGTGCATACATTAGTCACATTAGTGTGTGAATGGGTGAATGTGGAAATAGTGTCAAAGCCCTTTGAGTACCTTGAAGGTATAGCAGTATGAACCTTTCAAGTCATGGCTGCAAACTGCCAGTAAGAAGAAGAAGTAATAGAGCTGGTTGCTTGTTTCTCTCGCCAGATCTGACATGTTTAAATAGAACAATTGACAGGTTGACAACATCCAAACAAACCAAGTCATCTCCAATACATCTCAACATTACACACATCCTCCAGGCTGAGTTAGTCTAGAAAGTAAGCTGGAAACTACATGTAAGTCATATAAAGAAAACATTTACAAAATTGACCGCGATACTTAATACAATAAAATACATACGTACAAATATTAACTACATTTATTGTACCCAACTTTAGCTGAAGCATACATTGTTTATTGCATAAAGGTCTGGGGACATACATATAAAACAATCACACAACAATATTCATATTACACAAGAGAGTAATAAAGACAATTCATAGAATAGATTATAGAGACCCAACAAATGATTCATAAAGTTACACATTTTAAAATTGTATTAAAGACAACTGCTCAAATGATGTATAAAGTAAATAATAATATGCTTCCAGAAGTGGTCCAGAAGATGTTTCAGATGTGAACCAGTAAATATGAACTAAGAGGGATTTATGTGTACTCAAAAGCAAAGGTATGAACACATGTAAAACAAATATGTACATCATATAAAGGAGTTCATCTATGGAATCATCTACAATTAGAAAATAAAAATGTAACACGTCATTATTTCAAAAAACGTATATAAAAAACTATTATAAATAAGTATAAAAATGAATTATGAATAACTACACTTAAAATGTTTATTGTATGTAACATATTTTATGTACTGTTTATTCTCACCTTTTCAGTCAAATTGTTGTGTTCATTTTAAAGTACACAAATGTGTATATTAACTCATGTACTTGACTGAAATAAAAGCACTAATCTGAAGTGTCTAATCTATAAATGTTAGAATCATATTAACAAGATTGTGTTACACACACAACAATGATGTCACACATGTTATATGTGCTGATGTTGTTAGAAAGTCAAAGTTCAAGTTTTGACAGTTTATTTCAAATCCTGCATCTTCATTTGCTGCTGCTGTTCTCACCAGCACACTTGTGTTTCTTACACTGGGACTTAGAAGAGAATCTTTCACCACACACACTGCAACTCAACACTTTCTCACCTGTGTGTGTTCTCACGTGTATTGTACAAGATTTTCGGTGACGAAAGCTTTTGCTGCAGCTTGAACAGGAGTATGGTTTTTCACCAGTGTGCGTTCTCATGTGTACATTTAAGTAGTCTCTTTTTATATAACTTTTACCACATTCTGAACATACAAAAGGTTTTTCTCCAGTGTGTGTTCTCATGTGTACTTTTAAACTTCGTTTTATGACAAAACTTTTACCACATTGTGAGCAGGAAAAAGGTTTTTCTCCAGTGTGTGTTCCCATGTGTACTTTCAAATGTGGCCTCTGAGTAAAATCTTTACCGCAGATAGAACATGAAAAAGGTGTTTCTCCAGTGTGTATTCTCATGTGTCTTTTCAAATGGTGCTTTTCAGTAAAATCTTTACAGCAGATTAAACATGAAAAACTTTTTTCTCCACTGTGTCTTCTCATGTGTCTTTTCATATTTGGCCTTTGAGTAAAATCTTTACCACAGATTGAACATGAAAAAGGTTTTTCTCCAGTGTGTGTTATCATGTGTCTTTCCAATTTACTAGGAGATTTAAAAGTTTTGTCACAGAGAGAACATGTCAGGTGTGTGTTATCAGTGTGACATGTCTTATCATCTTTAGAGTCTTCATCATCAGTGTCAGGAGAGTGTGACGTTGTGTCCTCACTATCTGATAGTGGAGCTAAGAGCTTGTCTGCTTGTGATCCTCCACAGTGGTCTCCATCAGCTTCTGTTGTCATGTGTTGAGTTGAGCTGCTGCTTGGAGGCTCCCCCCCTCCCCTCTCCTCACTCTCACCTTTGACCTCATCATCTTCACTCTTCACAATCACATGGAACTCCTCCAACCATTCTTGACTGATGCTGTGTTCCTCCTCTTCCTCTTTAAAATGGGAGGTCAGTGGGTTATTTTCTTCCCTTTGCATTTGCAATGTATGTGGCGCCTCTTCTTCCTCCTTAATGTGGAAGGGCTGTGGCTCCTCCTTGTCCATCCTGAAGCTCCACTTCTGTTGCTCAGAGAGAAGATGTTCTTCACAGACGTCTGCAGGACACAAGAAGACAAACATGCTTGAGAGGAGTCCATATTTGTTCAGTCACATGTTAGGAGCGATATTGATAAGATTTGACCAATTTAGATTTAATTTTCAAGTCTGCTTTACAATTCCGTTATTTGTGGACTCACTTTTGCTTTCGAATTCGGTGAAAAGGAGAAGAAACAGGTCGATTAGCACCAACAGTGAGGTCTTAAGAGGCCCAGATCTTACGGTTACCCCATGGGGTGCCAGAGGGCCCTAAGGACAATATTCTGCTTTGAAAATATCTACTGTATAAAATAAAAATATTTTTGGCTATAAATAACAAGCCACTACATGTAATTTGGTGGTATTTCACAGAACTTTCCTCCAGAAGGTCTTATCTTTGTCCATGTGATGTCAAATTAAAAATTGAGCTGTTTGGCCACAATACCCAGTAATATGTTTGGAGGAGAAAAGGTGAGGCCTTTAATCCCAGGAACACCATTCCCACCGTCAAGCCTGGTGGTGGTAGTATTATGATCTGGGCCTGTTTTTCTGCCAATGGAACTGGTGCTTTAAATGAGATAATGAAAAAGAAGGACAACCTAAAATCATCAGCCCGGAGGTTGGGTCTTGGGCACAGTTGGGTGTTCCAACAGGACAATGACCCCAAACTAGAGATGTCCGATAACATCCGACTGCCGATATTATCGGCCGATAAATGTTTTAAAATATAATATTGGTTTCAAAATTTTGGGTATGCTTTCAAAAAGTAAAATGTATGACTTTTTAAAACGTTGCTGTGTACACGGACGTAGGGAGAAGTGCAGAGCGCCAATAAACCTTAAAGGCACTGCCTTTGCGTGCCGGCTCAATCACATGATATCTACGGCTTTCCACACACACAAGTGAATGCAAAGCATACTTGGTCAACAGCCATACAGGTCACACTGAAGGTGGCCGTATAAACAACTTTAACACTGCCAGAAATATGCGCCACACTGTGAACCCACACCAAACAAGATTGACTAACATTTCGGGAGAACATCCGCACCGTAACACAACATAAACACAACAGAACCAATACCCAGAACCCTTTGCAGCACTAACTCTTCCAAGACGCTACAGTATACACCCCCCGAATTAAGGTTTTAGAAAGGCCTTCCCAAAGTCCCGACATAAACGTGTAGACAATGCTGCAGAAACAAGTCCATGTCAGAAAACCAGAAGCTTGTGAATGGCTACCAAAAGCACCTTATTGCAGTGAAACTTGCCAAGGGACATGTAAGCAAATATTAACATTGCTGTAAGTATACTTTTGACCCAGCACATTTGCTCACATTTTCAGTGGTTGCAGTTGGTTGTGTTAAGTGAGCTGTACCTTTAAGAAACACGTGGGTAGGTCACGTGTTTGGACTCCGGTGCACACAACTCCGCTTTACTCCTCGTGTTTCAGCAAACAATTATCACATCTTATGCTGTTCGTGGCATCGTTGGCATGTACCCATCTTTAATGTTTATAGTACACAATGAATCATGTTTAGCTGTGAAATGTGTGTGTTTTATTATGTTAGATTCTCTGATTACATCACTTGTCCACTAACTTTCATTTGTTGTCATCTGCCACCATCTAGTGGACGTTTGTTGTACTGTTACTTAAGACAATTTAAAAGGTAGAAGGCTCATCTGTCACTGGTATTATTAATCATAACAACACATACAGTGTTGTGTGACAAAGTTAAACTTAGATTTAATTCAAACGGAATACTTGATCATCTGATGTCTGTGATATGACATTATTAAGTTCATTTAATTCATTAAATTTACATTTACCATGTTTGTGTCCGACAGCTTCACCCTTGCAATTGTCAGTAAATCTAACCTCCATCAGTCAACTTGGTGTTCAGAGTTTTGATGAGCGGAAGGTGTTGAACTTACTGCCTTCGTGTACAAGTGTGCTTAAGGAAGGCAGGATAAAAATGATATTTTGTTGTTTTCTTACTGTACCGAAAATAAACCGAACCGTGGCCTCTAAACCGAGGTACGTACCGAACCGAAATTTTTGTGTACCGTTACACCCCTGACCGGTGGCAAAATATTGGTATTGTTACAACACTTAATTTCCCCTCGGGATTACTAAAGTATTTCTGATTCTGATTGGCCGTCTTCAAAGTAATGAACTTTCCGGAACAATTTCTTAAATTTTGATTCACCGAAAGTTTCATCAGTCACAAATAGTTTGCATTCGGACAACTTTACCACGAGGGGGCTGACAAAATAAAGACTTTAGAAGGACAAGAAAACTTTGCTAATTAGTACTAATAAAATAGATTACTTGAGACATTGCTGGACAGCAGAGAAGTAACTAAATCCAAACAAACGTTGAAATTATTTTTTAAAGATATCTGGCTTGTAGCTTCAGTAGGGATATAAATCTTTAGGAATTTATCAATATGATACCCTAAACAATACTCCTTATCGATACCAGTATTTATCGGTACACTTATCGGTACTACATGTCATTTGTGGGAATAGAAAAATGGAAAAAAAGGCATTTTAAATAGCATTCCTATTAGCAGAAGAGGTTGAACACCTCCAACATGATGTTCTGTAACATCTCAGAGCAGGGAAGTCTTTTATCAGCAGCTGTTTATTTGAACTCTAAAAGAAGTCAACTATGTGTGCAATGCAAGGTGAAATGCAGTTATGTCATCTTCTTCTCAATAACACACACATCAAACTTTCACGTGTGGTTGCTTCCTTATTTGTCATTATTCAAAGCTGATTTTAATGTGTAGCAGCGGCAGCTGAACTCAATGTGACAACGTGTCATAGTTACGTCAGTCAGCTGGAATTAAAAATACAAATAGTTGTGTCGTTAGTCCAGAATCTTCACGGTCCTCATGGACGACATAATTAGAAACCAGTATTAATAAAAAAATGGTACTTGGCATACATCCCTAATCTTCACCACTAAACTTTTGAAATATGCTGACATATGTGCTGCTAAAGGTAAATAAACAGTAGCCATATTGAATGTTTGCCTTCATTTGACCAGGTGAGGTAAGGAGGACGGCCTCTAGGTCACATGGTTACACCCCAGCAATTACACTGTTGATGATTGATGAGCATTCATTTTTAAAATGGTGGTGTTAAAAAGCAAGTATATCTCCATCTTTAGTGATAAATGTGTCACAAACATTGTATTAGATGATATGTGGATGTTGTGCTTACTTGGACTGTGATGAAGCTGTGAGGACTCAGGTGGTTTGTCTTCATGCTCTTCAGTCTTCACAGAGACAACAGTCAGTGGAAACTTGCTGAGATCAGCCTCCTCCTGCCCTGGAAGACACTCTCTCTCCTCTTCCTCCTTGTCCCCTTCAAAATGTGAGGGCTGTGGATACTCTGAAGTGAAACTGTCCCCCTGCAGATGAGGGAGACATTCTTCTTGGTGTCCAATCAGCTGATGGATGTCTACAGGACACAAACAAAACACATTTTAACTCCTACATGCTAAATATTAAATCGTACATGAAATAATGGGCTGGTGCTAATGAAAATTTGATTAATCAAGTGTTCTACTGGAAATGTTTTCGATGAATCGAATAACTGGATAAAACATACTGTTCCTTGGTTGAAGACAAATTTAAGCAACTATAAGACATTTCACTTAATAAAGAACGGCCAATTGGTTTGAGATGGTATGAGATCAAGATGTCATCTTTAGATCTGGCTTTGTTTTTTCGACAATCACTGCCACATTAATGGCTGCACCAACGAATGCGGATATGAAGGAAATAACAGGTCAGTACAGCTTTTACACACATATATAACTTGTCAAACCTGCCAGCTAGCAGGCTACGTTTACAGCATCAGTTACCATGGTAACTGACTCGGACTTGGTCTTACCTCTCTTATTTTTGGAGGTACAACTCTCAAGCTTTACATACTCAGGACTTTGCACTTAACCTGCTCTCTGGAATATTCCCCCGGTGACTGTGTGAGTTTTGTGTAAACATGTTGATACACATTGTTACAAACTGAGAGGAACATCAACCTCTCATAAATATTGTGTGTCTGAAACTGTCTCGTTTATATAAACAATGTAAAACAATCAGTGCATCATCCTCACATGATAATTCATCTTCCTATAGACAATCTATTCAAGAATAGTGTTAATAATAAATATAAAGTGAGTAAATATGTGAGAGTAAGAAGTAAACAAACCTGTTCTGTGTAACACAACTTGATGTTTTTGATGTTGTCGCTCCTTCTCCTCTTTTGTTGGACAAAGTTCCTCCTCGTACTCTGCTATGGTTCTTTCGCACATTTTCACACAATCACAACACTTTACACTCACACTTGATCTCTGCTTAGCGATGTGTTTTGATCACTTCCGCCTCTCTTTGTTAGCAGCTAACAAGCTAAGCTAACTAGCAAGCTAAGCTAGCTAGAGAAGCATCAAAGTGCGCTCAGACTAATATAACCGGATGCAAACAGTTATTAACGATGTTTACTCTATTTACTAGAGTGTAATAAAGGACATATATGTGTACATGGAGGCACAGATTAAGAACACTGAACTGTGACGACTGCAATAACGTCTTCACCGTCAGACGCCATCTTGCTTTATCCTCGCCGTGTTTGGTTCGCGCGCAGTGTTGTCAGATCTCGCGAGAGAAACAAGTTACCAACTCTCCCCCCGGTACAACTATTTCAACATTCTGAAAATAAAAGTAAACTTGTCCATTTAAAATTTTCAAAACAAAGACAAACAACTAGTTTTCGTAAAAGTATTCAAATATTTAACAATATATTGAAACAACTAACGAAAGAAAAAAAAAATATTAGACTCATGATATTATTTTGTCTTTGATGATAATCGTTTTTATATATATATATATATATATATATATATATATATATATATATATATATATATATATATATATATATATATATATATATATATATATATATATATATATATATATGCACATATAGATATAAATATAATATAGATAACGCCAAAGGAAATTTAAAAAGAACATGAAAACCTCCCACATTCTAAAACACATTATGTGTTTTAAAAGAAGTCAACTATGTATATATATATATATATATATATATATATATATATATATATATATATATATATATATATATATATATATATATATATATATATATATATATATATATATATATATATATATATATATATATATATATATATATATATATATATATATATACACACACACACACACACACACACGGCGTGGCGCAGTGTGAGAGTGGCCATGTGCAACCCGAGGGTCCCTGGTTCGATCCCCACCTAGTACCGACCTCGTCGCGTCGGTTGTGTCCTGATGGGTGCTGGTTAGCGCCTTGCATGGCAGCTCCCTCCATCAGTGTGTGAATGTGTGTGTGAATGGGTGAATGTGGAAGTAGTGTCAAAGCGCTTTGAGTACCTTGAAGGTAGAAAAGCGATATACAAGTACAACCTTTTTTTGTAACCGCCATGTTGTTTGTATTGGCAGCCCTGTATGACATCACAGGGAAATGGACAGTCACATCGCAAATAGCGAAAATCAAGAACTTTAAAGCTTTTTTAGGGATATTCCGGGAGGTGTAAAATTTTGAAAACATTTTCGAAAAATAAAACAAGCCACTGGGAACTGATTTTTATTGTTTTCAACTAGGGACGCACCGAAATGAAAATTTGTGGCCGAAGCCGAAGCCGAATAAAATTTAAATGCTTGGCCGAAGGCCGAATACCCTAATAATGAATGCAGTTTTTCACAATTTTTTAAATATTGCATAAATAGCCTAGAATAAATATTTAGACATGTTTTTCAAATAAAGTAATTTTTTATTGAATATTGACATTGTTTTAATATTCCAGTAGTCTTTGCTTTTCAAAAAAAGCACAAAGTTTTTCATTTATATTAGGCCTTCAAACAAAACATGCATTCCAAAAAAAAAAAATAAAGTGCATTAAAGTGGATAAACCCACAACAAATGAATTATTGTCCTTTTGGCAAAAGTCTGCTTAGCCACAGTAGATATGCTAATAATGTAAACAGAAGGCTCAAGTAAATCTCAATTAAGTGTGTGCTTGTAACCTCATACACTTATACAGGTAGCCTACACAACAGGCTAATAATGTAAACAGAAGGCTTAAGTAAATCTCAATAAGTGTGTGCTTGTAACCTCATACACTTATACAGGTAACCTACAAAACATGCTAATAATGTAAACAGAAGGCTCAAGTAAATCTCAATTAAGTGTGTGCTTGTAACCTCATACACTTATACAGGTAGCCTACACAACAGGCTAATAATGTAAACAGAGGCCCCACTAAATCTCAATAAGTGTGTGCTTGTAACCTCATACACTTATACAGGTAGCCTACACAACAGGCTAATAATGTAAACAGAAGGCCCAAGTAAATCTCAATTAAGTGTGTGCTTGTAACCTCATACACTTATACAGGTACACAACATATCCCAACGTCACTGCACGTTGGTTGATTGCGTCACCGCGTCAAAAAATTGCGTCACACGCCACTATTCGGCCTTGTTTTTAACTCATTCCACCGAAGGCCGAATGTGGCTTTTTTTTGCCATATTTGGCCGAATATGTTCGGTTACCGATTAATCGGTGCATCCCTATTTTTAACCCTTTTGAAATTGTGATAATGTTCCCCTTTAATGCTGGAATTACAACAAAATTAACTCCCTATATTACAAATAACGGTGCTCTACGGTTGCCATTCAACAATACACATATTTAAGTTGCGGATATAAAATGACATAGGAATATAACTCCACTACATACAATCACTGAATTATACTACTAACTAAATTTACATCCCATCACACTAGCAGCTACACAACAGCTAAGCTAAAACAGCACATTTAACCATATCAAATAATTATAGTTGCTTAATACGTACATAAAGTCTCCAAAACAGAAGTCTGATAGAAAGTATCCAGTAACAAACGTGTCCGCATCATTCAACGTTCTTTGCCGTGAGCTTGACTTCATGAATTATTGTGGCCACTAGGTGTTGTGAAAGATCAAATCAAACTATTGCAAAAGCATCCGCCATAAAATTAGTGTTTTATTAATATTTGTGTCAATATGTATAAGCATCCTCAGCCTTCCCGGGAAGGTCTATTCAGGTGTACTGGAGAGGAGTTTACGCCGGATAGTCGAACCTCGGATTCAGGAGGAACAGTGTGGTTTTCATCCTGGTCATGGAACTGTGGACCAGGTCTATACTCTCGGCAGGGTTCTTGAGGGTACATGGGAGGTTGCCCAACCAGTCTACATGTGCTTTGTGGACTTGGAGAAGGCATTTGACCGTGTCCCTCGGGAAGTCCTGTGGGGAGTGCTCAGAGAGTATGGGGTATCGGACTGTCTGGTTGTGGTGGTCCGCTCCCTGTATGATCAGTGTCAGAGCTTGGTCCGCATTGTCGGCAGTAAGTCGGACACGTTTCCAGTGAGGGTTGGACTCCACCAAGGCGCCGATTCTGTTCATAACTTTTATGGACAGAATTTCTAAGCGCAGTCAAGGCGTTGAGGGGATCCGGTTTGGTGGCTGCAGGATTAGGTCTCTGCTTTTTGTAGATGATGTGGTCCTGATGGCTTCAACTGACCAAGATCTTCAGCTCTCACTGGATCGGTTCGCAGCCAAGTGTGAAGCGGCTGTTTTGAGAATCAGCACCTCCAAGTCCGGGTCCAAGGTTCTCGTCCAGAAAAGGGTGGAATGCTCTGCCCCAAGTGGAGGAGTTCAAGTACCTCGGAGTCTTGTTCACGAGTGAGGGAAGAGTGGATTGAGAGATCAACAGGCGGATCGGTGCGGCGTCTTCAGTAATGCGGACGCTGTATCGATCCGTTGCGGTGAAGAAGGAGCTGAGCCGGATGGCAAAGCTTTCAATTTACCGGTCGATTTACGTTCCCATCCTCACCTATGGTCATGAGCTTTGGGTTGTGACCGAAAGGACAAGATCACGGGTACAAGCGGCCAAAAAAAGGCTCTCCCTTAGAGATAGGGTGAGAAGCTCTGTCATCCGGGAGGAGCTCAAAGTAAAGCCGCTGCTCCTCCACATGGAGAGGAGCCAGATGAGGTGGTTCGGGCATTTAGTCAGGATGCCACCCAAACGCCTCCCTAGGGAGGTGTTTAGGGCACGTCCGACCGGTAGGAGGCCACAGGGAAGACACAGGACACGTTGGGTAGACTATGTCTCCTGGCGGGCCTGGGAACGCCTCAGGATCCCCCAGTAAGAGCTGGACGAAGTGGCTGGGGAGAGGAAAGTCTGGGCTTCCCTGCTTAGGCTGTTGCCCCCGCAACCCGACCTCAGATAAGCAGAAGAAGATGGATGGATGGATGTGTAACACAACTTGATGTTTCTTGAAAACAGCGTCCAGTAGTTGATGTTGTCGCTCCTTCTCCTCTTTTGTTGGACAAAATTGCTCCTTGTACTCTGCTATCATTTTTTTTTTTCTAACAACACAAATATTTCTTCAACGGCAGCAGTTAGTCGCTGATTCAGCAACACTCACATCATTTGTAATGTAGACATGTTCACACAATAAAAACACTTTACACTTACATTGGATCTCTGCTTTGATGTGTCGATCACTTCCGCCTCTCTTTGTTAGCAGCTAACAAGCTAAGCTAACCAGCAGGCTAGGCTAGCACGTATAAGTGCACTCAGACTAATGTATCCGCATACAAACAATTAATAACGACGTTTACTCTGTTAAACGACACACATGTGCACATGTACGTTGTAATTAAGACCTAGAAACCATAATAACTAAAACGTGTGACGTCATGGAGGTGTTCTCAACCGCGGAACAAATGTTGGCCAAACACGTGTTTCACTGGGACAATAGTGAGTGGTGCACACTTCCTTCGCCCGGCCACAGAACAACAAAAAGAGTTGCTGGTGTAACAATAGGAAGAATATATTCCACTCCTCTCTTGTACACGCGGCTTATGAGGTAATATACATTATATATTTTCATATTATTTATCTTATTTACCTGATATGTTGTTCCAAGCTAACGTGCTAGCGTTAGCCCGCTAGCAGGCCTTTGTAGCAAATGCGAGCGTTTTTGTTTTTTTTGAGGACTGTATTTTATATGTTCTCTGTGAGAATTATATCGACTTATTTCATACTTTAACTGTTTTTTTGCTGTATATTACAGTCACGCTTAACATCATTAGATATTTGTTACTAAAAAGGAACGAACGTCTCGTAATTTAAGTCTGGAATAAGTCACATGGTATAATAATAATACATTGTATTTGGTTATTTGGTATAGAGCTTTTCAGTGTACTCAAAGATACTTTACAGGATGAAAGAAAAATATATTATTATTATTGTAATGACAGTGTAATATAATGTATTATTGCAGTGGTCTGCTTTGTGTTGGTGTCAACTTTATTAGCAATAAATACAAATTGTCTAATAAATACAAATAGTCTAATCACAAATTGTGTTTGCACGCACTTCTATTACCTTGATAACATCCATCCATTTTCTACCGCTTGTCCCTATTTGGGGTTGCGGGGGGTGGGGGGTGTTGGAGCCTATCAGCTGCATTCGGGATAGACATATCATGGAAAATAAATCAACTGACGTTTGTTATTACGAATACATTATTTGAACAATTGTAAGCGATTAATGCTTATTCAGTCAGACTAAAATAAATATTTAATGAAATACATGTTAAATATGAAAAATGGCTTTATTATACTGTACACAAATTGAATATGCATCAATATTTTGTTTGTACTCAAATCATGAGGTACCTTAATATTCTAGTATATATATATATATATATATATATATATATATATATATATATATATTCTCATGCCAGCACATTTCTTAAGGTGTGAGTGAGGTTCAACCAACATACTATCACACGGCCACACTCGCTGGCACTTGTTACATGTGCTTTGCTGCACTTCTGTTTGTTTTCTGTTGGGCTAAAAATGTTGCTTTTGCAGAAGGAAGAACAAGGAGAGGATATTGCGCGTAAAAGTAAAGCCAACTAATCACAGCTCTGTAGTCCTGGTCACCGTTGACGTGAGGTGGGACTATTTTGGAGGTGCACGTCAAGGTTGGCTGGTAGGTTGGTAGTGGGAGGAGCCAGTTGGCGTCACTTGATGCTGCAGCACAATGAAACTTTTATACGTGCAGACTGACTTCATGCAGTCATGACGGTATTAAAATCCCAGCAGGAGGTTTTCTATAAGTTGTTACTTTTTAATCAATAATTGATGTAAATGCAGAAAACAGGATCAATTACACAATTCATAATAATCAATAACTGATGATTATTCCATGTGTAGAAGAACATCACCACAAAGTGCTGTCAGTCCACTTGGAAAATATTATATTTGATAGACTAAAAAATATTTGACACATCTGAGCTGAAGTTTGTTTGTGTTGTCTTGCGGACGTCCAACAGATGAACGCTGGTCAAGAAGAACGTCCCCTTCAGCAGCAGGAGGATCCACAGCCCCCCCACATTAAAGAGGAAGAGGAGGATCTCTGGGTTACCCAGGAGGAAGAGTTTCTTCCAGGGCAGGAGGAGGCGGATCTCAGCAAGTTTCCACTGACTGTTGTCTCTGTGAAGACTGAAGAGCATGAAGACAAACCACCTGAGTCCTCACAGCTTCATCACAGTCCAAGTAAGCACAACATCCACATGTCATCTAATATGTATGCTAAATAGTAAAAGTACAAGGCGGCTAGCATTATAGGTCATCGTAGTCCTCTATTTGTTGCGATCTGCTACTTGGATCACCACATATAGTTTATACTTCCAGTTGTTGTATCACTGTTGTTCTACACTCTTACTTCCTGTTTAGTCAGTCACCATGGTTGCTCATTGATCCCACCTGATAATCACGGTTTCTGCACACCTGTCCCTTTTTGATTACTCCCCTATTTAAGCCCGTCCCTTTTCGTTATTCTTTCTGGGACTTTAATTTGCCTTCGAGCAACATTCACGACTGTCTACTACCCGTATGTATCTTCTCGCTAGCTCTTACGCTATGCCACTCGATATTCCAGCTTTCATGCTGAATGTTTTTGTTTACTCTTTTGTGTGCTTCGTCACAAGTATAGTTTTTGTATTTTCTATTCCTAGCTTTCATGCTAGCGCCCTTGGTTTATTTTTGTCTGTTAGCTCCAGTGTTTTTATTCATAGTCTGTTTTTGTTAAGTGTAATAAATCATTCAAACTTACCGTTGCTGTGTTCATGCCGACGCATACACGAAGGGACCAATTTGGCATCACTATGCCAACCAGTCGTAACACTATTGAGCCTTTAAAGCTCCTTTAAAATCACCATTTTTACTCCATTTACTTGTAGTGACCTGTATATTAACCAAGTATTAGCAGCATTGTAATTGTAAGAGCTAACTTAGAGGAACTACTTTTAGTCGAACGGCAGATACTGAGCTGCTGCTGCATCGCCTCAGAGTTGGTAAAAGTTTGTTCTCGATTATAAATCATGCCTCACGCTTGTATCGGCGAAGGTCGTGGTCATACACCGAGAAGTTGGTCAAATTAGTTTTAAACCCAAAGACGTCGCTAGGAAGACACGGCAAGATGTTCATTTAGCAACAAGCTGGACGAGCTGAAGATGCAGACTGCGACAAATAAGATGGTTGGGGACAGCTGCATTCTGCTCTTCACCCGCTCATCCCGGACACGGCTATCCAGCTAGCGGGCCGCACAACAGATCGGCATGACAGAAGCAAAGTCTCCGGTAAGAGCAGAGGAGGGGGGCTATGCATCTACGTCAACAACAGCTGGTGCACCAACACCAAGACTGTTACCAGTCACTGCTCATCAGATTTGGAGTACGTTACTGTGAAATGCAGACCCATCTACCTTCCACGGGAGTTTAATGTTGTCATGCTAACGGCTGTTTACATACTAGTACGGCCCTCAGGGTGTTACATGACTCCATTAGCAGTCAACAAAGCGCGTACATCATTGCTGGGGACTTTAATCATGCAGAATTGAAAACTGTGCTCCCTAAATTCCACCAACACATTAAATGTGCAACTAGGGGGAAAAAACACTCTAGACAAGGCATACTCTAATATTAAGAGTAGCTACAGGGCTAAGTCACCACCACACTTGGGCCAGTCTGACCACCTGTCAGTGTTGTTAATCCCAGCATACACACCCCTCAGGAAAATTTCTGCAACACAAATGCAACACAACACCTACCCACAATGCAATGCATCCACGACTCCTGGCTACACCGTCCATAATAGCCATGCGTCACGGATACACGGCACTATGGGTAATCCCTATGCTACGTTTAGAATGTGCCACAGAGCCAATGCTCTCCAGAAATGTGCTTGGTGTGGGTTCACAGAGTGTGCCGCACACTAGTAAGAGCCCCAAAGCCGTCCACATCACAAACAGTGTAAAAGGTACGGCTGTTGACCAAGTATGCATTGCAATCTCCTATGAGAAGCAGCGAAATGCATGAGTCAGGCCGGCACGCAGACATCATGCTGTAAAAGTGAGCGCAATGACAATCTGTAGAGCAGTGGTCCCCAACCACCGGGCTGCGGACGCAGAATAATTTATTTCTTTTTTCTTTTTTTTTCCCCACACTCAATTTTTTGCTGCATGGCATTGGTAAGCGCAGAGGTGAGATAAGATTTTAAAATGATTAGCGTCTGCTTACCTTTACCGCATGCTTTGAATAAGCGCAGGAGTGAGAAGAGGTTTAAAGGGGAACATTATCACCAGACCTATGTAAGCGTCAATATATACCTTAATGGTGCAGAAAAAAGGCCATCTATTTTTTTAACCGATTTCCGAACTCTAAATGGGTGAATTTTGGCGAATTAAACGCCTTTCTGTTTATTGCGCTGGAGGCGATGACGTCAGAATGTGACGTGGCCGAGGTAACACACCCGCCATTTTCATTTTCAACACATTCCAAACACCGGGTCTCAGCTCTGTTATTTTCCGTTTTTTGGACTATTTTTTGGAACCTTGGAGACATCATGCCTCGTCGGTGTGTTGTCAGAGGGTGTAACAACACTAACAGGGAGGGATTCAAGTTGCACCACTGGCCCGAAGATGCCAAAATGTCTTCCGCCAGAGCCCTATTGAATGTGTCCGGGTGTCTCCACATTTTACCGGCGATGGTAAGACAGACATGGCACGGAGATGTATGGATAACCTGCAGATGCATTTGCAACGATAGTCAACAAAATCACAAAGGTGAGTTTTGTTGATGTTGACTGCCAGCTAATCGATGCTAATCGATGCTAACATGCTATTTACTGGCGGTGCTAAAGCAGACATGGCACAGAGATGTATGGATAACCTGTAGATGCATTTGCAACTATATTACGTTTACTTCCACCCACATTTAATGCGAAACAAACACTTACCAATCGACGGATTTAAGTTGCTCCAGTGTCAAGAGATGCGAAAGTCCTGATCGTTTGGTCCGCACATTTTACCGGCGATGCTAACGCAGCTATTCGGCCATGCTATGGCTATGAATAGCATCAATAGCTATTCGCTCAATAGCTTCAGTTTCTTCTTCAATACTTTCATACTCCAACCATCTGTTTCAATACATGCATAATCTGTTGAATCGCTTAAATCACTGAAATCCGAGTTTGAATCCGAGCTAATGTCGCTATATCTTGCTGTGGTATTCCCATTGTTTGTTTACATTGGCAGCACTGTGTGACGTCACAGGGAAATGGCCAGTGTCTTCGCAGAGAGAGAAAATAAGGCACTTTAAAGCTTTATTTAGGGATATTCCGAGACCGGTAAAATTTTGAAAGAAACTTAAAAAAATACAACAAGCCACTGGGAACTGATTTTTATTGTTTTTAACCCTTTTGAAATTGTGATAATGTTCCCATTTTAAATTAATTAGCGCCCCTTCGGCTATTCAAGGAAATGCGGTATTTGATGTATTTTGATGTATTTATCTGAGTACCATGTTCTTATGTTTTTATGTGTTATTATGAATTTGCACTAAATTAGTTTGCGTGCAATTTCGTTGTACAATGACAATAAAGGTATTATATCCCAACATTTTAAACATACACACACATCTGAAGAATATAACAATAAATATATTTGGTGGGCCAAACAAAAGGACTCGGCTAACCAATGTTTGGTATGGGCGACATGACCTCAAATCTATATCCTAATAACAATATATGTCACGATATATAATTCGGTAAATGATAGATAATAGAAGAATTTCAAAGCGGGTTACAAAAGCTTCTAATTTGGCAGCTGACATATGCAGTAACATATTGTGTCATTTTTTTATTGTATTATTTTGTAGAAACCATTATTATTAATGTACTTGTTTATTTACTGTTAATATCTGGTTACTTTATTTGAGAATACCGGAAATTGTGTAATATTTTACTGTATTTTTCAGCAACTAAATTAGAGAGCCTGTCCAGTCTTTTTTTAAATGGTTTTATTAGTAATTCAATACAAAATAATATATTGTAAAAGAAATGTTAAACCGCATCGTACATCCATAGTAAAAAGACATGTCGTCCTCGTTAGTTTTTTTCTTTTCCTGTGAATAATGTTGTAAAGAGCAGCGTGTTTGTGTGTCACTGAGCTTTCAAGACAGTTCATACGATAACTTGTTTTTACTAAGTGCATGTAAAAGTACTGAATGCATTGTGTGACTGAGCAGAGATGGTGTGTTTGTCTTGCAGACGTCTGTGAAGAACATCTTCACCCTGAGCAACAGAAGTGGAGCTTCAGGATGCAGACGGAGGAGCCACAGCCCTCCCACATTAAGAAGGGAGAGGAATACCCACTGATCCCCCATTTTAAAGAGGAAGACGAGGACTCACTGACACCCCATTTTAAAGAGGAAGCGGTGGATCCACTGAGCCCTCACATTAAAGAGGAAGAGGAGGAACACAGCATCAGTCAGCAGGGAGAGCATCTTGAAGGACTGGAGGAGTTTACAGTGATTAGTGTGATTGTGAAGAGTGAAGGTGATGAGGTCAAAGGTGAGAGTGAGGAGAGGGGAGGGGGGGAGCCTCCAAGCAGCAGCTCAACTCAACACATGACAACAGAAGCTGATGGAGACCACTGTGGAGGATCACAAGCAGACAAGCTCTTAGCTCCACTATCAGATAGTGAGGACACAACGTCACACTCTCCTGACACTGATGATGAAGACTCTAAAGATGATAAGACATGTCACACTGACAACACACACTTCACATGTTCTCTCTGTGACAAAACTTTTAAATATCGTAGTAAATTGAAAAGACACATGAGAACACACACTGGAGAAAAATCCTTTTCATGCTCAATCTGCGGGAAAGGTTTTATACTAAGTGGTTATTTGAAAAAACACATGAGAACACACACTGGTGAAAAACCTTTTATTTGTTCAATCTGTGGTAAAGGTTTTACAGAAAGTCAGAATTTGAAAAGACACATGAGAATACACACTGGTGAAAAACCTTTTATTTGTTCAATCTGTGGTAAAGATTTTACTCAAAGGCAGGATTTGAAAACACACATGAGAATACACACTGGTGAAAAACCTTTTTCTTGCTCAGAATGTGCGAAAAGTTTTGTAAGAAATCAACGTTTAAATGTACACATGAGAACACACACTGGAGAAAAACCTTTTTCATGTTCAATCTGCGGTAAAGATTTTTCTCGAAGGGACCATTTCAAAACACACATGAGTACACACACGGGAGGAAAACCTTATACATGTTCAGTATGTTGTAAAAGTTTTATACAAACTAGGTATTTGAAAAGACACATGAAAACACACACAGCAGAGACAGTGTTGAGTTGCAGTGTGTGTGGTGAAAGATTCTCTTCTAAGTCCCAGTGTAAGAAACACAAGTGTGCTGGTGAGAACAGCAGCAGCAAATGAAGATGCAGGATTTGAAATAAACTGTCAAAACTTGCACTTTGACTTTCTAACATCAGCACATATAGTCTTACATTTATAGATTAGATATAGATTTTTGCTTTTTTCAGTCAAGTACATGTTTTAATATAAAACATTGTGTACTTTTATTTAAAGATCAACACAACACTTTGACGGTGGATGAGCTGGGAAGGAGTCGAGAGGAGAAAGCTCTCATGGAGGGAGCTGTTGGGCATGGAGGCAGGTCACATCAGCTTCATCTTACGCTCCACTTATGATGTCCTTCCCTCTCCCTCCAACCTCAAACTGTGGTATGGAGAGGACCCTACATGCCCCCTCTGTCCATCTCCAGCTAACCTCAAACACATTCTCGTTGGCTGCAAGACAAGTCTGTCACAAGGGCGGCACAACCAGGTTCTGAAGTGCCTAGCAGCCACGTTAGAGGCCAGAAGAGCGAAGATCAATGCCCTGCCCCCGCCAAAAGTACATCCTACAGCCACAAGAGAGTTCATCCGAGAAGGTGCAGAGTCCACCAAAGGCCATATACCAGACATAGGCCAGCTCGGAAGGGCTCGGTGGATCTTGATCAAAAGCTCTGCTTTCCTTCAGAGATAGCCATGTCAAACCTCAGACCAGACATTGTGCTCTGGTCCTCCTCACTGCGTATTGTGTATATAATAGAACTCACGGTTCCCTGGGAGGCTGCTGTGGAGGAGGCATTCGAACGCAAAAGCCTTAAGTACACCGAACTGGCAGCTGGTGCTGAGCAGAATGGATGGAAAGCCAAGGTCTGCCCAGTGGAAGTTGGCTGCAGAGGTTTTGTGGGCCAGACAACAATCAGGCTGCTTAAGGACATCGGAGTTTGAGGCCAAATCCTGCGAAACACCATCAAAGCCTTCTCAGGAGCAGCAGAGACAGCCAGTCGGTGAAGAGGAGAGACACATTCTGTGGATGTAGTAAGACCTACATCACATAATGGTTAAAAGCAGAGGGGGGCTCACCTGGGACGCCAGGTGTTGCCGATGAGCCCTCTGGAGGTGTCATTGAAACGCCGGTGAAGGAGGGTGCCCACCTGATGACCCCAATGAAGCTAACAACCATTATAGTGATTCCCAAAGCCCAAAAAAAGTCTGCGGGCTATAGAGCATTTTCCGTTCGGGCTCCAGTACTCTGGAATGCCCTCCCGGTAACAGTTCGCGATGCCACCTCAGTAGAAGCATTTAAGTCTCACCTTAAGACTCATTTGTATATTCTAGCCTTTAAATAGACTCCCTTTTTAGACCAGTTGATCTGCCGTTTCTTTTCTTTTTCTTCTATGTCCCACTCTCCCGTGTGGAGGGGGTCCGGTCCGATCCGGTGGCCATGTACTGCTCGCCTGTGTATCGGCTGGGGACATCTCTGCGCTGCTGGTCCGCCTACGCTTGGGATGGTTTCCTGCTGGCTCCGCTGTGAACGGGACTCTTGCTGCTGTGTCTTGGATCCTCTTTGGACTGGACTCTCGCGACTGTGTTGTATCCATTGTGGATTGAACTTTCACAGTATCATGTTAGACCCGCTCGACATCCATTGCTTTCCTCCTCTCTAAGGTTCTCATAGTCATCATTGTCACTGACGTCCCACTGGGTGTGAGTTTTCCTTGCCCTTATGTGGGCCTACCGAGGATGTCGTGGTGGTTTGTGCAGCCCTTTGAGACACTAGTGATTTAGGGCTATATAAGTAAACATTGATTGATTGATTGATTAACCTTCCTCCTCTCTGCCCCCCATCTTGCAATCCCACCCAACCAGGTCCAACACCACAACCGCTCTGAGGCAGCGCTGAAGGAGGTAGCCTATTATTTCCACTCTACTCAGGTTATTTTGTATAATGGGATTGTTCTATCTTGTCCTAAAATTGAACTGACTGTAAAGGTGAGAATAAACAGGACAAAACATGTTGCAAATACTTCTTATGTGTCTAGCGATATTCAGAAATCATTATTGATTATTAATGATGTTACAGATGAACTCCTTTATATGATGTACATATTTGTTTTACATGTGTTCATACCTTTGCTTTTGAGGGCACATAAATCCCTCTTAGTTCATATTTACTGGTTCACATCTGAAACATCTTCTGGACCACTTCTGGAAGCATATTATTATTTACTTTATACATCATTTGAACAGTTGTCTTTTATACAAGATAATTTACTTTTAAAATGTGTGACTTAATGAAGGTTTTTTTGGGTCTTAATAATCCATTCTTTTAATTATCTATATTACTCTCTTTTGTAATATGAATATTGTTTTATATGTATGTCCCCTTTATGCAATATGTAGATGAGAGAAAATGGCAACATTATATGTGGAAGGTTATGAAGGATAGTTTTGTTTTTAATAATCTACATTTCTTATTAAAAAACTACATGAAAATTGCTTTTTAAAGTTGTTCATGATCCCCCCCCCCCCCCCTTTTTTTTAGAATACCTCAAACATTATCAATTTCAGAAAACATGGCAGAGTTTGGAATTTTAGGGAAAAAATCAATAATGTACATCATCCCACAGAGCTTTACTGTACATCCATCCATTTTTTTTTTGCCACTTGTCCCTTTCATTTTAAACGTATAGCCTTTAATCACAAACTTGTCCACCAAACGGTGTTGCGTTTTGGAGAAACTCCTTCTGTCAGAGTGCTGTTCAACACAGAAGAACCCAAAGATGCAGAGGACGAGTAAAACACTTCTTTTACTGCGGAAATCTACTGAGAAAAACAATCCAAACACGAGGAAACAAAAAGCGACGGTGGGAAAGAGAGAACACAAAATGTGCATCGTGGACAAAAAACAAAAGATACTTATATACAAAAATAAACTCAACTTGATTTGGAGTTACAAGACGTGCACACTACAAAACAACACCAAGATGGATGGCACTGGGAATGGCCGAAGTAGCAAAATACTGGAAGCATAGAATCAACTGGCATGGAGTGGAATCACCGAGTGCCATCCAGCTGTCAAAGTGCTGCTTAAGTAGCACCAGGGTCAATTAGAAGCAGCTGTGCACGTCCCACAACTCCGCCCACAAAGGCAACACAGGAACTCGAGGAGGAAGGAGGAATGTAAGAACAAGGTCAACTGCACCAAAAGAGGAAAACTGACAATACAAACCACAAGGTGGCAGCAGGCGGTGACAACTTCCCTCAAATTAAATTTGGAAAAAAACTGACTGAGCATAAGAGATAAATCATCACAAATAAAGTTAAATCATTCAAAAAGTTTACCTTTGTAACTCACTTCTATCCAAATTCATTCAGGATGTTCCATTGGAGAATGATGTCAAACTGAACTGTTATATCTACTAGTGTAAACCAAATATGTTTTGTTAAATTCTGTCATTTAATATATATACATATATATATATATAAATATATATATATGTTTGGGAAAAATCACAAGACTACTTCATCTCTACAGAACTGTTTCATGAGGGGTTCCCTCGATCATCAGGAGATTTTAATGGAAGCATTCACATACAATGGTTTATATAGGGCACAGAGTGGGTGGGTACAGGCAGGTGTAGGGTGTGGTGATTGGCTCATGTGTTACCTGGGAGGTGTTTCTGTCTGTGACGGCATGTTGACATGATTTCACTGGGCTTGTTGAGGGATGACAGGTCTGGATGATGTATAATAAACAGTTTCTATTTTCAGCATAGGTTGCATCTTTTATTACCACTGTTGTAAGGTGTGCTGGATGCAAGAATTTGCCATGTTATTGAATATTCAACATTATTGTCTTTGAGGTTCCAAATGTGCTTACTGAGTTCTGTAGAATTCCGCAAGGTCTGGTTTCTAAAGGAGGCCTTGTGGTTATTCCATCTTGTTTTGAACGCTCTTTCGGTTAATCCTACGTACGTGTTGGATGTGCTAATGTCCTTGAGTGTTACCTTTGCTTGGTGATGTATTTGACCTGACCTCCTCCCAGGAACTGCAGTCCTGTGTAAATGACACTCGCGGGTAATAGGGCAACTTTTGTTTCAGTAGGTTGACGGCCCTGCGATGAGCTGGCGACTTGACCAGGGTGTACACCGCTTTCCGCCCGATTGTAGCTTAGATAGGCACCAGCGCCCCCCGCGACCCCAAACGGAATAAGCGGTAGAAAATGGACGGATGGATGACAGGCCCTTATGAGGGCCTACCGAGGATGTTGTAGTGGTTTGTGTTGTGGTTTGTGCAGCCCTTTGAGACACTAGTGATTTAGGGCTATATAAGTAAACATTGATTGATTGATCTCCAATACATCTCGACAATACACACCTCCAGACTGAGTTAGTCTAGATCAGGGGTCACCAGTGTGGTGCCCACGGGCACCAGGTCGCCCGTAAGGACCAGATGAGTCCTCGCTGGCCTATTCTAAAAATAGCTCAAATAGCAGCACCTACCAGTGAGCTGCCTCTATTTTTTAAAATTGTATTTATCGACTAGCAAGCTGGTCTCGCTTTGCTGGACATTTTTAATTCTAAGAGAGACAAAACTCAAATAGAATCTGAAAATCCAAGAAAATATTTTAAAGACTTGGTCTCCATTTGTTTTTTTTACATTGCTTCTTAGAACTTTCAGAAAGACAAGTTTTGAGAAAAAATAAGACCTTAAAAATGATTTTAGAATTTTTAAACACAAATACCTTTTTACCTTTTAAATATCTTCCTCTTCTTTCCTGACAATTTAAATAAATGTTCAAGTACATTTGTTTTTATTGTAAAGAACAATAAATAGATTTTAATTTAATTCTTCATTTTAGCTTCTGTTTTTTCGACGAAGAATATTTGTGAAATATTTCTTCAAACTTATTATGAATAAAATTCCCCAAAAATATTCTGGTAAATCTAGAAAATCTGTAGAATCAAATTAAAATCTTATTTCAAACTCTTGAATTTATTTTAACATTTTTGTTCTGGAAAATCTAGAAGAAATAATGATTTGTCTTTGTTAGAAATATAGCTTGGTCCAATTTGTTATATATTCTAACAAAGTGCAGAATGGATTTTAACCTATTTAAAACATGTCATTAAAAATATATATTTATTCCACAAAGATAAATAGCAGTAATTATTAATAATAACATAGAGTTAAAGGTAAATTGAGCAAATTGGCTATTTCTGGCAATTTATTGAAGTGTGTATCAAACTGGTAGCCCTTCGCATTAATCAGTACCCAAGAAGTAGCTTTGGGTTCAAAAAGGTTGGTGACCCCTGGTCTAGATGATGAAGTAAGCTGGACACTAAATGTAAATCATATAAAGAAAACATTTAAAACATTGACTGTGATAATAAATAGAATAAAATACATACTTACAAATATTAACTACAATTATTGTACCCAACTTTAGTTGAAGCATACATTGTTTATTGCATAAAAGTCTGGGGACATACATATAAAACAATCACACTACAATATTCATATTACACAAGAGAGTAATAAAGACAATTCATAGAATGGATTATAGAGACCCAACAAATGATTCTTAAAGTCACACATTTTAAAATTGTATAAAAGACAACTGCTCAAATGATGTATAAAGTAAATAATAATATGCTTCCAGAAGTGGTCCAGAATATATTTCAGATGTGAACCAGTAAATATGAACTAAGAGGGATTTATGTGTACTCAAACGCAAAGGTATGAACACATGTAAAACAAATATGTACATCATATAAAGGAGTTCATCTATGGAATCATCTACAATTAGAAAATAAAATATGCAACATTTCATTTTTCAAAACACATATATAAACACTAATGATGTTAATTCTATGTAACATATTTTATGTACTGTTTATTCTCACCTTTTCAGTCAAATTGTTCCGTTCATATTAAAAAGTACACAAATGTGTATATTAACTCATGTACTTGACTGAAACAAAAGCACTAATCTGAAGTGTCTAATCTATAAATGTTAGAATCATATTAACAAGATTGTGTTACACACACAACAATGATGTCACACATGTTATATGTGCTGATGTTGTTAGAAAGTCAAAGTTCAAGTTTTGACAGTTTATTTCAAATCCTGCATCTTCATTTGCTGCTGCTGTTCTCACCAGCACACTTGTGTTTCTTACACTGGGACTTAGAAGAGAATCTTTCACCACACACACTGCAACTCAACATTTTCTCTCCTGTGTGTGTTCTCACATGTACTTTAAAAGATTTTGGGTTACGAAAGCTTTTGTGGCAGCTTGAACAGGAGTATGAATTTTCGCCAGAGTGCGTATTCATGTGTAATTTTAATTGGTGTCTTTCTGTATAACTTTTATCACATACTGAACATATAAAAGGTTTTTCTCCAGTGTGTGTCCGCATGTGGACTTTTAATCTTTGATTTAATACAAAGCTTTTACCACATTCTGAGCAGGAAAAAGGTTTTTCTCCAGTGTGTATTCTCATGTGTATTTTGAAATGGGATCTTTGATTAAAATCTTTACCGCAGATTGAACATGAAAATGGTTTTTCTCCAGTGTGTATTCTCATGTGTGTTTTGAACTGGGATCTTTGAGTAAAATCTTTAATGCATATTAAACATGAATAAGGTTTTTCTCCAGTGTGTATTCTCATGTGTGCTGTGAGATGGTGCCTTCGATTAAAATCTTTACCGCAGATTGAACATGAAAAAGGTTTTTCACCAGTGTGTGTTCTCATGTGTACTTTTAAACTTTGATTTCTTTCAAAACTTTTACCACAGTCTGAGCAGGAAAAATGTTTTTCTCCAGTGTGCATTCTCATGTGTCCTTTGAAATGGGACCTTTGAGTAAACTCGTTACCGCAGATTGAACATGAAAAATGTTTTACTCCAGTGTGTGTTTTCATGTGTTCTTTCAGCATGTGTTTTAGTCTAAAATCTCTACTACATTCTGAGCAGGAAAAAGGTTTCTCTCCTGTGTGTGTACTCATGTGTCTTACCAGACGACAATGGTATTTAAAAGTTTTGTCACAGAGAGAACATGTGAAGTGTGTGTTGTCAGTGTGACATGTCTTATCATCTTTAGAGTCTTCATCATCAGTGTCAGGAGAGTGTGACGTTGTGTCCTCACTATCTGATAGTGGAGCTAAGAGCTTGTCTGCTTGTGATCCTCCACAGTGGTCTCCATCAGCTTCTGTTGTCATGTGTTGAGTTGAGCTGCTGCTTGGAGGCTCCCCCCCTCCCCTCTCCTCACTCTCACCTTTGACCTCATCATCTTCACTCTTCACAGGGACACCAGTCGCTGGCATCTTGGTGACATCAACCTCCTCCAGTCCTTCAAGATGCTCTCCCTGCTGACTGATGCTGTGTTCCTCCTCTTCCTCTTTGATGTGAGGGCTCAGTGGGTCCTCCTCTTCATCCTTAACGTCAGGTGTCAGTGGAGCCACTTCTTCCTCTTTAAATCGGGGTGTCAGTGGGTCCTTCTCTTCCTTTTTAAAATGGAGGATCAGTGGGTATTCCTCTTCCTTCTTAATGTGGGAGGGCTGTGGCTCCTCCGTCCGCATCCTGAAGCTCCAGTTCTGTTGCTCAGGGTGAAGATGTTCTTCACAGACGTCTGCTAGATAAACACACCATCTCTGCTCAGTCACACAATGCATTCAGTACTTTTACTTGTACTTAGGAAGTTATCGTATGAACTGTCTTGAAATCTCAGTGACGCACAAACACGCTGCTCTTTACAACATTATTCACAGGAAAAGAAAAAAACAAACCAGGACGACAGGACTTTTTACTATGGATTGACGATATGGTTGATTTTGCGATACATTATTTCATACAGAATTACTAATAGAACCATTTTAAAACAGACTACAAAGGCTCCTAATTTAGTTGCTGAAATACGCAGTAAAATATTACATCATTTCCAGTATTATTTTCTCAAATAAAGTAACCAGATATTAACAGTAAATAAACAAGTACATTAATAATAATCATTTCGACAAAATAATACAATTAGAAATGACACAACATGTTACTGCATATGTCAGCTGACAAATTAAAAGCCTTTGTAAACAGTTTTGAAATTCTTCTGTCATCAATCATATACCAAATGATATATGGTGACATATATTGTTATTAGGATATAGATTTGAGGTCATATCGCCCATACCAAACATTGGTCCGCCGAGTCATTTTGTTTGGCCCACCAAATATATATATATTTTTTTATAATCTACAGATGTGAGTGTATTAAGGGTGTAACGGTACGTGTATTTGTATTGAACCGTTTCGGTACAGGGGTTTCGGTTCGGTTAGGAGGTGTACCGAACAAGTTTCCACATGGACATATTAAGTAGCGCACCGCACATTGTGTAAACAATGCACACTGACGCACAACACACGGCATGCTTGCAACTACAACATGTAAAAGCCAGAGCTGGTAGACACTCCTGCCTCATTAAAATATCCTGTTTGGGAACACTTCGGCTTCGCAGTGCGATACAACAATGGATAACATCGCTTCAAAGAAGAGAAAGACAAACACTGCATTCAAGCAGCTTCTCCTCGGTGAGTCAGGCAGGGCTTAAGCAATAAAAATGCCGTTGGTGTTTTTATAGCAGCAGATTTAAGACCATATTGCATTAAAAACTAGAATTTGACCCACTTCTATGGTGGAAGAACAATGAGCCCACATATCCTCTTACTAACAAGTTGGCCAGGCACTACCTCGCCATACCTGTTACTTCCGTGCCCAGCGAAAGGGTATTTTTCACAGCTGGAGACATTGTAACTGCAAGCAGGTCTGCTCTTTCTGCAGACAATGTGGATAGACTGATTTTTCTGGCAAAAAACATGAGGATTGAGTGAAAGTCACCAGGGTTAAAGGGTGGGGAGGGGGGGGGGGGGGGAGTTAATCTGAGGCTGAGTTGACCTGAAACTGTTGCACTTTTTGTATGTAGAAGAAAAGTTTTGTCATTTTATTTAATCTGAGCAACAACTTGAGGCCGTTTAATGTTGCACTTTATATGTGGAAATGTTGCACTTGGTATGTAGATAGGGTTTGTTAAGAAACCAATTCTGAGCCTTATCTTATTTAGTTTTTATTGTGCATATATATATATATCTGCCCAGAGTCGGGACCTGGGGTGAACCGTCCGCTTGTGCTTCGGTTGGGGACATCTCTGTGTTGCTGACCTGTCTCCACTCGGGATGGTCTATGGACTGGACTCTCACTATTATGTTAGAAACTGGCTGGCCTGGGAACGCCTCTGGATCCCCCAGGAAGAGCTAACGAAGCGGCTGGGGAAAGGCAAGGCTGGGCTTCCCTACTTAGGCTGCTGCCCCCGCGACCCGACCTCAGATAAGCAGAAGAAGATGGACGGATGGTTGGATGGATAGATGGAAGGATGGATGTGTAACACAACTTGATGTTTCTTGAAAACAGTGTCCAGTAGTTGATGTTGTCGCTCCTTCTCCTCTTTTGTTGGACAAATATCCTCCTCTTACTCTGCTGTTGTTGTTGTTTTTTTTGTAACATCACAAATATTTCTTCAACGGCAGCAGTTAGTCGCTGATTCAGCAACACTCACATCATTTGTAATGTAGACATGTTCACACAATAAAAACACTTTACACTTACATTGGATCTCTGCTTTGATGTGTCGATCACTTCCGCCTCTCTTTGTTAGCAGCTAACAAGCTAAGCTAACCAGCAGGCTAGGCTAGCACGTATAAGTGCACTCAGACTAATGTATCCGCATACAAACAATTAATAACGACGTTTACTCTGTTAAACGACACACATGTGCACATGTACGTTGTAATTAAGACCAAGAAACCATAATAACCAAAACAACGTATTCTCCGTCAGACGCCATCTTGTTTTGTTCTTCCTCCTGTGTGACGTCATCGAAGTGTTCCCCACCGCGGAACAAATGTTGGCCAAACACGTGTTTCACTGGGACAATAGTGAGTGGTGCACACTTCCTTCGCCCGGCCACAGAACAACAAAAAGAGTTGCTGGTGTAACAATAGGAAGAATATATTCCACTCCTCTCTTGTACACGCGGCTTATGAGGTAATATACATTATATATTTTCATATTATTTATCTTATTTACCTGATATGTTGACATGACATTTACATGTAGTGTCCAGCTTACTTCATCATCTATATTAACTCCTAAAAATATGATTACCTTTATTCCTATCATTTCAATATTATCCATCATAATTTGTGTTTTACATTTTTACAATCTCCAAATATGATATATTTAGTTTTATTGAAGTTTAGTGACAGTTTATTGATGTGCAGCCAACTTTTTATGGTCAAGTTCTCTTTGGATAAAATAAGATGAGTTAAATCAAGCGGTAATGAAGGTGAAGAATGGAAGATTATTATATACATAATTATATATAGTTACACTCAGTAGTGACAATTAAAGACACTTTCATCCTGTTCATTTGAACAAGGAAAAAGAGTAAAGTGTAATATTCTAAACAATAAAAGAATATTAATATCAGCAGTCAATATTCCAACATTGTGAAGCTGAGCTATGGTAAAAAACATATTCAGCTTTAAAGGCTTTATGAGAGTGATGTAATTATCAGAAACAGAAATACTTTATTAATCCCTGAGTGGTAATTAAAATTTTCAGCCCTGTTATAAACATGTGAATATTCAATGTAATAATGTATGATATTAAAACCATAATAAAGTGGTCTGTTTGGGAATGTGTAATATTGTTTGTATGAACATCCTGAATGTTTTTGTGCTAGAATTGTTTTAATTAGTAGACAGTGAAAAAAAAAAGAGTTCAGTAATGTTAATAATGGTTTGTTTTAACCCTGTTTATGAGTAATTAAATATAATTAAAATACCAAAATGGAGCTTACATCCTCAGTGAACTGAACTCCAGCAGTAGAGATGAGATAAATAATGTGGAAAGGTCAGAAGTCAAATGTTTCTTCAGGTAATACATGGAGCCTCTGCTGCCACCCAGCGGCCGTTGGAAAGAATGCATACATTTTGTTTTTACTTTCTGTCAACGCGGATTAAGAACACAACATTAGTGATCAAAACATCGCTTCTTTAAGATCAAGTGTGAGTGTAAAGTGTTGTGATTGTGCGAAAATGTGTGAAGGAACGATAGCAGAGTACGAGGAGGAACTTTGTCCAACAAAAGAGGAGAAGGAGCGAAAACATCAACTACTGATTGATTGATTGATACTTTTATTAGTAGATTGCACAGTACAGTACATATTCCGTACAATTGACCACTAAATGGTAACACCCCAATAAGTTTTTCAACTTGTTTAAGTCGGGGTCCACGTTAATCACTTAATGGTACATAAATATACTATCAGCATAATACAGTCATCACACAGGTAATCATCATAGTATATAAATTGAATTATTTACATTATTTACAATCCGGGGGGTGGGATGAGGAGCTTTGGTTGATATCAGTACTTCAGTCATCAACAATTGCATCAACAGAGAAATGTGGACATTGAAACAGTGTAGGTCTTATTTAGTAGGATATGTACAGCCAGCAGAGAACATAGTGAGTTCACATAGCATAAGAACAAGTATATACATTAGAAGTACATTTGAGTTGTTTATAATCCGGGGAGATGGGATGTGAATGGAGGAGGGTATTAGTAAAGTGTTGAAGTTGCCTGGAGGTGTTGTTTTAGTGCGGCTTTAAAGAAGGATAGAGATGCACTTTCTTTTACACCTGTTGGGAGTGCATTCCACATTGATGTGGCATAGAAGGAGAATGAGTTAAGAGCTTTTTTAGATCGGAATATGGGTTTAACGTGGTTTGTGGAGCTCCCCCTGGTGTTGTGGTTATGGTGGTCATTTACGTTACGGAAGTAGTTTGACATGTACTTCGGTATCAGGGAGGTATAGTGGATTTTATAGACTAGGCTCAGTGCAAGCTGTTTTACTCTGTCCTCCACCCTGAGCCAGCCCACTTTGGAGAAGTGGGTTGGAGTGAGGAGTGATCTGGGGTGGAGGTCTAAAAGTAACCGGACTAGCTTGTTCTGGGATGTTTGGAGTCTAGATTTGAGGGTTTTGGAGGTGCTGGAGTACCAAGAGGTGCAAGCGTTATCGAAAAAGGGTTGAATGAGAGTTCCTGCTAGTTGACCAGAGAGGAGATTCTGTAGAGGAATCTCGTTCTTTGGTTGATCTTTTTGATTTCCTTGGTTGCCATTTTATCACAGGAAAGATTGGCCTCTAGAATGGAACCTAGGTAGGTGATCTCATCTTTCCTGGTGATAACAATGTCACCCACTTTTATAGTAAAGTCACTGACTTTCCTAAGGTTTATGTGGGACCCAAGTAGGATGGATTCCGTTTTAGCAAAGTGTATGGATAGCTTATTGTCAGCGAGCCAGGTGCAAATTCTACAGAATTCAGCACTGAGGATTTTTTCCACCTGTGATTTGTCCTTGCCGGATACCAGCAGGGCCGAGTCATCCGCAAACAGGAACAATTCACAGTGGCATGCTGATGACATTTCGTTTACATTTATTAGGAACAGTTAAGGCCCTAATATACTGCCTTGGGGGACTCCACTGCTTACCTGTTCCCTTCCCTCCAAGTAAGAATGCATCCAGCTCAATGAGGTTTTATCAAATTCGATTGCTTTAAAGGCTAACATTATCACAATTTCAGAGGGGTTAAAACCAATAAAAATCAGTTCCCAGTGGCTTATTTTTTTATTTTACCCACGGGGCCACGGGGAAGACCCAGGACACGTTGGGAAGACTATGTCTCCCGGCTGGCCTGGGAACGCCTCGGGATCCCCCGGGAAGAGCTTGACGAAGTGGCCGGGGAGAGGGAAGTCTGGGCTTCCCTGCTTAGGCTGCTGCCCCCGCGGCCCGACCTCGGATAAGCGGAAGAAGATGGATGGGATGGATGGAAATTTTACCCATCCCGGAACATCCCTAAAAAAAGTTTTAAAGTGCCTGATTTTCGCTATCTGTGAAGCCATCGTCCATTTTCCTGTGACGTCATCCAGTGATCCCAATACGGATAGCACAGCAAGATATAGCGACATTAGCTCAGATTCAGACTCGGATTTCAGCGGTTTAAGCGATTCAACAGATTACGCATGTATTGAAACGGATGGTTGGAGTATGGAGGCAGATAGCGAAAACGAAATTGAAGAAGAAACTGAAGCTATTGAGCGAATAGCTATTGACGGTATTCGGCCATGTTTGCCTTCGCATCGCCAGTGAAATGTGCAGACCGACAATCGGAAGTTCTGCATCTTGTGACACTGGATCAACTTAAATCCATCAATTGGTAAGTGTTTGTTTGGCAATAAATGTGGGTGGAGGGAAACGCTGGATGTACATATAGTTTCAAACGTACATACAGCTAGCCTAAATAGCATGTTAGCATCGATTAGCTGGCAGTCATGCCGTGACCAAATATGTCTGATTAACACATAAGTCAACAACATCAACAAAACTCACTTTTGTGATTTTGTTGACTATCGTTGCAAATGCATCTGCAGGTTATCCATACATCTCTGTGTCATGTCTGTCTTAGCATCGCCGCTAAAATGTGAAGACACTCTGGTACATTCAATGGGGGTCTGGCGGCAGATTTCTTTGACTTTATCGTTGGAAATGCATCTGCTTTGAGTGTCGCAGGATATCCACACAATCTTGCCATCTCTGTATTAGCATAGCTTTCGTCGGTAAAGTGTGCGGGACAAACGACAGCATTTTGTCGGCTTTCCCCACATCCTCGTATTTTGAACAAATTTCGTCCAATTTCTTGCCACGTTCGCATCTTCGGGCCAGTGGTGCAACTTGAATCCCTCCCTGTTAGTGTTGTTACACCCTCCGACAACACACCGACGAGGCATGATGTCTCCAAGGTTCCAAAAAATAGTCGAAAAAAAAACGGAAAATAAGAGACGCGGTGTTTGTAATGTGTTTGAGAAAATGGCGGGTGTGTTACCTAGGTGACGTCACGTTCTGACGTCATCGCCTCCAGCGCGATAAACAGAAAGGCGTTTAATTTGCCAAAATTCACCCATTTAGAGTTCGGAAATCGGTTAAAAAAATAGATGGTCTTCTTTCTGCAACATCAAGGTATATATTGACGTTTACATAGGTCTGCTGATAATGTTCCCCTTTAAGCTTAACCAACATTATAGCGTGGTTTTAGGTGTCAAAGGCCTTCTGAATGTCCAGCATGACCATACCGCAGTATTTGCCCGCATCCACCTCATGTTTGATGTGGTCGCTCAGATACAGAAGGCATGTGTCAGTGGAGTGGTTAGTTCTGAAGCCGGATTGGAATTTGTACCTGAGTTTTTTAGTGGCAAGGTAGCTATTGACCTGTTCATAAACAATTTTATCCTTTACTTTCGAAATGGAACTGAGAATAGAAACAGGTCGGTTGTTACCAGGTTCTAATTTGCGTCCTTTTTTAAAAAGGGGAGTTAATAACAATATATGTCACGATATATCATTTGGTATAATAATTGATTATAAAATAATTTCAAAGCAGGTTAAAAAAGCTCCTAATTTGGCAGCTGACATATGCAGTAACATATTGTGTCATTTCTAATTGTATTATTTTGTCGAAACAATTATTATTAATGTACTTGTTTATTTACTGTTAAAGGGGAACATTATCACCAAACCTATGTAAGCGTCAATATATACCTTGATGTTGCAGAAAAAAGACCATCTATTTTTTTAACCGATTTCCGAACTCTAAATGGGTGAATTTTGGCAAATTAAACGTCTTTCTGTTTATCGGTCTTTTAGCGATGACGTCAGAACGTGACGTCACCGAGGTAACACACCCGCCATTTTCATTTTCACATTACAAACACCGGATCTCAGCTGTTATTTTCCGTTTTTTCGACTATTTTTTGGAACCTTGGAGACCTCATGCCTCGTCGGTGTGTTGTCGGAGGGTGTAACAACACTAACAGGGAGGGATTCAAGTTGCACCACTGGCAAAAAATCTGCCGCCAGACCCCCATTGAATGTACCAGAGTGTCTCCACATTTGACCGGCGATGCTAAGACAGACATGGCACAGAGATGTATGGATAACCTGCAGATGCATTTGCAACGATTAAGTCAACAAAATCACAAAGGTGAGTTTTGTTGATGTTGTTGACTTATGTGCTAATCAGACATATTTGGTCACGGCATGACTGCCAGCTAATCGATGCTAACATGCTACGCTAATAGATGCTAACATGCTATTTACGCTAGCTGTATGTACATTTGAAACTAGATACCCACATTTAATGCGAAACAAACACTTACCAATCGACGGATTTAAGTTGCTGCAGTGTCACAAGATGCGAAAGTCCTGATCGTTTGGTCCGCACATTTTACCGGCGATGCTAATAAGGCAGCCATGCTATGGGCCACTTCATTAGGTACACCCACGCTATGGCCGAATAGCGTCAATAGCTATTCGCTCAATAGCTTCAATTTCGTTTTCGCTATCTGCCTCCATACTCCGACCATCTGTTTCAATACATGCGTAATCTGTTGAATCGCTTAAACCGCTGAAATCCGAGTCTGAATCCGCGCTAATGTCGCTATATCTTGCTGTGGTAACCGCCATGTTGTTTGTATTGGCAGCCCTGTATGACGTCACAGGGAAATGGATAGTGGTTTCGAAGATAGCGAAAATAAGGCACTTTAAAGCTTTATTGAGGGATATTCCAGGACCGGTAAAATTCTGAAAAAAACTTCAAAAAATACAACAAGCCACTGGGAACTGATTTGTATTGTTTTTAACCCTTTTGAAATTACGATAATGTTCCCCTTTAATATCTGGTTTATTTATTTGAGAAAATAATAGTGGGAATGATCTAATATTTTACTGCATATTTCAACAACTAAAATAGGAGCTTGTGTAGCCTGTTTTAAAGTCCTACTGAAAGCCACTACTACCGACCACGCAGTCTGATAGTTTATATATCAATGATGAAATATTAACATTGCAACATATGCAAATAGGGCCTTTTTAGTTGACTAAATTACAATTTTAAATTTCCGCGGAGTTTCTTGTTGAAAACGTCGCGGAATGATGACGCGTGAGGGTGACGTCCCGGGTTGGAGGGGACATATTAGCGCAGCACCATTTGCGGCTAAAAGTCGTCTCTTTTCATCGCATAATTACACAGTATTCTGGACATGTGTTGCTGAATCTTTTGCAATTTGTTCAATTAATAATGGAGAAGTCAAAGTAGAAAGATGGAGGTGGGAAGCTTTAGCCTTTAGCCACATAAACACACGGTGTTTCCTTGTTTAAAATTCCCGGAGGTGAAGCTTTACTATGGATCAGAGTGGTCAAGCGAACATGGATCCCGACTCCATGTCAACCGGCAGGTTTCCGTGAGAAAATTGTGGTAAAAAGTCGCCTCTTACCGGAGATCAGCGGAGCTTGCGCCGTCCATGCAGCTGCCGTTGACTTTCCTCAGAGAGTGGCGTCAACACACCTGTGGACACACCCCTCCAAATATCAGGTACTATTTAATCTCACTAAAACACTAGCAACACAATAGAAAGATAAGGGATTTCCCAGAATTATCCTAGTAAATGTGTCTAAAAACATCTGAATTTTTTTATTTATTTTTTTATTCTAGTCCTTCGCTATCAATTTCATCATCCACAAATCTTTCATCCTCGCTCAAATTAGTGGGGAAATTGTCGTTTTCTCGGTCCGAATAGCTCTTGCTGCTGGAGGCTCCCATTATAAACAATGTGAGGAAGGGAGGAACCCTCTCACACCGGTGACGTCATCGTCTGCTACTTCCGGTACAGACAAGGCTTTTTTATTAGCGACCAAAAGTTGCAAACTTTATCGTCAATGTTCTCTACTTAATCCTTTCAGCAAAAATATTGCGATATTGCGAAATGATCAAGTATGACTAGGTGTACTGGAGAGGAGAGTACGCCGGATAGTCGAACCTCAGATTCAGGAGGAACAGTGTGGTTTTTGTCCTGGTCTCTGAACTGTGGACCAGGTCTATACTCTCGGCAGGGTCCTTGAGGGTGCATGGGAGTTTGCCCAACCAGTCTACAAGTGCTTTGTAGACTTGGAGAAGGCATTTGATCGTGTCCCTCGGGAAGTCCTGTGGGGAGTGCTCAGAGAGTATGGGGTATCGGACTGTCTGATTGTGGCGGTCCGCTCCCTGCATGATCAGTGTCAGAGCTTGGTCCGCATTGCCGGCAGTAAGTCGGTTACTTTTCCAGTGAGGGTTGGACTCTGCCAAGGCACCGATTCTGTTCATAACTTTTATGGACAGAATTTCTAGGCGCAGTCAAGGGGTTGAGGGGATCCGGTTTGGTGACTGCAGGATTAGGTCTCTGCTTTTTGCAGATGATGTGGTCCTGATGGCTTCAATCAGCCAGTATCTTTAGTTCTCACTGGATTGGATCGCAGCCAAGTGTGAATCGACTGGGATGAGAATCAGCACCTCCAAGTCTGAGTCCAAGGTTTTCGTCCAGAAAAGGTTGGAGTACCATCTCCGGGTTAGGGAGGAGACCCTGCCCCAAGTGGAAGAGTTCAAGTACCTCTGAGTCTTGATCACGAGTGAGGGAAGAGTGGATTTTGAGATCGACAGGCGGATCGGTGCGGCGTCTTCAGTAATGCGGACGCTGTATCGATCCGTTGTAGTGAAGAAGGAGCTGAGCCGGAAGGCAAAGCTCTCAATTTACCGGTCGATCTACGTTCCCATCCTCACCTATGGTCATGAGCTTTGGGTTATGACCGAAAGGACAAGATCACGTGTACAAGTGGCCGAAGCAGTCTGTTTATTTCAATTGTTAGTTTTCCCTTATTACTTCTTGTGTTATTTATTTTACCCCATATTTGTTCCCACTACCGCACCTTAAGTTGGAGTCTTTAATTTCGTCACATGCAAATATAATGACAATAAAGTCTATTCTATTGTATTCTATTCCATATGAGATTCCTCCGTCGGATGGTGGGTCTCTCCCTTACAGATAGGGTGAGAAGCTCTGTCATCCGGGAGGAGCTCAAAGTAAAGCCGCTGCTCCACCACATCGAGAGGAGCCAGATGAGGTGGTTCGGGCATTTAGTCAGGATGCCACCCAAACGCCTCCCTAGGGAGGTGTTTAGGGCACGTCCGACCGGTAGGAGGAAACGGGGAAGATCCAGGACACTTTGGGTAGACTATGTCTCCCGGCGGGACTGGGAACGCCTCGGGATCCCCCAGGAAGAGCTGGATGAAGCGGCTGGAGATGAGGGAAGTCTGGGCTTCCCTGCTTAGGCTGCTGCCCCCGCGACCCGACCTCGGATAAGCAGTAAAAGATAGCTGGAAGGATGGATGTGTAACACAACTTGATGTTTATTGAAAACAGCGTCCAGTAGTTGATGTTGTCGCTCCTTCTCCTCTTTTGTTGGACAACATTCCTCCTTGTACTTTGCTATTGTTTTTTTCTAACATCACAAATATTTCTTCAACGGCAGCAGTTAGTCGCTGATTCAGCAACACTCACATCATTTGTAATGTAGACATGTTCACACAATAAAAACACTTTACACTTACATTGGATCTCTGCTTTGATGTGTCGATCACTTCCGCCTCTCTTTGTTAGCAGCTAACAAGCTAAGCTAACCAGCAGGCTAGGCTAGCACGTATAAGTGCACTCAGACTAATGTATCCGCATACAAACAATTAATAACGACGTTTACTCTGTTAAACGACACACATGTGCACATGTACGTTGTAATTAAGACCTAGAAACCATAATAACCAAAACAACGTATTCTCCGCCAGGCGCCATCTTGTTTTGTTCTTCCTCCTGTGTGACGTCATCGAGGTGTTCTCCACCGCGGAAAATATGTTGGCCAAACACGTGTTTCACTGGGACAATAGTGAGTGGTGCACACTTCCTTCTACCAGCCACAGAACAAAAAAACAAGTCCCATTTAAGAGTTGCTGGTGTAACAATAGGAAGAATATATTCCACTCCTCTCTTGTACACGCGGCTTATGAGGTAATATACATTATATATTTTGATTTTATTTCTCTTATTTACCTGATATGTTGTTCCAAGCTAACGTGCTAGCGTTAGCCCGCTAGCAGGCCTTTGAAGCAAATGCGACGTTTTTTTTGAGGAGTGTATTTTATATGTTCTCTATGAAAATTATATTGACTTATTTAATACTTTAACTGTTTTTTTGTTGTATATTACAGTCACCCTTAACATCATTAAATATTTGTTACTAGAAATGAACGAATGTCTCGTAATTTAAAGGCCTACTGAAATGAGATGTTCTTATTTAAACGGGGATAGCAGGTCCATTCTATGTGTCATACTTGATCATTTCGCGATATTGCCATATTTTTGCTGAAAGGATTTAGTAGAGAACATCGACGATAAAGTTCGCAACTTTTGGTCGCTAATAAAAAAGCCTTGCCTGTACCGGAAGTAGCAGATGTAGTTCCTCACATCCTCACATTGTTTATAATAGGAGCTTCCAACAAAAAGAGCGATTCAGACCGAGAAAACGACAAGTTCCCCATTAATTTGAACGAGGATGAAAGATTTTTGGCTGAGGATATTGATAGCAAAGGATTATAAAAATTAATAATAATAAAATAAAGTTTTTAAAAAAAGGGTGATTGCATTGGGAGCGATTCAGATGTTTTTAGACACATTTACTAGGATACATATGGGAAATCCCTTATCTTTATATTGTGTTGCTAGTGTTTTAGTGAGTTAAATAGTACCTGATAGTTGGAGGGGTGTGTTGACGCCAGTATCTGAGGGAAGTCACGGCAGCTGCATGGACGGCGCAAGCTCCGCAGATCTCCGGTAAGAGGCGACTTTTTACCACAATTTTCTCACCGAAACCTGCCGGTTGACAAGAGATTGGGATCAATGTTCGCTTGACCGCTCTGATCCATAGTAAAGCTTCACCACTGGGAATTTTAAACAAGGAAACGCCGTGTGTTTGTGTGGCTAAAGGCTAAAGCTTCCCACCTCCATCTTTCTACTTTGACTTCTCCATTATTAATTGAACAAATTGCAAAAGATTCAGCAACACAGATATCCAGAATACTGTGTAATTGCGCGATGAAAAGAGACGACTTTTAGCCGCAAATGGTGCTGCGCTAATACGTCCCCTCCAACTTGAGACGTCACGCGGACGCGTCATCATTCTGCAACTTTTTCAATAAGAAACTCCGCGGGAAATTTTAAATTGCAATTTAGTAAACTAAAGCGGCCGTATTGGCATGTGTTGCAATGTTAATATTTCATCATTGATATTTAAACTATCAGACTGTGTGGTCGCTAGTAGTGGCTTTCTGTAGGCCTTTAAGTCTGCAATAATTTACATGGTATAATAATAATAGATTTTATTTGGTATAGCGCTTTTCAGTGTACTCAAAGATGCTTTACATGATAAAAATTAAAATATAACTTTTTATGACAGTGTAATATAATGTATTACACATAGATTGCAGTAGTCTACTTTGTGTTGGTGCTAACTCTACTAGCAATAAATACAAATTATGTTGTTTGCACGCACTTCTATTACCCTGATGACATCCACCCATCCGTTTTCCTACCGCTTGTCCCTTTTTGGGGTTGCAAGTGGGGGGTGGGGGTGCCGGAGCCTATCTCAGCTGCAAATCTCAGCTGCATTCGGGCAGACATATAATGGAAATTAAATCAACTGATGTTTGTTATTACGAATACACTATTTGCACAATTGTAAGCAATTAATGCTCATTCAGTTAGACAAAGATAAATATTTAATTGAATAAATGTTAAATATGAAAAATGACTTTAATATATTGTACACAAATTGAATATGCATCAATATTTCTGTTTGTAATCAAATCATGAGGTACCCAAATATTCTAAAATATATGTATATATTTATTTTTGGGTTATTGTTGGGTTAAAAATGTTGCTTTCGCAGAAGGAAGAACAAGGAGAGGATATTGCGCGTAAAAGTAAAGCCAACTAATCACAGCTCTGTAGTCCTGGTCACCGTTGATGTGAGGTGGGACTATTTTGGAGGTGCACTTCAAGGTTGGCTGGTAGGTTGGTAGTGGGAGGAGCCAGTTGGCGTCACTTGATGCTGCAGCACAATGAAACTTTTATACGTGCAGACTGACTTCATGCAGTCATGACGGTATTAAAATCCCAGCAGGAGGTTTTCTATAAGTTGTTATTTTTTATCCATAATTAATGTAAATGCAGAAAACAAGATCAATTACACAATTCATAATAATCAATAACTGATGATTATTCCATGTGTAGAAGAACATCACCACAAAGTGCTGTCAGTCCACTTGGAAAATATTATATTTGATAGACTAAAAAATATTTGACACATCTGAGCTGAGGTTTTTTTTTTGTGTTGTCTTGCGGACGTCCAACAGATGAACGCTGGTCAAGAAGAACGTCCCCTTCAGCAGCAGGAGGATCCACAGCCCCCCCACATTAAAGAGGAAGAGGAGGATCTCTGGGTTACTCAGGAGGAAGAGTTTCTTCCAGGGCAGGAGGAGGCTGATCTCAGCAAGTTTCCACTGACTGTTGTCTCTGTGAAGACTGAAGAGCATGAAGACAAACCACCTGAGTCCTCACAGCTTCATCACAGTCCAAGTAAGCACAACATCCACATATCATCTAATACAATGTTTGTGACACATGTTCATCCGGGGGCCACATTTATCACTAAAGATGGAGATATACTTGCTTTTTAACACCACCATTTAAAAATGAATGCTCATCAATCATCAACAGTGTAATTGCTGGGGTGTAACCATGTGACCTAGAGGCCGTCCTCCTTACCTCACCTGGTCAAATGAAGGCAAACATTCAATATGGCTACTGTTTATTTACCTTTAGCAGCACATATGTCAGCATATTTCAAAGGTTTAGTGGTGAAGATAAGAGATGTATACCAAGTACCATCTTTTTTATTAGTACTGCTTCCTAATTATGTCGTCCATAAGGACCGTGAAGATTCTGGACTAACGACACAACTATTTGTATTTTTAATTCCAGCTGACTGACGTAACTATGACACGTTGTCACATTGAGTTCAGCTGCCGCTGCTACACATTAAAATCAGCTTTGAATAATGACAAATAAGGAAGCAACCACACGCAAAAGTTTGATGTGTGTGTTATTGAGAAGAAGATGACATAACTGCATTTCACCTTGCACTGCACACATAGTTGACTTCTTTAAGACTTCAAATAAACAGCTGCTGATAAAAGACTTCCCTGCTCTGAGATGTTACAGAACATCATGTCGGAGGTGTTCAACCTCTTCTGCTAACAGGAATGCTATTTAAAATGCCTTTTTTCCACTTTTTTGTTTCCACACATGACATGTAGTACCGCTAAATACTGGTATCAAAAAGGAGTATCGATTAGGGTATCATATCGATAAATTGTTAACGATTTATATCCCTACTGAAGATACAAGCCAGATATATATATTTTTTTTAAATGTCAATGTTTGTTTGGATTTAGTTACTTCTCTGCTGTCCAACAATGTCTCAATCAATCTAGTTTATTACCACTAAATAGCAAAGTTTTCTTGTCTTTCTAAAGTCTTTCTTTTGGTAAAGTTGTCCGAGTGCAAACTATTTGTGACTGATAACAATTTCGGTGAATCAAAATTGAAGAAATTGTTCCGGAAAGTTCATTACTTTGAAGATGGCCAATAAAAATGCAATCAGAATCAGAAATGCTTTAATAATCCCAGAGGGGAAATTAAGTGTTGTAACGATACCAATATTTTGGTACCGGTACTAAAATTATTTTGGTAATTTCCTCGATAAAGGGGACCACAAAAATGGCATTATTGGCTTTATTTTAACAACAAACTTAGGGTACATTAAACATATGTTTATTATTGCATTTAAGTCCTTAAATAAAATGTTGAACATACTAGACAACTTGTCTTTTAGTAGTAAGTAAACAAACAAAGACTCCTAATTAGTCTGCTGACATATGCAGTAACATATTGTGTCATTTATACACCTATTATTTTGTACACATTATTAAGGACAAGTGGTAGAAAATGAATTATTAATCTACTTGTTCATTTACTGTTAATATCTGCTTACTTTCTCTTTTAATATGTTCTATCTACACTTCTGTTAAAATGTAATAATCACTTATTCTTCTCTTCTTTGATACTTTACATTAGTTTTTGGATGATACCACAAATTTGGGTATCAATCCGATACCAAGTGCTTACAGGATCATACATTGGTCGTATTCAAAGTCCTCATGTGTCCAGGGACACATTTCCTGGGTTTATAAACATAATATACATTTGAAAAAACACAAGAAGACGTTGTGATGCCAAAAAATATCGACGTAATCATAGTAGTGTTGACTAGATACGTGGCGTTTGTTTACATTATTTGTCGCCATGGAGGCGAGGATTAGTGATTTAGAAGTAGCTAAAACACTGCAGACGGCGGATGGACGTTAGCCGCTAGCTAGCTAGCCATGTCTTAAAGCATCTCTTACTGAGGGTGTTTCAGTGTTATAACTTCACCTTTATTGTTTGTTTTTTAGCCAAAATGCGTCCATTCTCCCTTTTCTGTCTCCACACTGTGTCTGCTTGTAAGTACTCTGTGATTGTGTGCTGCCAAACATGCTCGTCTGCTCGTAAACCAGCAATGTCACGACGTGACTTTGATGCGGGAGAAGGGGGGTACGTTTCAGAGAACGGTATAGTACCGAAAATGATTCATTCGTATCGCGGTACTATGCTAATACTACTCAAAATGTGAGCAAATGTGCTGGGTCAAAAGTATACATACAGCAATGTTAATATTTGCTTACATGTCAGACAAGTTTCACTGCAATAAGGCACTTTTTGGTAGCCATCCACAAGCTTCTGGTTTTCTGACATGGACTTGTTTCTTTAGCATTGTCCATACGTTTAAGTCAGGACTTAAGGAAGGCCATTCTAAAATGGGGTGTATATTGTAGCGTCTCGGAAGAGTTAGTGCTGCAAAAGGTTCTGGGTATTTGTTCTGTTGTGTTTATGTTGTGCTACAGTGGGGATGTTCTCCCGAAATGTTAGTCAATCTTGTGTGGTGTGGGTTCACAGTGTGGCGCATATTTGTAACAGTGGTAATGTTGTTCATACGGCCACCCTCAGTGTGACATGTATGGCTGTTGACCAAGTTTGCATTGCATTCAACAGTGTGTATGAAAAGCAGTAGATATTATGTGATTGGGCCGGCACACAAAGGCAGTGCCTTTAAGGTTCATTGGCGCTCTGCACTTCTCCATACGACCGTGGACACAGCGGCGTTTTAAAAAATCATTTTAATTTTTGAAACTGATCCCTAAAATTTTGAAACCAATACCAATAATTTCCGATATTACATTTTAAAGCATTTATCGGCCGATAATATCGGACTGCCGATTTTATCGGACATCTCTAGTTTGTGGTCATTGTCCTGTTGGAACGACCAACTGTGCCCAACACCCAACCGGGCTAATGAAGAATTTGGAGGTAATCATCCTTTTTCATTGTCCCGTTTAAAGCACCAGTTCCATTGGCAGCAAAACAGGCCCAGAGCATAATACTACCACCACCATGCTTGACGGTGGGAATGGTGTTCCTGGGATTAAAGGCTTCACCTTTTCTCCTCCAAACATATTACTGGGTATTGTGGCCAAACAGCTCAGTTTTTGTTTCATCTGACATCACATGGACAAAGATAAGACCTTCTGGAGGAAAGTTTTGTGTAATACCTAAAAAATAACGTGTAGTATCTTCTTAATTTATAGCCAAACATATTTTTTTATAGATATTTTCAAAGCAGAATATTGTCCTTAGGGCCCTCTGACACCCCATGGGGTAACCGTAAGGTCTGGGCCTCTTAAGACCTCACTGTTGGTGCTAATCGACCTTTTTCTTCTCCTTTTTACTGAACTTGAAAGCAAAAGTGAGTCCACAAATTGTAAAGCAGAATTGAAAAGGAAATCTGAATTGGTAAAATTTTATATATATCGCTCCTAACATGTGACTGAAAAAAAGATGGACTCCTCTCGAGCATGTTTGTCTTCTTGTGTCCTGCAGACGTCTGTGCAGAACATCTTCTCTCTGAGCAACAGAAGTGGAGCTTCAAGATGGACAAGGAGGAGCCACAGCCCTTCCACATTAAAGAGGAAGAAGAGGCGCCACATACATTGCAAATGCAAAGGGAAGAAAATAACCCACTGACCTCCCATTTTAAAGAGGAAGAGGAGGAACACAGCATCAGTCAAGAATGGTTGGAGGAGTTCCATGTGATTGTGAAGAGTGAAGATGATGAGGTCAAAGGTGAGAGAGAGGCGGAGCCTCCAAGCAGCAGCTCAACTCAACACATGACAACAGAAGCTGATGGAGACCACTGTGGAGGATCACAAGCAGACAAGCTCTTAGCTCCACTATCAGATAGTGAGGACACAACGTCACACTCTCCTGACACTGATGATGAAGACTCTAAAGATGATAAGACATGTCACACTGACAACACACACTTCACGTGTTCTCACTGCGACAAAACTTTTAATCACCGTCGCAATATGAAAAGACACATGAGAACACACACTGGAGAAAAACCTTTTTCATGTTCAATCTGTGGTAAAGATTTCACTCAAAAGCACAATTTCAAAGCACACATGAGTACACACACCGCCGAGAAACCTTTCTCCTGCTCAGAATGTGGTAGAGCTTTTAGACTCAAACAAATGATGAAGGATCACATGAGAATACACACTGGAGAAAAACCTTTTTCATGTTCAATCTGCTGTAAAGATTTTACTCAAAGGCCACATTTGAAAGTACACATGAGAATACACACTGGAGAACAACCTTTTTCCTGCTCAGAATGTGGTAAAAGATTTGTATTGAATGACAATTTAAAAGTACACATGAGAACACACACTGGAGAAAAGCCTTTTTCATGTTCAATCTGTGGTAAAAATTTCACCCAAAGGCAAAATTTGAAAACACACATGACAATACACACTGGAGAAAAACCTTTTTCATGTTCAATCTGTGGTAAAAATTTTACTCAACGGCAATATTTGAAAACACACATGACAATACACACTGGAGAAAAAACTTTTTCCTGCTCAGAATGTGGTAAAAGTTTTGTCAGAAATCAAAGTTTAAAAGAACACATGAGAATACACACCGGAGAACAAACTTTTTCCTGTTTAGAATGTGGTAAAAGTTTTGTAAGAAATCACAATTTAAAAGTACACATGAGAACACACACTGGAGAAAAGCTTTTTTCATGTTCAATCTGCGGCAAAGATTTTACTCGAAGGGACCATTTCCAAAAACACATGAGAACACACACTGGAGAAAAGACTTTTTCCTGCTAAGAATGTGGTAAACATGTTGTAATAAATTGTAGTTTAAAAATACCCATGAGAACACACTTGTGAAAAATCTTTTATATGTTCAGTCTGTGGTAAAAGTTAAATAGAAAGACAGCAATTAAAATCACACATGAGAACGCACTCTGGTGAAAAACCATACTTGTGTTCGAGCTGCAACAAAAGCTTTGTTCACCTAAACACTCTTACAGTACACATAAGAAAAAGTGCCTATTTTTTAACTAACACAACTACGAAGCAAGTTATACAATCTCTTATATTGTCACATACTGACTACTGCCCAGCAATCTGGTCTAATGCATCTAAACAAGATCTAAATAAAATCCAGCTTACCCAAAACAGAGCTGCCAGACTAGCTCTCCATTGCTTCTTTTAGGACCGGCATTGAGATCACGCATCATGAATTGTCATGAATGAAAGACTAGCGTGTAGTTTGATTCTATTTTTAAAAAAAAACATCTATACACACCATAAAGCTTCATATCTGTATTCTCAGTTGCTTGCCAGTGACTTGACAGTCACAACTACGGTACCAGGCTAGTCCTAAGAGGTGCTCTCACACCTCTTAAACCCAAACGTGATGTTTTGAAAAAGACTGTAATGTATCAGGGAATCACTTACTGGAATCCACTTCCACAATATCTGCTATCAATCACCAGCATTGTGGGCTTTAAGAATAGACTAAGAGGAGAAGTATTGTGGAAAGAGATTATTCTAGATCAGGGGTCGGGAACCTTTTTGGCTGAAAGAGCCATGAAAGCCAAAATGTATTTCCGTGAGAGCCATAAAATATTTTTTTAACACTGAACACAACTAAACGCGTGCATTTTAAGTAAGACCAGCATTTTTGGAGTATAATAAGTCTCTTATTCTTTTTAATAACATTGTTATTCTGAAGCTAGTAATAAATAGTAATAGTAAATAGTAAACCAGTAATAAATCAAATAATTCTACAATTAATGCAACTTTTTGAACAGGTGCGGTAGAAAACGGATGAATGGATTAAAATGCATGAGAATGTTTAATATTTTGAACGTTATTTATATTTTGAGCGTAATTATTCATTACTTATCGTGTTAAGCAATGTCAGCTAAGATTTATCTGAGAGCCAGATGCAGTTAAAAAAAGAGCCACATCTGGCTCTAGAGCCATAGGTTCCCTACCCCTGTTCTAGATTGTACCTAAAGTCATGACTGTTTTTATTGACTATTGACTATTTTATTGATTATGGGATAAGTAGTAGAAAATGAATGGATGGTACTTTTTCGTCACTTGTTGATTGTCTTTGGTACATTAATGTGCATATTTTAGGCCATTGGTTCTTTGTTTTATTTTGGTAAAAAAAATCAATCAATCAATCATTCAATGTTTACTTATATAGCCCTAAATCACTAGTGTCTCAAAGGGCTGCACAAACCACAACAACATCCTCGGTAGGCCCACATAAGGGCAAGGAAAACTCACACCCAGTGGGACATCGGTGACAATAATGACTATGAGAACCTTGGAGAGGAGGAAAGCAATGGATGTCGAGCGGATATATACATATCTATTTTTATATTGCTATTTTTATCTTTGGTATGAAAATTATGTACCATAAGTTATTTTATTTTATTATTGGATCATGTTGTACTGCATTTTAATCTTTTGTTTTGTGATTGTGTGATGTTTTTTGCCTGGATCCCAGGAAGAATAGTCTCCACTGCGGTGTAGATTAATAAACTAAACTACACATGAGAACACACACAAGTGAGAAAGTGTTGAGTTGCAGTGTGTGTGGTGAAAGATTCTCTTCTAAGTCCCAGTGTAAGAAACACAAGTGTGCTGGTGAGAACAGCAGCAGCAAATGAAGATGCAGGATTTGAAATAAACTGTCAAAAGTTGAACTTTGACTTTCTAACAACATCAGCACATATAACATGTGTGACATCATTGTTGTGTGTGTAACACAATCTTGTTAATATGATTCTAACATTTATAGATTAGACACTTCAGATTAGTGCTTTTATTTCAGTCAAGTACATGAGTTAATATACACATTTGTGTACTTTAAAATGAACACAACAATTTGACTGAAAAGGTGAGAATAAACAGTACATAAAATATGTTACATACAGTGTAGATATTCATAATTCACTTTTATACTTTTTCATTAGTGTTTTATTTCTGTTTTTTGAAATAATGACTTGTTACATATTTTGAGTTCTAATTGTAGATGATTCCATAGATGAACTCCTTTATATGATGTACATATTTGTTTTACATGTGTTCATACCTTTGCTTTTGAGTACACATAAATCCCTCTTAGTTCATATTTACTGGTTCACATCTGAAACATCTTCTGGACCACTTCTGGAAGCATATTATTATTTACTTTATACATCATTTGAACAGTTGTATTTTATACAATTTTAAAATGTGTGACTATGAATCATTTGTTGGGTCTCTATAATCCATTCTATTAATTGTCTTTATTACTCTCTTGTGTAATAAGAATATTGTTGTGTGATTGTTTTATATGTATGTCCCCAGACCTTTATGCAATAAACAATGTATGCTTCAACTAAAGTTGGGTACAATAAATGTAGTTAATATTTGTAAGTATGTGTTTTATTCTATTTAGTATTGCACTCCATTTTTTTTTATGTTTTCTTTGTATGACTTACATGAAGTGTCCAGCTTACTTCATCATCTATATTAACTCCTAAAAATGTGATTACCTTTATTCCTTTCATTTCAACATTAGCCATCAAAATATGTGTTTTACATTTTTGTACAGTGGCCTACTGGTTAGAGTGTCCGCCCTGAGATCGGTAGGTTGTGAGTTCAAATCCCGGCCAAATCATACCAAAGACTATAAAAATGGGACCCATTGCCTCCCTGCTTGGCACTCAGCATTAAGGGTTAGAATTTGGGGTTAAATCACCATAAATGATTCCTGGGCGTGGCACCGCTGCTGCCCACTGCTCCCCTCACCTCCCAGGGGGTGATCAAGGGTGATGGGTCAAATGCAGAGAATAATTTCGCCACATCTAGTGAGTGTGTGATAATCATTGGTACTTTAACTTTAAAATCTCCAAATATGATATTTTTTGTTTTATTGAGGGGGGGTTGGAGGTCTGGTAGCCCCCGAGGGGAAAAACAAGTGCTGGTGAAGGCGTGGGGTGGGGGAGGGGTTGTGTGTGCCCAATTGTTTTGGGTGTGATGGTGTAATGTTTTTGTAGACTGAGGCCGATCTGAAAAAGTTCAACTCCAGGTGTTGTTGAGAAAGGAGGCAGGTTAAAAGCGTCCATCATTGAGTTGTCCTCGGGGATGCTTTTCAGAACAGCCTGGTCCTAGCGTCAAGGCCATTCGGGGGAGTCAATTTGTAGATTAGGATGTTTGTTTTTCGAGAACAGACCAAACAATGACTCGTCTGTTCTTAGTCCACGGCTCTCTCAAATTCAATTCAATCATCCTTTTCAGCAAACTTCTTCATGATGTGATCCATCTAGCGATTTAGTTCAGAAATCGCCACAGTCTGTGTTCCCACAGCCCTGCCCAAACCATCCATTGCGACGAACAGCCTTGGGGCTCCTTGAGTGGCTGCCATTGTCTTACGAATTTGACGATACACCAGAGCAATGCCCAGCCCAATCAACAGGTGCCCCACGATCACGGTTCCAAATAGGTAGATGTTTTCCACGTCCTTGATGGAAAGGACTGAGAGGCACATAATTCTCCATTTATCCCAGGAGTCTCTCACGTACCCCACAGCAATGGTTCCATCCGGGCAGCCAGAATACCCCGAACTTCTTTTCCTTGTCGAAAAGACTTTGTCAATTGCATCGAGAGTCCAGCTGATCAAATCCATGTCTGATATTTAGATTTGAGGACAGCGCAAAGAAAGAGGCTTCAAAAAAGTTTAGACAAGACAAAAACAAAGAGAACAAGCTGGGAAAGGAAGGAGCGGAGAAAAATGCGACCACCCTCACCAGAGGCAAGACAGAAAAAAAAATATATATATACATACTTACATATATATTGAAGAAATATAAAATTATTCTGGTCCATTTGTAAAATAAATTGTTTCCCTGAATTAAAGTCTCCTCACTTTATCCAGACAGTCATTAGGACAAAAGATCCTGGTAGGAATTTTCTCTTTAAAAGGGAAACCTATTCACTGTGGCAGGACAGTATCAAGATGAATTGATCACATTTGTATAATCGGCTATGAGGCATTTTATTCTCATTGTCCAGCCCTTACCTTTGGGCTGATACTGAGGGCGACTGTGTTGACCAGTTTGACGCCTGCAAATGATTGAATGTCCAGTACTGTAGAAATGTGTTTGGATATGACAATCCCTTTATTCCAAGCTATCAAAATGAAATGAAATGTAGCTTCTAGAACATGATGTATGCTGACCTTGAATGGCACATTGTCACAGCAGCGAGACCTGACCACACACCACACCACACGCTCCAAAACTGTTTGTCCTCCATGCAATCGGCCCCCCGAGTCTTACCAGCTGAACCTAATTAAATGACATTACCATGGCAACCGCACCATAGCAACAGTCCCAACCCTGTCCACACTTCCTGGTTCTCAACAGGAAGTGGGCGGAGGAATCTGCCGAAAGGGAAACTCAGCATGAACTGAAGCCAGCAATCAATTAGAAAAAACTAAATTAAAGCAATACAAACAAATAAGGAAATTTGGCTCCAACAGTCAGTTTTCCTCTTTTGGTGCAGTTGACCTTGTTCTTACATTTCTCCTTCCTCCTAGAGTTCCTGTGTTGCCTTTGTGGGCGGAGTTGTGGGACGTGCACAGCTGCTTCCAATTGACCCTGGTGCTACTTAAGCAGCACCTTGGCAACTGGATGGCACTCGGTGATTCCACTCCACGCCAGTTGATTCTATGCTTCCAGTATTTTGCTACTTCGGCCATTCCCAGTGCCATCCATCTTGGTGTTGTTTTGTAGTGTGCACGTCTTGTAACTCCAAATCAAGTTGAGTTTATTTTTGTATATAAGTAGCTTTAGTTCTTTTTTCCACAATGCACATTTTGTTTACTCTTTTTGCACCGTCGCTTTTGGTTACCTCCTGTTTGGATTGTTTTTGTGAGAAGATTCCCGCAGGAAAATAAGTGTTTTTTTCAGCGTCCTGCGCATCCTTGGGTTCCTTTTTACTGTGTTGAACAGCACTCTGACAGAAGGAGTTTCTCCAAAACGCGACACCCTTTGGTGGACAAGTTTGTGATTAAAGGCTATACATATAAAATGAAAGGGACAAGTGGTAGAAAAAAATGGATGGATGTACAGTAAAGCTCTGTGGGATGATGTACATTATGGACTTTTCCCTAAAATTCCAAACGTTCCCATGTTTTCTGAAATTGATGTTGTTTGAGGGATTCTAAAAAAGGGTGGAACAAAAAACTTTAAAAACAATTGTCATGTGTTGTTTTATAATAAGTGTAGATAATGTTGCTATTTTCTCTCATCTACATATTGCATAAAGGAGACATACATATAAAATAATATTCATATTACAAAAGAGAGTAACAAAGACAATTAAAAGAATGGATTATTGAGACCAAACAAATGATTCTTTAAGTCACACATTTTAAAAGTAAATGATCTTGTACAAAACACAACCGCTCAAATGACGTATAAAGTAAATAATAATATGCTTCCAGAAGTGGTCCAGAAGATGTTTCAGATGTGAACCAGTAAATATGAACTAAGAGGGATTTATGTGTACTCAAAAGCAAAAGTATGAACAAATGTAAATCAAATATGTACATCTATAACATCATTAATAATTACAAATTATTTCTGAATATCTCTATAGACACAAAAAATATTTGTAACATGTTGTGTCCTGTTTACGCTCACCTTTACAGTCAAAGTGTTGTGTTGATTTTTAAATAAAAGTACAAAATGTTTTATATTAAAACATGTACTTGACTGAAAAAAAGCAATAATCTAAAACATCTACCCTATAAATGTTAGAATCTATGTGCTGATAGTGTTAGAAAGTCAAAGTTCAAGTTTTGACCGTTTATTTCAAATCCTGCATCTTCATTTGCTGCTGTTGTTCTCACCAGCACACTTGTGTTTCTTACACTGGGACTTAGAAGAGAATCTTTCACCACACACGCTGCAACTCAACACTTTCTCACCTGTGTGTGTTAGCATGTGTTTTTTCAAATGTGGGCTTTGTATAAAACTTTTACAACATACTGAACATGTATAAGGTTTTTCTCCAGTGTGTGTTCTCATGTGTACTTTCAAAGGGGTTTTTTGAACAAAACCTTTACCACATTCTGAGCAGGAGAAAGGTTTTTCTCCAGTGTGTGTTCTCATGTGTACTTGGACATTTTGCCTTTGAGTAAAATCTTTACCGCAGATTGAACATGAAAAAGGTTTTTCTCCAGTGTGTGTTCTCATGTGTTCTATCATCATTTGTTTTAGTCTAAAATCTCTACCACATTCTGAGCATGAAAAGAGTTTTTCTCCAGTGTGCGTTCTCATGTGTATTTTCAAATAACTAGGATATTTAAAAGTTTTGTCGCAGTGAGAACATGTGAAGTGTGTGTTGTCAGTGTGACATGTCTTATCATCTTTAGAGTCTTCATCATCAGTGTCAGGAGAGTGTGACGTTGTGTCCTCACTATCTGATAGTGGAGCTAAGAGCTTGTCTGCTTGTGATCCTCCACAGTGGTCTCCATCAGCTTCTGTTGTCATGTGTTGAGTTGAGCTGCTGCTTGGAGGCTCCCCCCCTCCCCTCTCCTCACTCTCACCTTTGACCTCATCATCTTCACTCTTCACAATCACATGGAACTCCTCCAACCATTCTTGACTGATGCTGTGTTCCTCCTCTTCCTCTTTAATGTGAGGGCTCAGTGGATCCACCGCTTCCTCTTTAAAATAAGGTGTCAGTGAGTCCTCCTCTTCCTTTTTACAATGGGGGATCAGAGGGTATTCCTCTTCCTTCTTAATGTGGGAGGACTCCGTCGGCATCCTGAAGCTCCACTTCTGTTGCTCAGGGTGAAGATGTTCTTCACAGACGTCTGCAAGACATATACATCCTCTGTGCTCAGTCACACAATATATTCAGTACTTTTACATGCACTAAGGCAAGGGTCCGCAACCTTTACCACTCAAAGAGGCATTTTGACCCGTTTCATATAATAAAGAAGACAATGGGAGCCGCAACCATTCTTGCGAATATCTGTTGATGGTCACCCAGATAACAAAAATAAGGGCGTACTACGAAGCCATTGCCTTTGACGCCTTCTACAACATGTACAAATAGTTTGCCAGACTTCCGCATATACACGTATACGACTGCAAGGCATAGTTGTTCAACAGCCATACAGTTTACACTGAAGGTTGAAATATAAATTGTTCAACCCATCCTTCTGTACTGTTCAACATGTTTTTTCACCATGCTTTCTGTAACCAACCGGACTAAACTCACACGCATTACAAACATTGCAGCTAAAATCATCGGCCTACCCACACCCAACATTTCAGACTTAAACCACAGGTCCATCACTCGACTGGCAAACACAATAGTCCAGGATATCAGTCACCCACTACACAAATACATCAATCAATCAATCAATGTTTATTTATTTAGCCCCAAATCACAAATGTCTCAAAGGACTGCACAAATCATTACGACTACAACATCCTCGGAAGAACCCACAAAAGTGCAAGGAAAACTCACACCCAGTGGGCAGGGAGAATTCACATCCAGTGGGACGCCAGTGACAATGCTGACTATGAGAAACCTTGGAGAGGACCTCAGATGTGGGCAACCCCCCCCCTCTAGGGGACCGAAAGCAATGGATGTCGAGCGGGTCTAACATGATACTGTGAAAGTTCAATCCATAGTGGCTCCAACACAGCCGCGAGAGTTCAGTTCAAGCGGATCCAAGACAGCAGCGATTGTCCCGTCCACAGGAAACCATCTCAAGCGGAGGCGGATCAGCAGCGTAGAGATGTCCCCAACCGATACAGACGAGCGGTCCATCCTGGGTCTCGACTCTGGACAGCCATAATCTCACTACCATCAGGGCGCAGGTACTATGGATGAACGATACGGTTTAAAGTTGATTTTGCGATACATTCTTTTTTTTATAGAATTACTAATAGAAACATTTTAAAACAGGCCACACAGGCTCCTAATTTAGTTGCTGAAATATGCAGTAAAATATTACAACATTTCCAGTATTATTTTCTCAAAGAAAGTAACCAGATATTAACAGTAAATAAACAAGTATATTATTAATAACTGATTCGGAAAAAAAATACAATTAGAAATGACACAATATGTTACTGCATATGTCAGCTGCCAGATTAGGAGCTTTTGTAACTAGTTTTGAAATTATTCTATTATCAATCATATATCAAATTTTAAAGTGTGACATAGTTTTATTAGGATATAGATTTGAGGTCATATCGCCCATACCAAACATTGGTTCGTCGAGTCGTTTTGTTTGGCCCACCAAATATATTTATTTTTTAATATTCTTCAGATGTGTGTGTATGTTTAAAATGTTGTACTCCTGTTCTACATCACGTGGAAGTGTCATGTCATGGGGATGGTGTGCTTTTAACTAAGGGTGTGACGATACGGTCAGCTCACCAAAGGATACTTGATATTGGCTTTAGGAGAACTGTTGCGATCCGTTACTTGGATCTTCACATGTTGTTGTTTATTTTTCCATCTGTGTTTTCATTCTACGTCTGACCCGCTTACTTCCCGTTTAGTCCATCACCATGGTTACCTATTAGTTTCAGCTGCTACTCCCGGTCCACGCACACCTGTTTTTCTAATCACCTTCACTATATAAGCCTGCCCCTTCTGTTCTTTCTTCCTGGGTTCATAGCTTACTTTTACGCAACATTACGTCTGGTATGTATTGTTTCTCGCTAGCTCTTACGCTAAGCCATCTTGTCATCTTTAGCTCCCATGCTAATCATCTTTGTTTTTACATTTATGTGCCCACGTGCCAAGTCTTTGTATTTTTGTATATCCTCACTCTCACACTAGCATCTTTTGTTTCCCTTTTATTAGCTCCAGTGTTTTTGTTTCATAGATCCCTTTTGTTAAATAAATTTGTTAAAATCTTACCTTTGTTGTGTTCACATGTTGACACATCCTCGAGGGAATTGAATCCGGCACCACGATGCCAAACAGGCGTAATAAGAACGAGAGAATATTTTGGTGGTTAACATGATTCTTACACATATGTGTACTTCATGTGTATATGAATGTACTTTCCCTTGTGTGCTTAGTTTTACTGTAACTTCATAGTGGATAATATCTATAAACAACCTCACTTGTTTTACATCTTTAATTTGAAGGACTATTTACTTATCTGACAAATTCAAAGAAAACTGCACTTTTTAAAAATGTTGCCTGTCATTCACAATCCTTATGTAAGACATGTTTTAAACTTTTATTAATTTTAATTGGCAAGTAAACGTGAGCAAAAATCAACTAACATTGGAGTCAATGGGAGCTCCTCTATTAGACCCACAAAGTCCTCCAAAATAATATCCAAAAACTGCCAACAATACTCCATTTACATTTTGTGACCTGAATATTAACCAAGTATTAGTGATATTGTTATTATAAGTGCTAACGCTAAGGACCTACTTTTAGCGGCGGATTGATCACAGAAGTAACTAGCTTATGCTGCTATATTGACATACTGAGCTGCTTTCTCGCCTCTAAGATGGTGAAAGCTAATTCTAGATTATAAATCATGCTTCTCACTTATGTAGTAGAAGGTTGTGGACACAAACAGAGAATTTGGGTCAACTTTGACATCCAACTTAGACCTGGAGATGGCAAGAAAGACACAAAAATACGCTCTTTTGCACCCACCCTTTTTTAACCCTTTGCAAGGAATAATTCTTCATCTAAACGGAAAGATATGAACATCCCATCAGTCGGCATCCCAGTGAGAGGAGACATTGTATGCTTAAAATGAGCAAGATATGTAAATATGACATGTTATTAAGAATGTTACTACATTACAAATATACTTACAGTGTGTATTTAAAATGTTGAAGGGGGTTTTAGGATGTTATTTAGAGCACTTTATAGGCAGAATAGAGCGGCTACCAATGACTCAATTGTTAGCTCACTTTTGCTAAGGTTTATTTTCTATTGAGGATGCATTAACCATCGACTTGCTCAGTGGCCTTGTGGTTAGAGTGTCTGCCCTGAGACTGGAAAGTTGTGAGTTCAAACCCTGGCCGAGTCATACCAAAGACTATAAAAACGGGACCCATTGCCTCCTTGCTTGGCACTCAGCATCAAGGGTTGGGGGTTAAATCACCAAATGATTCCCGAGCGCGGCCTCCACTGCCCTCACCTCCCAGGGGGTGAACTTGGGGATGGGTCAAATGCAGAGGATCATTTCACCACACCTAGTGTGTGACTACCGTTGGGACCTTAACTTTAACTTACATAGGGACTGTGAATGATTCCAAAAAGTGCAGTTCCCCTTGAAATTAGAAAATAGGACAACAAGATATCATGTGAAGTGAATTATATTTATATAGCGCTCTTCTCTAATGACTCAATGCGCTTTACATAGTGAAAGCCAATATCTAAGTTATATTTAAACCAATGTGGGTGGCACTGGGAGCATGTGAGTAAGGTGTTTTACCCAAGGACACAATGGCAGTGACTAAGATGGCAGAAGCTGGGATCGAACCTGGAACCCTCAAGTTGCTGGCACGGCCACTCACCCAACTTCGCCACGCCGTCCCCTAAATTAAATCCAAATACACGTTGAAATCATTTTGTTAAGATATCTGGCTTGTATCTTCAGTAGAGATATAAATCGATAAGAATATATCGATATGATACCCTAATGGATATTCCTTACCGATACCAGTATTTATCGGTACTACATATAATTTTTGGAAATAAAAAAGGCATTTTAAATAGCATTCCTATTAGCAGAAGAGGTTGAACACCTCCAACATGATGTTCTGTAACATCTCAGAGCAGGGAAGTCTTTTATCAGCAGCTGTTTATTTGAAGTCTTAAAGAAGTCAACTATGTGTGCAGTGCAAGGTGAAATGCAGTTATGTCATCTTCTTCTCAATAACACACACATCAAACTTTTGTTGCTTCCTTATTTGTCATTATTCAAAGCTGATTTTAATGTGTAGCAGCGGCAGCTGAACTCAATGTGACAACGTGTCATAGTTACGTCAGTCAGCTGGAATTAAAAATACAAATAGTTGTGTCGTTAGTCCAGAATCTTCACGGTCCTCATGGACGACATAATTAGGAACCAGTACTAAAAAAATGGTACTTGGTATACATCTCTTATCTTCACCACTAAACCTTTGAAATATGCTGACATATGTGCTGCTAAAGGTAAATAAACAGTAGCCATATTGAATGTTTGCCTTCATTTGACCACGTGAGGTAAGGAGGACGGCCTCTAGGTCACATGGTTACACCCCAGCAATTACACTGTTGATGATTGATGAGCATTCATTTTTAAATGGTGGTGTTAAAAAGCAAGTATATCTCCATCTTTAGTGATAAATGTGGCCCCCGGATGAACATGTGTCACAAACATTGTATTAGATGATATGTGGATGTTGTGCTTACTTGGACTGTGATGAAGCTGTGAGGACTCAGGTGGTTTGTCTTTATGCTCTTCAGTCTTCACAGAGACAACAGTCAGTGGAAACTTACTGAGATCAGCCTCCTCCTGCCCTACAGGACACTCTCTCTCCTTGTCCCCTTTAAAATGTGAGGGCTGTGGATACTCTGAAGTGAAACTGTCCCCCTGCAGATGAGGGAGACATTCTTCTTGGTGTCCAATCAGCTGATGGATGTCTACAGGACACAAAAAATACACGTTTGAACTCCTACATGCTAAATATTAAAATGTACAAGAAATATAGGGCTGTGGCTATTGAAAATGTTATTAATCGAGTGTTCTACTGGAAATGTTTTAGACGAATTTAAGCGACTATAAGACATTTCACTTAATAATGAACGGCCAATTGGTTTGAGATGGTATGAGATCAAGATGTCATCTTTAAATCAGGCTTTGTTTTTTCGACAATCACTGCCACGTTAAAAAGTTAAAGTACCAATGATTGTCTCACACACTCACCAGATGTGGAGAGATTATTCTCTATATTTGACCAGTCATCCTGGGAGGTAAGGGGACAAAGAGGAATCATTTGTATGGTAATTTAACCACCCAATTGCAACCTGAAGTGCTAAGCAGGAAGGTAAAGGGTCTCATTTGTATAGTCTTTGGTATGACTGAGTCAGGGTTTGTTTAACCTCTCTTATTTTTGGAGGTAAAACTCTCAAGCTTTACATAATCAGGACTTTGCACTTAACCTGCTCTCTGGAATATTCCCCCGGTGACTGTGTGAGTTTTGTGTAAACATGTTGATACACATTGTTACAAACTGAGAGGAACATCAACCTCGCATAAATATTGTGTGTCTGACACTGTCTCGTTTTTATGAACAATGTAAAACAATCAGTGCATCATCCTCACATGACAATTCATCTTCCTATTTTCATCTTCCTATTGACAATCTAGTCAAGAATAGTGTTAATAATAAATATAAAGTGAGTAAAGATGTGTGAGTAAGAAGTAAACAAACCTGTTCTGTGTAACACAACTTGATGTTTTTGATGTTGTCGCTCCTTCTCCTCTTTTGTTGGACAAAGTTCCTCCTCGTACTCTGCTATGGTTCTTTCGCACATTTTCACACAATCACAACACTTTACACTCACACTTGATCTCTGCTTAGCGATGTGTTTTGATCACTTCCGCCTCTCTTTGTTAGCAGCTAACAAGCTAAGCTAACTAGCAAGCTAAGCTAGCTGGAGAAGCATCAAAGTGCGCTCAGACTAATATAACCGGATGCAAACAGTTATTAACGATGTTTACTCTATTTACTAGAGTGTAATAAAGGACATATATGTGTACATGGAGGCACAGATTAAGAACACTGAACTGTCTTCACCGTCAGACGCCATCTTGCTTTATCCTCGCCGTGTATGGTTCGCGCGCAGTGTTGTCAGATCTCGCGAGAGAAACAAGTAACCAGCTCTTTTCCAAATCTCGTGAGAGAAATAAGTACAACCAGCTCCCACCTCCGGTACAACTATTTTATTATATACTATATACTCATTCAGAAAATAAAAGTAAACTTGTCCATTTCAAATTTTCAAAACAAAGACATAAAACTTATTTTCGTAAAAAAAATTCAAATATTTAACAATATATTGAAATTGAAATTTCCTAGTAGACATAATAGTTTGACATCATTCTCCAATGGAACATCCTGGATTTATTTGGATAGAAGTGAGTTACAAAGGTAAACTTTTTGAATGATTTAACTTCATTTGAGATGATTTATTTCTTATGCTCAGTCTTTTTTAATTTGAGGGAAGTTGTCACCGCCTGCTGCCACCTTGTGGTTTGTATTGTCAGTTTTCCTCTTTTGGTGCAGTTGACCTAGTTCTTACATTTCTCCTTCCTCCTAGAGTTCCTGTGTTGCCCTTGTGGGCGGAGTTGTGGGACGTGCACAGCTGCTTCCAATTGACCCTGGTGCTACTTAAGCAGCACCTTGACAGCTGGATGGCGCTCGGTGATTCCACTCCACGCCAGTTGATTCTATGTTTCGAGTATTTTGCTACCTTGGCCATTCCCGGTGCCATCCATCTTGGTGTTGTTTTGTAGTGTGCACGTCTTGGAACTCCAAACCAAGTTAAGTTTGTGTATATAAGTAGCTTTTGTTCTTTTTTCCACGATGCACATTTTGTAACTGTTGCTACGACTAGTAATTATTATAATTTGCTTTATTCCTCTAAAAACAGAGTAAGGAATATAAATCAAAATGCATAAAAGTTCATAAGAAGGCTTTATTTAAGTTAATATGGTTAAAATGTCATTTCATGCCCTTTTGTTAAGATTGTGGGCATATTTTTATTTTGAAGTGTCTCGTTTGGTCTGTCACGGATATAAGGAAGCTACTTCCGGGTATGAGTGAACATTTGTTTGATGCAATGAGAAGGGAGAAAGAGAGCGACTGATCATAACAAAGACTAGATAAGTGTCACAAGGACTTTCAGCGTTTGGGCTATAAGAGCCAAAAGATCACAATTTCCTCCGAAAAGAAAAATGCAGGCCAACGAGGTATTTGTCATTCCTGTTTGTATTTTACTTCGGTAAAATGTTTGATTCACATGCTGTGCATGTTATTTTTACGTTTGTAACATGCTTTATTTTATTAAAGGGGAACATTATCACCAGACCTATGTAAGCGTCAATATATACCTTGATGGTGCAGATAAAAGACCATCTATTTTTTTAACCGATTTCCGAACTCTAAATGGGTGAATTTTGGCGAATTAAACGCCTTTCTGTTTATCGCGCTGGAGACGATGACGTCAGAATGTGACGTCGCCGAGGTAACACACCCGCCATTTTCATTTTCACATTACAAACACCGGGTCTCAGCTCTGTTATTTTCCGTTTTTCTGACTATTTTTTGGAACCTTGGAGACATCATGCCTCGACGGTGTGTTGTCGGAGGGTGTAACAACACTAACAGGGAGGGATTCAAGTTGCACCACTGGCCCGAAGATGCCAAAGTGTCTGCCGCCAGACCCCCATTGAATGTGCCAGAGTGTCTCCACATTTGACCGGCGGTGCTAAGGCAGACATGGCACAGAGATGTATGGATAACCTGCAAATGCATTTGCAACTATAAAGTCAACGAAATCACAAAGGTGAGTTTTGTTGATGTTGACTGCCAGCTAATGGATGCTAACATGCTACGCTAATCGATGCTAACATGCTATTTACCGGCGGTGCTAAAGCAGACATGGGACAGAGATGTATGGATAACCTGTAGATGCATTTGCAACTATATTACGTTTCCTTCCACCCACATTTAATGCGAAACAAACACTTACCAATTGATGGATTTAAGTTGCTCCAGTGTCAAAAGATGCGAAAGTCCTGATCGTTTGGTCCGCACATTTTAGCGGCGATGCTAACGCAGCTATTCGGCCATGCTATGGCTATGAATAGCGTCAATAGCTATTCGCTCAATAGCGTCAGTTTCTTCTTCAATATTTTCATACTCCAACCATCTGTTTCAATGCATGCGTAATCTGTTGAATCGCTGAAATCCGAGTTTGAATCCGAGCTAATGTCACTATATCTTGTTGTGGTATTCCCATTGTTTGTTTACATTGGCAGCACTGTATGACGTCACAGGGAAATGGCCAGTGTCTTCGCAGAGAGTCAAAAATAAGGCACTTTAAAGCTTTATTTAGGGATATTCCGAGACCGGTAAAATTTTGAAAACAATTTCAAAAAATACAACAAGCCACTGGGAACTGATTTTTATTGTTTTTAACCCTTTTGAAATTGTGATAATGTTCCCCTTTAACAGTTTTCATGGTGTATTGAAGGGAAAGAAAGCATTCAATAAATCAGTTCAAGAAAGCCATTGTGTCAGTGCTATTTGGAGGGAGTTACACATTTTGTCTTCTCTTTTTCGCTCCGTTGATTTTTGTTACCTCATGTTTGGATTGTTTTTGTAAGTAATTTTCAGCAATAAAAGAAGTGTTTTACTCAGCATTCTGCGCATCCTTGGGTTCCTCTTTACTGTGTTGAACAGCACTCTGACTGAAGGAGTTTCTCCAAAACGCAACACCCTTTGGCGGACAAGTTTGGGATTAAAGGCTATACATAAAAATGAAAGGGACAAGTGGTAGAAAAAAGTGGATGGATTTACAGTAAAGCTCTGTGGGATGATGTACATTATTGACTTTTCCCTAACATTCCAAACTTTCCCATGTTTTCTGAAATTGATAATGTTTGAGGTATTCTAAAAAGGGTGAAAAAAAATCATAAACTTTAAAAAAGATTGTCATGTGTGTTTTTTTAATAAGAAATGTAGATTATTAAAAACAAAACTATCCTTCATAACCTTCCACATATAATGTTGCCATTTTCTCTAATCTACATATTGCATAAGAGGGACATTCATATACGACTTTATTCATATTACAAAAGAGAGTAATAAAGGTAATTAAAATAAAGGATTATTGAGACCCAACTAATGACTCATAAAGTCACACATTTTAAAAGTAAATGATCTTGTATAAAAGACAACTGATGTATCAAGTAAATAATAATATGCTTCCAGAAGTGTGATGTGAACCAGTAAATATGAACTAAGAGGGATTTATGTGTACTCAAAAGCAAAGGTATGAACACATGTAAAACAAATATGTACATCATATAAAGGAGTTCATCTATAACATCATTAATATTACAAATTATTTCTGAATATCTCTAAAGACATAAAAAGTATTTGTAACATGTTTTGTCCTGTTTATTCTCACCTTTACAGTCAAAGTGTTGTGTTAATTTTTAAATAAAAGTACACAATGTTGTATATTAGAACATGTACTCGACTGAAAAAGCAATAATCTATATCTAATCTATAAATGTTAGAATCTATGTGCTGATGTTGTTAGAAAGTCAAAGTTAAGATTTGACAGTTTATTTCAAATCCTGCATCTTCATTTGCTGCTGCTGTTCTCACCAGCACACTTGTGTTTCTTACACTGGGACTTATAAGAGAAACTTTCACCACACACACTGCAACTCCACACTTTCTCACCTGTGTGTGTTATCATGTGTACTTTCAAATGCTGTCTTTGTATAAAACTTTTACAACATACTGAACATGTATAAGGTTTTTCGCCAGTGTGTGTACTCATGTGTTTTTTGAAATGGTCCCTTCGAGTAAAATCTTTACCACAGATTGAACATGTAAAAGGTTTTTCTCCAGTGTGTGTTCTCATGTGTCTTTTCAAATCGTGCCTCTGAGTAAAATCTTTACAGCAGATTGAACATGAAAAAGGTTTTTCTCCAGTGTGTGTTCTCATGTGTCTTTTCAATTTACTAAGATGTTTAAAATTGTTGTCGCAGTGAGAACATGTGAAGTGTGTGTTGTCAGTGTGACATGTCTTATCATCTTTAGAGTCTTCATCATCAGTGTCAGGAGAGTGTGACGTTGTGTCCTCACTATCTGATAGTGGAGCTAAGAGCTTGTCTGCTTGTGATCCTCCACAGTGGTCTCCATCAGCTTCTGTTGTCATGTGTTGAGTTGAGCTGCTGCTTGGAGGCTCCCCCCCTCCCCTCTCCTCACTCTCACCTTTGACCTCATCATCTTCACTCTTCACAATCACATGGAACTCCTCCAACCATTCTTGACTGATGCTGTGTTCCTCCTCTTCCTCTTTAAAATGGGAGGTCAGTTGGTTGTTTTCTTCCCTCTGCATTTGCAATGTATGTGGCGCCTCTTCTTCCTCCTTAATGTGGAAGGGCTGTGGCTCCTCCTTGTCCATCTTGAAGCTCCACTTCTGTTGTTCAGAGAGAAGATGTTCTTCACAGACGTCTGCAGGACACAAGAAGACAAACGTGTTCGAGAGGAGTCCATATTTGTTCGGTCACATGTTAGGAGCCATATAGATAAGATTTTACCAATTCAGATTTCATTTTCAATTCTGCATTACGATTGGGTTATTTGTGGACTTACTTTTGCTTTCAAATTCGGTAAAAAGGAGAAGAAACAGGTCGATTAGCACCAACAGTGAGGTTTTAAAAGGCCCAGACCTTACGGTTACCCCATGGAGTGCCAGAGGGCCCTAAGGACAATATTCTGCTTTGAAAATATCTATAAAAAAATATTTTTGCTATAAATTAATAAGATACTACACGTTATTTTTGTGGTATTACACAAAACTTTCCTCCAGGAGGTCTTATCTTTGTCCATGTGATGTCAAATGAAACACAAATTGAACTTTTTGGCCACAATACCCAGTAATATGTTTGGAGGAGAAAAGGTGAGGTCTTTAATCCCAGGAACATCATGCTAACCGTCAGGCATGGTGGTTGTAGTATTATGCTCTGGGTCTGTTTTGCTGCCAATGGAACTGCTGCTTTAAATGGGACAATGAAAAAGGAGGATTACCTCCAAATTCTTCAGGACAAACTAAAATCATCAGCCTGGAGGTTGGGTCTTGGGCGCAGTTGGGTGTTCCAACAGGACAATGACCTCAAACAAACGTCAAAAGTGGTCAAGGAATGTCTAAATCAGGCTACAATTAAGGTTTTAGAATGGCCTTCCCAAAGTCCCGACATAAACGTGTGGACAATGCTGAAGAAACAAGTCCATGTCCGAAAACCAACAAATTTAGCTGAACTGCACCAATTTTGTCAAGAGGAGTGGTCAAAAATTCAAGCAGAAGCTTGCTGATGGCTACCAAAAGCGCCTTATTGCAGTGAAACTTACCAAGGGACATGTAAGCAAATATTAACATTGCTGTAAGTATACTTTTGACCCAGCACATTTGCTCACATGTTCAGTAGAGCCACAATAAATTCATAAAAATAAAAAAAACTTCATGAATATTTTTAGTGACCAACAAGTATGTGCTCCAATCACTCTATCACAAAAAAAAAAATAAGACTTGTAGAAGTGATTGGAAACTCAAGACAGCCATGACATTATGTCCTTTACATTATATACTGTATATATATATATATATATATATATATATATGCACACACACACACAACTGATGTAAGTGTACCACTAGTGATACACCAAATATTGGTTCATTATTTAAGTACAGTGTTTTATTTTCCTATATTCAAACACAATGTTACTTTTTAAACTGTGTGTCATAAAACAGTGACTAAAATATTAAATTTACTTGTTAAATAAAGTGCCCTCCTTGTTTTTAATGAATAATTAAGGCCTACTATGCTCCTTTATTTTAATAGTGTCCATGTCAGAAAAATTGTATGCAAACTATCAAAAATATTTCTGTTCTCCGAGTTCCCAGTGAACAGACAAAAGCTGTCTTATTTGCACCAACCCAAAGGCTTGGAAAATTACGCTTTGTACAATGGGAAGAGATGGGAGGGGTTATACTTTGTCACCCAAGACCTGCCCAAGCTCGATCCAGGACCAGTCCAAGCCATCTTTTTCTTGTGTTAATGTGACCAAAAACAATGGATGTTTACATACCCCTCCCCCCATTCCTTTAGAAACAGCTGTTGTTATGTAAACCGGGAATATCCAAATAAAGGAGGAGACGTGAACCTTTTTAGTTAGAGCACAATGACACTGTACAAGGGTACAGATGTACATGTTTCTCCTCACTGAGCCAAATTGAATTCTGTCTCTCTTTGATTCTTTGCTTCTTGTCTTTTTTAATAGATATCGTCGATTATTGAACCTGAGAGTTCATTGAGGTGGTACTTGGAGCTCCAAGTACTTTCTGAGGTGGTACTTGGTGAAAGGTGAAAAAAGGTTGACAACAACTGATTTAGTGACGTTGTAAATTACAAACCCCATTTCTATATGAGTTGGGAAATTGTGTTAGATGTAAATATAAACAGAATACAATGATTTGCAAATCCTTTTCAACCCATATTCAGTTGAATATGCTACAAAGACAACATATTTGATGTTCAAACGCATACATTTTATTATTATTATTTTCAAATAATAATTAACTTAGAATTTCATGGCTGCAACACATGCCAAAGTAGTTGGGAAAGGGCATGTTCACCACTGTGTTACATCACCTTTTCTTTTAACAACACTCAATAAACGTTTGGGAACTGAGGAAACTAATTGTTGAAGCTTTGAAAGTGGAATTCTTTCCCATTCTTGTTTTATGTGGAGCTTCAGTCGTTCAACAGTCTCCGCAGTCGTATTTTATGCTTCAAAATGCGCCACACATTTTCGATAAGAGACAGGTCTGGACTGCAGGCAGGCCAGGAAAGTACCCACACTCTTTTTTTATGAAGCCACGCTGTTGTAACACGTGCTGAAGGTGGCTTGGCATTGTCTTGCTGAAATAAGAAGGGGCGTCCATGAAAAACACGGCGCTTAGATGGCAGCATATGTTGTTTCAAAGCCTGTATGTACCTTTCAGCATAAATGGTGCCTTCACAGATGTGTAAGTTACCCATGCCTTGGGCACTATTGCACCCCCATACCATCACAGATGCTGGCTTTTGAACTTTGCGTGGAGAACAGTCTGGATGGTTCGCTTCCCCTTTGGTCCGGATGACACGATGTCGAATATTTCCAAAAACTATTTGAAATGTGGACTCGTCAGACCACAGAACATTTTTCCACTTTGCATCAGTCCATCTTAGATGATTTCGGGCCCAGAGAAGCCGGCGGCGTTTCTGGATGTTGTTGATAAATGGCTTTTGCTTTGCATAGTAGAGCTTTAACTTGCACTTACAGATGTAGCGACAAACTGTATTTAGTGACAGTGATTTTCTGAAGTGTTCCTGAGCCCATGTGGTGATATCCTCTAGAGATTGATGTCGGTTTTTGGTACAGTGCCGTCTGAGGGATCGAAGGTCACTGTCATTCAATGTTGGTTTCCGGCCATGTTGCTTACGTGGAGTGATTTTTTTTAGATTCTCTGAACCTTTTGATGATATTATGGACAGTAGATGTTGAAATCCCTAAATTTCTTGCAATTGCACTGAGAAACGTTGTTCTTAAAGGCCTACTGAAATTAGATTTTCTTATTTAAACGGCTATAGCAGGTCCGTTCTATGTGTCATACTTGATCAATTCGCGATATTGCCATATTTTTGCTGAAAGGATTTAGTAGAGAACATCGACAATAAAGTTCGCAACTTTAGGTCGCTGATAAAAAAGCCGTGCCTTTACCGGAAGTAGCAGACGATGTGCACGTGATGTCACGGGTTGTAGGGCTCCTCACATCCTCACAGTGTTTATAATCATAGCCAGCAGCAGCTAGAGCTATTCAGACCGAGAAAGCGACATTTTCCCCTCTAATTTGAGCGAGGATGAAAGATTCGTGGATGAGGAAATTTAGAGTGATGGCCTAGAAAAAAAAAAGGCGAGGGCAGTTAGAGCGATTCAGATGTTTTTAGACACATTTACTAGGATAATTCTGAGAAATCCCTTATCTGCCTATTGTATTGCTAGTGTTTTAGTGAGTTAAATAGTACCTTAGAGTCGAAAGGGTGTGGCCATGGGTGTGTTGACGCCAGAGTCTCTGAGAGAAGTCACGGCAGCTGCAGGAGGACACTGGCTCCGCTGATCTCCGGTAAGAGGCGACTTATTTCCACAATTTTCCCACCGATAACTGCCGGTTGACATGGAGTCGGGATCCATGTTCGCTTGACCGCTCTGATCCATAGTAAAGCTTCACCTCCGGGAATTTTAAACAAGGAATCACCGTGTGTTTGTGTGGCTAAAGGCTAAAGCTTCCCACCTCCATCTTTCTACTTTGACTTCTCCATTATTAATTGAACAAATTGCAAAAGATTCAGCAACACAGATGTCCAAAATACTGTGTAATTGTGCGATGAAAAGAGACGACTTTTAGCCGTAAGTGGTGCTGGGCTAATATGTCCCCTCCAACCAATAACGTCACAAACACGTGTCATCATTCCGCGACGTTTTCAACAGGAAACTCTGCGGGAAATTTAAAATTGTAATTTAGTAAACTAAAAAGGCCGTATTGGCATGTGTTGCAATGTTAATATTTCATTATTGTTATATAAACTATCAGACTGCGTGGTCGCTAGTAGTGGCTTTCAGTAGGCCTTTAAAGGGGAACATTATCACAATTTCAAAAGGGTTAAAAACAATAAAAAATCAGTTCCTAGTGGCTTGTTGTATTTTTTGAAGTTTTTTTCAAAATTTTACCGGTCTCGGAATATCCCTAAATAAAGCTTTAAAGTGCCTTATTTTCGGCTCTCTGCGAAGACACTGGCCATTTCCCTGTGACGTCATACAGTGCTGCCAATGTAAACAAACAATGGGAATACCACAGCAAGATATAGCGACATTAGCTCGGATTCAAACTCGGATTTCAGCGACTTAAGCGATTCAACAGATTACGCATGTATTGAAACAGATGGTTGGAGTATGAAAGTGTTGAAGAAGAAAGAGATGCTATTGAGCAAATAGCTATTGACGCTATTCATAGCCATAGCATGGCCGAATAGCTGCGTTAGCATCGCCGGTAAAATGTGCAAACCAAACGATCAGGACTTTCGCATCTTTTGACACTGGAGCAACTTAAATCCGTCGATTGGTAAGTGTTTTTATTGCATTAAATGTGGGTGGAAGGAAACGTAATATAGTTGCAAATGCATCTGCAGGTTATCCATACATCTCTGTTCCATGTCTGCTTTAGCATCGCCAGTAAATAGCATGTTAGCATCGATTAGCGTAGCATATTAGCATCGATTAGCTGGCAGTCAACATCAACAAAACTCACCCTTGTGATTTCGTTGACTATCGTTGCAAATGCATCTGCAGGTTATCCATACATCTCTGTGCCATGTCTGCCTTAGCATCGCCGGTCAAATGTGGAGACACTCTGGCACATTCAATGGGGGTCTGGCGGCAGACACTTTGGCATCTTCGGGCCAGTGGTGCAACTTGAATCCCTCCCTGTTAGTGTTGTTACACCCTCCGACAACACACCGACGAGGCATGATGTCTCCAAGGTTCCAAAAAATAGTAAAAAAAACGGAAAATAACAGAGCTGAGACCCGGTGTTTGTAATGTGTTGAAAATGAAAATGGCGGGTGTGTTACCTCGGCGACGTCACATTCTGATGTCATCGCTTCCAGCGCGATAAACAGAAAGGCGTTTAATTAAGTTTGGAAATCGGTTAAAAAAATAGATGGTCTTTTTTCTGCACCATCAAGGTATATATTGACGCTTACATAGGTCTGCTGATAATGTTCCCCTTTAAGCATTACACACCTTTTTACCTTCACATTGCCTCACGCTGTGGCCTGCATATTTTGATCATCACAAACCTTTGTTCCTGACATCTACAAAACAATTAGCTACGTGCTGCCACCTACACATATGGAAGAGTATTGCACAGTTATACTGCCGAGCTCTAGACAGCACAGACACTCAACAACGGTACATTATTGGCAGACTATAATTACTGGTTTGCAGAAAATATTTTTAACTCAATTACGTGAAACTACATAATTTCCCACGGCACACTAGTGTGCTGCGGCACAGTGGTTGAAAAACACTGCTCTAACCACTCGGCCACTGAGTAGATGGATGTAGTAGGTGTTGTAGTAGGTTAATGGCTGCACCAATATGAAGGAAATAACAGGTCAGTATAGCTTTTACACACATAGATAACTTGTCAAACCTGCCAGCTTGCAGACTAGGTTTAGTGTCAGTTACCATGGTAACTGACTCTGTCTTAGTCTTACCTCTCTTGTTTTTTTGAAGGTACAACTCTCGAGCTTTGCATAATCAGGACTTTGCACTTAACCTGCTCTCTGGAATATTCCCCCGGTGACTGTGTGAGTTTTGTGTAAACATGTTGATACACATTGTTACAAACTGAGAAGAACATCAACCTCTCATAAATATTGTGTGTCTGACACTGTCTCGTTTTTATGAACAATGTAAAACAATCAGTGCATCATCCTCACATGACAATTCATCTTCCTATTGACAATATATTCAAGAATAGTGTTAATAATAAATATAAAGTGAGTAAAGATGTGAGAGTAAGAAGTAAACAAACCTGTTCTGTGTAACACAACTTGATGTTTTTGATGTTGTCGCTCCTTCTCCTCTTTTGTTGGACAAAGTTCCTCCTCGTACTCTGCTATGGTTCTTTCGCACATTTTCACACAATCACAACACTTTACACTCACACTTGATCTCTGCTTAGCGATGTGTTTTGATCACTTCCGCCTCTCTTTGTTAGCAGCTAACAAGCTAAGCTAACTAGCAAGCGAAGCTAGCGCTCAGACTAATATAACCGGATGCAAACAGTTATTAACGATGTTTACTCTATTTACTAGAGTGTAATAAAGGACATATATGTGTACATGGAGGCACAGATTAAGAACACTGAACTGTGACGACTGCAATAACGTCTTCACCGTCAGACGCCATCTTGCTTTATCCTCGCCGTGTTTGGTTCGCGCGCAGTGTTGTCAGATCTCGCGAGAGAAACAAGTAACCAGCTCTTTTCCAAATCTCGCGAGAGGAATAAGTACACCAAACTTTCCACCCCCGGTAAAACTATTTTATTATATACTTTTTACTTATTGTGAAAATAAAAGTAAACTTGTCCATTTCAAAATTTCAAAACAAAAACATACAATTCATTTTCGTAAAGATATTCAAATATTTAACAATGTATTGGAACAACAGTAGCATAAGGAAAGAAAAAAATCATCAAAATAAATACTACACTCATGATATTATTTTTGTCCTTGATGCTAATCGTTTTTTTAATTGATTTTAAAATGTGGGAGGGTTTCTTGTTCTTTTTAAATTTCCTTTGGCATTTTATATATGATGCCATATAAGTCTGGGACCCTGGAGAGGGGGTCCAGACTGACACCGAGGGGGAAAAAAACAACTCATAGCCATAGCACACATCCCTCTTACATGTGTGTAAGAGGGAAACATCAAAGAACACAATGGACATTAAATACATTAAAAGAGAACTGATGCAACCAGCTACTTCTACATATACATATATATATGTATATATATATGTGTATATATATATATATATATATATATATATATATATATGTATATATATATATGTATATATATATATATACTTAGAAGACACTAGTGTTGCAGAGGAATTAAAAATATATGTTGTACTTTTTTAAAAACACTTTTATTTCTTCAATTAGTAGAACTGTAGAGGCAGGGATTCGTTTCTCACTTGTCACCTGGGGTGGTGTGTGTGGGCGGAGTGTGAGTGTGTGTGGGCGGAGTGTGAGTGTGTGTGGGATTGTTGAATGAAAATCACCTGCACTTGTCTGGGAATTGTTTGGCTTGTATGGAGAGAGTGTGAACCTGGGTGCCGTTACTTCTGTTGGCCGCAAAAGGACTGCAAAGGAACAACAAAGGAACAACAAACCATCTGAATTTAATCAATCAATCAATCAATGTTTATTTATATAGCCCTAAATCACAAATGTCTTAAAGGGCTGCACAAACCACTACGACTACAACATCCTCGGTAGAACCCACATAAGGGCAAGGAAAACTCACACCCAGTGGGCAGGGAGAATTCACATCCAGTGGGACGCCAGTGACAATGCTGACTATGAGAAACCTTGGAGAAGACCTCAGATGTGGGCAACCCAAACCCAAGCAATGGATGTCGAGCGGGTCTAACATGATACTGTGAAAGTTCAATCCATAGTGGATCCAACACAGTCGCAAGAGTCCAGTCCAAAGCGGATCCAACACAGCAGCGAGAGTCCCGTTCACAGGAAACCATCCCAAGCGGATTCGAATCAGCAGCGTAGAGATGTCCCCAACCGATACACAGGCGAGTGGTCCATCCTGGGTCTCGACTCTGGACAGCCAGTACTTCATCCATGGTCATCGGACCGGACCCCCTCCACAAGGGAGGGTGTGACCGAGGAGAAAAAGAAAAGAAGCGGCAGATCAACAGGTCTAAGAAGGAGGTCTATTTATACAAATGAGTTTTAAGGTGAGACTTACATGTTTTTACTAAGGTAGCATCTCGAACTGTTACCGGGAGGGCATTCCAGAGTACTGGAGCCCGAAAATGAAAACGCTCTATAGCCCGCAGACTTTTTTTGGGCTTTGGGAATCACTAATAAGCCGGAGTCTTTTGAACGCAGATTTCTTGCCGGGACATATGGTACAATACAATCGGCAAGATAGTATGGAGCTAGACCGTGTAGTATTTTATACGTAAGTAGTAAAAGCTTAAAGTCACATCTTAAGTGCACAGGAAGCCAGTGCAGGTGAGCCAGTATAGGTATATATGTATGTATATATGTATATAAAGGTATATACAGTATAGGTATATATGTATGTATATATGTATATAAAGGTATATACAGTATAGGTATATATGTATGTATATATGTATATAAAGGTATATACAGTATAGGTATATATGTATGTATATATGTATATAAAGGTATATACAGTATAGGTATATATGTATGTATATATGTATATAAAGGAATATACAGTATAGACGGAATGTGATCAAACTTTCTTGTTCTTGTCAAAAGTCTAGCAGCCGCATTTTGTACCAACTGTAATCTTTTAATGCTAGAAATGGGGAGACCCCAAAATAATACGTTACAGTAGTCGAGATGAGACGTAACAAACGCATGGATAATGATCTCTGCATCGTTAGTGGACAAAATGGAGCGAATTTTAGCGATATTACGGAGATGAAAGAAGGCCGTTTTAGTAATGCTTTTAATGTGTGCCTCAAAGGAGAGAGTTGGGTCGAAGATAATACCCAGATTCTTTACCGAGTCGCCTTGTTTAATTGTTTGGTTGTCAAATGTTAAAGTTGTATTATTAAATAGAGGTCGGTGTCTAGCAGGACCGATAATCAGCATTTCCGTTTTTTTGGGGTTGAGTTGCAAAAAGTTAGCAGACATCCATTGTTTAATTTCATTAAGACACGCCTCCAGCTGACTACAATCCGGCGTGTTGGTCAGCTTTAGGGGCATGTAGAGTTGGCTGTCATCAGCATAACAGTGAAAGCTAACACCGTATTTGCGTATGATGTCACCTAGCGGCAGCATGTAGATGCTGAAGAGTGCAGGGCCAAGGACCGAACCCTGGGGAACTCCACACGTTACCTTAACGTAGTCCGAGGTCACATTGTTATGGGAGACACACTGCATCCTATCAGTAAGATAAGAGTTAAACCAAGACAGGGCAAAGTCTGACATACCAATTTGTGTTTTGATACGTTCTAATAAAATATTATGATCGACGGTATCGAAAGCAGCGCTAAGATCGAGGAGCAGCAACATAGATGACGCATCAGAATCCATCGTTAGCAATAGATCATTAGTCATTTTTGCGAGGGCTGTCTCTGTAGAGTGATTTGCATAGATTTCACATAGATTGTTAGACACTAAGTGTTCATTTAGTGGTGCGGTTAGCCTGTCGTACGTATTTTCTTGGCCTGTTGCGAGTTAGCTCCCTAAGATTAGCTTCAATGTCAAGTGCTCTGGCCCCGGGAATACACTTAATAGTGGCTGGTTTGCTAAGCTTTATGTTTCGGGTGATGGAGTCCCCTATGACTAAAGTGTGATGCCCGGTAGACTGGGGTGTAGGACTAGCTAAAGGGCTAAATCTATTATGCGTCTCAACCGGTACACCGTAGCTTGTAGGCCGCTTAGGGCTGCTACAAGCTGGGCTAGTTAGCTCGCCACAGCTAATGCTAGCAGATGTGTCCGCAACATCTAAAGTTACAAAATTACACTGCTCTAACTGGCCTTCCTCCTAGAGTCCCTGTGTTGCCCTTGTGGGCGGAGTTGTGGGACGTGCACAGCTGCTTCCAATTGACCCTGGTGCTACTTAAGCAGCACCTTGACAGCTGGATGGCACTCGGTGATTCCACTCCACGCCAGTTGATTCTAGGCTTGGAGTATTTTGCCACCTTGGCCATTCCCAGTGTCATCCATCTTGGTGTTGTTTTGTAGTATGCACGTCTTGTAACTCCAAACCAAGTTGAGTTCATTTTTGTTTATAAGAACTTGTTCTTTTGTCCACGATGCACATTTTGTCTTCTCTCTTTCGCACCGTCGCTTTTTGTTTCCTCCTGCGTCCTGCGTATCCTTGGTTTCCTCTTTACTGTGTTGAACAGCACTCTGACTGAAGGAAATTATCGAAAAAACATCCTTTGGCGGACAAGTTTGTGATTAAAGGCGATACTGTTACGATTTGGTGGGCGCATTGTGATGCGCGGAGGTGTCGGCCCCAAGATGCCAAAGACGGGAGCAAGCAGGAGTGGAGGTAGGAACCAGATTTAATAATAAAACACAACAAAACACTTGACAAAGGAAAAGAAAAGGCGTGTCACCGCACGGAAAGCTAAATGCTACAAGGGTAGAGTTCAAAAGTCCATAAGCAACGCGAGCCGAGCGCGCGGAAAACTAAGCTAAAACTTAGCAGAGTAAAAACAATGAAGAATAACAGATCGTAACTTGTTGCGTGAGCAAACAAAACAGCCAGGCTGAACTAAGGTAACAGGTGGGCCTAAATACAGAGAACGTAATAACAAACCGGTGTGTGGACGGAGCGTGCAGGAGGAGCAAATTAAGTTGTCATGGTGATGAATGTAAATAAGGAAGTGCGCTAACAAACGGGATCGGTAGAGTCCAAAACATGATCAAAACATAGTAGGACAATACAAAAAAGACAAACATGCTAGAGATGTGTGATCCGGAAGCCGGATCACAACAGATACATATAAAATGAAAGGGACAAGGGGTAGAAAAAAATGGATGGCTGTACAGTAAAGCTCTGTGGGATGATGTACATTATTGACTTTTCCCTAACATTCCAAATTAACGTTCCAAATTTTCCCATGTTTTCTGAAATTGCTCATGTTTGAGGGATTCTAAAAAAAAGGGGGGGGGGGGGGGGATCATGAACCACTTTAAAAAAAGTCTTTAATAAGAAATGTAGATTAGTAAAAACAAAACTATCCTTCATAACCTTCCATGTTTAATGTTGCTATTTTCTCTCATCTACATATTGCATAAAGGGGACAAATACAAAACAATATTCATATTACAAAAGAGAGTAATAAAGGTAATTAAAAGAATGGATTATTGAGACCCAACAAATGATTCATAAAGTCACACATTTTAAAAGTAAATGATCTTGTATGAAACACAACTGCTGAAACGATGTATAAAGTAAATAATAATATGCTTCCAAAAGTGGCCCAGAAGATGTTTCAGATGTGAACCAGTAAATATGAACTAAGAGGGATTTATGTGTACTCAAAAGCAAAGGTATCAATCAATCAATGTTTATTTATATAGCCCTAAATCACAAATATCTCAAAGGATTGTACAAACCACTACGACTACGACATCCTTGGAAGAACCCACATAAGGGCAAAGAAAACTCATACCCAGTTTGACGCCAGTGACAATGACTATGAGAACCTTGGAGAGGACCTCATATGTGGGCAACCCCCCATGAACAAATGTAAAACAAATATGTACATCATATAAAGGAGTTCCCTATAACATCATTAATAATTAAAAACGATTTCTGAATGTCTCTATACACATAAAAAGCATTTGCAACATGTTTTGTCCTGTTTATACTCACCTGTTTATGCTCGGATTCCAGAAAACACAGAGTGAGATGTTCTACCTCTTATGCGAAACACAAATGCATAAAATGACATAACACATTAAAGGGGAACATTATCAGCAGACCTATGCAAGCGTCAATATATACCTTGATGTTGCAGAAAAAAAGACCATGTATTTTTTTAACCGATTTCTGAACTCTAAATGGGTGAATTTTGGCGAATTAAACGCCTTTCTGTTTATCGCTCATGTGGTGAGGACGTCAGAACGTGACGTCTCCGAGGTAACACACCCGCCATTTTCATTTTCAACACATTACAAACACCGGGTCTCAGCTCTGTTATTTTACGTTTTTTCGACTATTTTTTGGAACCTTGGAGACATCATGCCTCGTCGGTGTGTTGTCGGAGGGTGTAACAACACTAACAGGGAGGGATTCAAGTTGCACCACTGGCAAGAAATCTGCCGCCAGACCCCCATTGAATGTACCAGAGTGTCTTCACATTTGACCGGCGATGCTAAGACAGACATGGCACAGAGATGTATGGATAACCTGCAGATGCATTTGCAACGATTAAGTCAACGAAATCACAAAGGTGAGTTTTGTTGATGTTGTTGACTTATGTGCTAATCAGACATATTTGGGTGCAGCGTGACTGCCAGCTAATCGATGCTAACATGCTACGCTAATCGATGCTAACATGCTATTTACGCAAGCTGTATGTACATTTGAAACTAGATACCCAGATTTAATGCGAAACAAACACTTACCAATCGACGGATTGAAGTTGCTCCAGTGTCACAAGATGCGAAAATCCTGATCGTTTGGTCCGCACATTTTACCGGCGATGCTAATAAGGCAGCCATGCTATGGGCCACTTCATTAGGTACATCCATGCTATGGCCGAATAGCGTCAATAGCTATTAGCTTCAATAGCTTTAATTTCTTCTTCAATTTCGTTTTCGCTATCTGCCTCCATACTCCAACCATCTGTTTCAATACATGCGTAATCTGTTGAATCGCTTAAGCCGCTGAAATCCGAGTCTGAATCCTAGCTGATGTCACTATATCTTGCTGTGGTAACCGCCATGTTGTTTGTATTGGCAGCACTGTATGACGTCACAGGGAAATGGATAGTGGTTTCGAAGATAGTGAGAATAAGGCACTTTAAAGATTTATTCAGGGATATTCCGAGACCGGTAAAATTAAAAATAAAAAATAAAAAAAATACAACAAGCCACTGGGAACTGATTTTTATTGTTTTTAACCCTTTTGAAATTGTGAAAATGATGATGTTCCCCTTTAAAATGAGTACTAAAACATTTAAAACACCACAAACAACTTCCAAAACATTAAAAATGACTCTAAAACACATAAAATGACTCCTAAGAGATGCACATTTAAAACATAAATTACTCCTGAAACACGTAACAAGACTCCTAAAACACAAAAGACTCCTAAACCATGCAAAAAAAAAAAAAACTCCTAAAACACTTAAAATTAAAGACAGAATGAGCTGTTTGCATCCTTTGCTAGCACATACACTTGGTGGCCTTGTAGGTGAACAGCGAACGTGAATGGAAGACCTGAAGGATAAAATAATTTACCGATGCGCATCATCAGTGGTTTTCTTCTGGGTCAGGGGTAGGGAACCTAGGGCTCTAGAGCCAGATGTGGCTCTTTTGATGACTACACCTGGCTCTCAGATAAATCTTAGCGGACATTGCTTAACACGATAATTATGAATGATTTCGCTGGTAATCACAGTGCTAAAAATAACGTGCAAAATATAAAACATTCTCATGCATTTAAATCCATCCATCCGTTTTCTACCGCACCTGTTCAAGAAGTCGCACTAATGCTAAGAAGTATTTTATGTCACGATGGGGGGGGGCGGGGGGAGTCGCAGTCCCAGAAAGGCAGACGGACTACTCGGGACATAGCATTTAGGTAAAAACCTGATTTAATTTAAACTAAAAAAAATATACAAACAAAAATTGCTCACAGTGGAGGCACAACTTGGGCTAAAGAACAAAGGTAACGCATAAACAGACTATGAACATGAATCAAGCAAAACTTACTTGGCATGGCATGAAGCACGAAACTATGGCAAGGCAAGTTAGCATGGAGCAAGAAAAGATCACATTGAGGCCAGGGCGACTGACTGGCAAAGACGAGCTTAAATACTGCCTCTGATTAGTGCTCGGGAAGCAGGTGAGCGGGGATTTTGTCCACCAATAAGTAACCAAGGAAACCAGACAAAAAAAACAGGAACTTAAAGAGTCCAAAGGACAAACAGCACATGGCAAACAAAAACATGATCAACAGACATGACATTGTATTTATTATTGGTTAGCTTCAGAATAACAATGTTATTAAAAATAATAAAATACTTATTATACTCTAAAAATGTTGGTCTTACTTAAAAATGCACACATTTAGTTGTATTCAGTGTTAAAAAATATGATATGGCTCTCACTGAAATAAATTTTGGCTTTCATGGCTCTCTCAACCAAAAAGGTTCCCGACCCCTGCTCTGGGTCATTGGGTGTTTCAGCCTTTAACACTATACACCCTCTCCAGAGGCGGCCAGCTTGCGACCCAAGCCCAATTAGCCAAGAGTCAACGTGTTGTGTTCATTTTAAAATAAAAGTACACAATGTATATTAAAACATGTACTTAACTAAAAAAAGCAATAATCTAAAATATCTAATCTATAGATGTTAGACTCTATATGCTGATGTTGTTAGAAGGTCAAAGTCAAGTTTTGATAGTTTATTTCAAATCCTGCATCTTCATTTGCTGCTGCTGTTCTCACCAGCACACTTGTGTTTCTTACACTGGGACTTAGAAGAGAATCTTTCACCACACACACTGCAACTCAACACTTTCTCTCCTGTGTGTGTTCTCATGTGTGCTTTCAGAATGCTACTTCGTACAAAAGCCTTACCACATTCTGAGCAGGAAAAAGGTTTTTCTCCAGTGTGTGTAATCATGTGTCTTTTCAAAGTGCCTCTTCGTAGAAAAGCGTCACCACATTCTGAGCAGGAAAAAGGTTTTTCTCCAGTGTGTGTACTCATGTGTCTTTTCAAAGTGCCTCTTTGTACAAAAGCTTTACCACATTCTGAGCAGGAAAAAGGTTTTTCTCCAGTGTGTGTACTCATGTGTTTTTTTAAATGTTCCCTGCGAGTAAAATCTTTACTGCAGATTGAACATGAAAAAGGTTGTTCTCCAGTGTGAATTCTCATGTGTGTTTTGAAATGGTTCCTTCGAGTAAAATCTTTACCACAGATTGAACATGAAAAAGGTTGTTCTCCAGTGTGTGTTCTCATGTGTGCTTTGAAATGCTCCCTTCGAGAAAACTCTTTACTGCAGATTGAACATGAAAAAGGTTTTTCTCCAGTGTGTGTTCTCATGTGTACTTTCAAATGTGGCCTCTGAGTAAAATCTTTACCGCAGATTGAACATAAAAAAGGTTTTTCTCCAGTGTGTGTTCTCATGTGGTCTTTTAAAGTTAGATTTCTTACAAAACTTTTACCACATTCTGAGCAGGAAAAAGGGTTTTCTCCAGTGTGTATTCTCTTGTGTATTTCCAAATGCTCCCTTCGAGTAAAATCTTTACCGCAGATTGAACATGAAAAAGGTTTTTCTCCAGTGTGTGTTCTCATGTGTGCTTTTAAACTTAGACTTTTTACAAAACTTTTACCACATTCTGAGCAGGGAAAAGGTTTTTCTCCAGTGTGCATTCTTATGTGTATTTTCAAATGACCACTTTGTTTAAAACCTTTACCACAGATTGAGCATGAAAAGGGGTTTTCTCCCGTGTGTGTTCTCATGTGTCTTTTCAAAGAATCACTTTGTATAAAACCTTTATCACAGATTGTGCATGAAAAGGGTTTTTCTCCAGTGTGTGTTCTCATGTGTCTTTTCAAATCACTAGGATACTTAAAAGTTTTGTCGCAGTGAGAACATGCAAAGTGTGTGTTGTCAGTGTGACATGTCTTATCATCTTTAGAGTCTTCATCATCAGTGTCAGGAGAGTGTGACGTTGTGTCCTCACTATCTGATAGTGGAGCTAAGAGCTTGTCTGCTTGTGATCCTCCACAGTGGTCTCCATCAGCTTCTGTTGTCATGTGTTGAGTTGAGCTGCTGCTTGGAGGCTCCCCCCCTCCCCTCTCCTCACTCTCACCTTTGACCTCATCATCTTCACTCTTCACAGGGGACACCAGTCACTGGCATCTTGGTGACATCAACCTCCTCCAGTCCTTCAGATGCTCTCCCTGCTGACTGATGCTGTGTTCCTCCTCTTCCTCTTTAATGTGAGGGGTCAGTGGGTCCTCCTCTTCATCCTTAATGTGAGAGCTCAGTGGATCCACCTCTTCCTCCTTAATGTGAGGGCTCAGTGGATCCACCTCTTCCTCTTAAATCTGGGTGTCAGTGGGTCCTCATCTTCCTCTTTAAAATGGGGGATCAGTGGGTATTCCTCTTCCTTCTTAATGTGGGAGGGCTGTGGCTCCTCCGTCCGCATCCTGAAGCTCCACTTCTGTTGCTCAGGGTGAAGATGTTCTTCACAGACGTCTGCAAGACAAACACACCATCTCTGCTCAGTCACACAATGCATTCAGTACTTTTACATGCACTTAGGAAAACCAAGTTATCGTATGAACTATCTTGAAATCTCAGTGACGCACAAACACGCTGCTCTTTACAACATTACTAACAGGAATAGAAAAACAAACCAGGACGACGGGACTTTTTACTACGGATAGAAGATATGGTTTAAAATTAAATTTGCGATACATTATTTCATATAGAATTACTAATAAAACCATTTTAAAACAGGCTACATGTCAGGTTCAAACACTGATGACATCTATTAAACAAGACAAGAAGCAAAGAATCAAACAGAGACATAATTCAATTTGGATTCAATTGTGGAGAAACGTGTCGACCTGGAACCTCTTACAGTGTCACCCACGCTCCGGCGAAAGATTGTACTTCCCCCCTTCTTTCTTTTACTTTCTCCGACCACATGACCACAGCTGCTTTGAGAGGGAAGTGGGTCGTAAACAGCGTTGCATTTGGTTATGGAACAGTTTAAAAGAAAAAGTCGTAATCACTTCACAAAAAAGGTTGTAAATGAGTTCAAAAAGAGGTTCGTGAAACAATTCAAAAAGACGTCCGTAAAACAGTTGAAAAAGGAGGTTTAAAAAGAGGTCGCCTGGAGTGGAGACTGGTCCTGCTTCCTCTTCGCTTTTGTAGTACTTGGGTCAGACCATAGCTTTCTGTTTGATTATAATACATGAAAGAAAACAGGAACACCTTCATCTTGCTTCCCCCTACACAGTGGAGTTTTACGAGGCTTACTCTTGGTAGGTTTCAAAGACAGCTTTTGCTTCTCAGCCGTCACTCAATGCAACACAAAGTTTTTGTGATAACTTAGAAACAATTATTCTAACACTACATAGGCTCCTAATTTAGTTGCTGAAATATGCAGTAAAATATTACATAATTTCCAGTATTATTTTCTCAAATAAATAAACCAGTTTTTAACAGTAAATAAACAAGTACAATAATAATAATTGTTTCGACAAAATAATACGATTAGAAATGACACAATATGTTACTGCATATGTCAGCTGCCAAATTAGGAGCTTTTGTAAACAGTTTTGAAAATCTTCTATAATCAATCATATACCAAATGATATATCGTGACATATATTGTTATTAGGATATAGATTTGAGGTCATATCGCCCATACCAAACATTGGTTCGCCGAGTCGTTTTGTTTGGCCCACCAAATATATCGATTTTTTTATAATCTTCAGATGTGTGTGTATTAAGGTTGTAACGGTACGTGTATTTGTATTGAACCATTTCGGTACAGGGGTTTCGGTTCGGAGGTGAATCGAACGAGTTTCCACACGGACATATTAAAGGGGAACATTATCACCAGACCTATGCAAGCGTCAATATATACCTTGATGTTGCAGAAAAAAGACCTCATATTTTTTTAACCGATTTCCGAACTCTATATGGGTGAATTTTGGCGAATTAAACGCCTTTCTGTTTACCGCTCTTTTTGCGATGACGTCAGAATGTGACGTCGCCGAGGTAACACAGCCGCCATTTTCATTTCCTCGAACACATTGGAAACACCGGGTCTCAGCTCTGTTATTTTCCGTTTTTTCGACTATTTTTTGGAACCTTGGAGACATCATGCCTCGTCGGTGTGTTGTCGGAGGGTGTAACAACACTAACAGGGAGGGATTCAAGTTGCACCACTGGCCCGAAGATGCCAAAATGTCTGCCGCCAGACCCCCATTGAATGTGCCAGAGTGTCTCCACATTTGACCGGCGATGCTAAGACAGACATGGCACAGAGATGTATGGATAACCTGCAGATGCATTTGCAACTATATTACGTTTCCTTCCACCCACATTTAATGCGAAAAAAAAACACTTATCAATCGACGGATTTAAGTTGCTCCAGTGTCAAGAGATGCGAAAGTTCTGATCGTTTGGTCCGCACATTTTACCGGCGATGCTAACGCAGCTATTCGGCCATGCTATGGCTATGAATAGCGTCAATAGCTATTCGCTCAATAGCTTCAGTTTCTTCTTCAATATTTTCATACTCCAACCATCTGTTTCAATACATGCGTAATCTGTTGAATCGCTGAAATCCGAGTTTGAATCCGAGCTAATGTCGCTATATCTTACTGTGGTATTCCCATTGTTTGTTTACATTAGCAGCACTGTGTGACGTCACAGGGAAATGGCCAGTGTCTTCGCAGAGAGCCGGAAATAAGGCACTTTAAAGCTTTATTTAGGGATATTCCGAGACCGGTAAAATTTTGAAAAAAACTTCAAAAAATACAACAAGCCACTGGGAACTGACTTTTATTGTTTTTAACCCTTTTGAAATTGTGAAATGTTCCCCTTTAATGGACACCTGGAAGAAGAAATCTACATGGAGCAGCCAGAGGGCTACATCAAACCAGGACAGGAACATCTGGTATGCAAACTAAAAAAAAATCAATCTATGGACTGAAGCAGTCTCATCGCTGCTGGAGCAAACCTTTCACAGAGTTCATGATGGAAATCGGATTCAAGCAGAGCACATCAGATCCCAAAAGGAGCTTGAGATACTCGCAGTTTACGTCGATGATTTGATTCTGATAACAGAGTCAACTGAGAGCATGAACGAGCTCAAAGTGGCTCTGAAGGAGCGCAACAAGATGGAAAGACATGGGAGGGCTGTCCTATATCCTGGGCATCTCTGTGATCCAAGATAAAGAGAATAAACGTGTAATTCTTCATCAGAAGCATTACATTGAAGCCATACTTCAGAAATATGGAATGGATAATGCAAACTCCTGCTGATGCCAATGTCAAATCGAGAGAGAGCGATGGTGTCAGTAAGCAAGTGGACCAGAATACCTATCAATCAATAGTGGGAAGTCTACTTTATGCTGCAATGGCTACACGACCAGACATAGCTCAAGCGGTGAGAGCTGTGTCAAAGTTCAACGCAAATCCAGATGCCGCACATCTGACCGCTGTGAAGAGGATATTTCGATACTTGAAAGGGGAAAGTGAACCTTGCTCTCAAGTATGAGCAATCAGACTCTGGAGCTTCGATTGGATTCTCAGATGCTGACTGGGCTGGAGATCAGGATGACCGACGCTCAACAACAGGCAACGTTTTTCTACTGAGTGGAGAAACAAGCAACAGTTGCACTTTCAACATCCCACTCAGTCAAGCCGCTCAAGAAGGAATCTGGCTGAAAAGATTACTGAGTGATCTCGGAGTGAAAACTGCATCCACAGTGATCCTGGAAGACAACCAACGAGCCATCGCAATCGCGAAGAATCCTGTGAACCACTCCAGAACCAAACACATAGACATCCGCTATCACTACATCCGTGAAGATGTGTGCAGAACGGACAAATATAACTGCAATATTTCTTACGTCTGTTCGGCATTGTGGTGCCGGGTTCGATTCCCTCGAGGATGCGTCGAAATAGAACACAGCAAAGGTAAGGTTTAACTATTTATTTGAATAACAAAAGGTGCTAGAAAACAAAAAATACTGGAGCTAAGGAAAGCAAACAAAAGAGGCTAGCATTAAAGCAATGGTTCCCAAACTTTTGCAGGCTGGCGCCCCCTTGGCTCCCCAGTGAATTCCTAGCGCCACCCCCCCCCCCCCCCACCCCCCCCTCCCCCCCCCCCCCAGACGCATATGGAAACAAACACCTCTTTCTTGATATTTGGTATGCTGCAATTTGAAAAGAGAAAGGTTAAACACAAATGTGTATTTCACAAATAAAACACAATTAGTAAACCAATTTATTTTTTAGCAGTTTTAACTGTTTCAGCAACATAGAATGGTAAATAAACATTCCACCAGTAACCTTCATTGTCTCACACTTAATATTAATGGGATGGATGTGCTTGGTGCAGGGACATAAGCTTCTCAACATCAGGCTGGAACTCACTAAGAAGAAGTCGTAGATCCCCATCCATCCATCCATCATCTTCCGCTTATCCGAGGTCGGGTCGCGGGGGGGCAGCAGCCTAAGCAGGGAAGCCCAGACTTCCCTATCTCCAGCCACTTCGTCTAGCTCTTCCCGGGGGATCCCGAGGCGTTCCCAGGCCAGCCGGGAGACATAGTCTTTCCAACGTGTCCTGGGTCTTCCCCGTGGCCTACTACCAGCTGGACGTGCCTAAACACCTCCCTAGGGAGGCGTTCGGGTGGCATCCTGACCAGATGCCCGAACCACCTCATCTGGCTCCTCTCGATGTGGAGGAGCAGCGGCTTTGCGTTGAGCTCCTCCCGGATGGCAGAGCTTCTCACCCTATCTCTAAGGGAGAGACCTGGAAACTCATTTGGGCCGCTTGTACCCGTGATCTTATCCTTTCGGTCATGACCCAAAGCTCATGACCATAGGTGAGGATGGGAACGTAGATCGACCGGTAAATTGAGAGCTTTGCCTTCCGGCTCAGCTCCTTCTTCACCACAACGGATCGATACAACGTCCGCATTACTGAAGACGCCGCACCGATCCGCCTGTCGATCTCACCATCCACTCTTCCCCACTCGTGAACAAGACTCCTAGGTACTTGAACTCCTCCACTTGGGGCAGGGTCTCCTCCCCAACCGGAGATGGCACTCCACCCTTTTCCGGGCGTAGAATCCCCGCGGTCAGTAATTTTCAGTCGGTTTCTTTGCTTGGAAAGAAGCAAGGCGCCTGCACCGAAGCCCCGTTCTACTAAATATGATGTTGGGAAGGCAATAAAGTACATCTTGACCCTGTTCCACAGCATTTGATAGCAGTCAGAGATTTTTTTTGTAACCAAAAATCTTGATACGACTTTTTGAAAATTCTGAACATTACAAGCTTGAAATTACAAACCTGAGCTTTTGCTTTTGTAGTCTATGCTGTCGGATCTGACTGGGCCGGAGCGGCGTGTGGTAACCGGACCCTGATGCGTCGTCCACTGACTCGTCCTGCTGCACGTGTTGTGTACAAATCGTCAAACAAACGTTCGAACTTCTGACTTCGACTTCGGACTGCCGCCCCCCTACCGCCCCCTTCTTCCTCACCGCCCCCCCCAGATATTTCCACCGCCCCCAGGGGGGCAGTACCGCCCACTTTGGGAACCACTGCATTAAAGCTAGGATAAACAAATAGTAAACTAAACTGGCACTAAGGCACACAAAGGGGAAAACAAAACATTTAGCATGAGAGCTAAGAATAAATAAAATTGCGCAGCGTGAGAGCTCGCGGGAATAATACAGGAATTGCATGTAAGCAAAAGTGCAAAGCAGGCGTACCGTTGTGTGAAAACAAACTCGAGTCCCAGGCAGAAGAATGAAAAGAGGACGGCTTAACAGAACAGGTGTGCAGGAACCGGGAGTAACGGCTGAAACTAATAAGTAACCATGGTGATGGACTAAACGGGAAATAAACGGATCAAACGGAGAATAAGAACAAAGATGGAAAAATAAACAATAAAATGCGAAGATCCGAGTCACGGATCGCAACAATATTGTCCAACAAATGGCATGAAAGCGGATATCTTTACCAAACCACAGCCTAGACAGAAGTTTGAATATCTCAGGGGTGAGATTGGACTTTTCCCCCTTTAGATAAAATGGTTAGTTGTGGTTGACAGGAGTACGCCGGACGCTGCCTGATCAAAGCAAGTCAAAAAAGTGTGTGAAATCTGAAAGAGTTTCAGTGAAATTATTGTAAACAAAGTAAAAGAGTTCCTGTGAAAACAATGTAATAAAACAAAAAAATATTTTGTTGTTGTTGTTTGACATATCGTGAAGGAGAGCACGGCTCTGTAATATTATTTAAAGGGACTTGGATGTTTTTGAAAAACTAAATGGGAGTGTTGTAATGCAGTAGTTTTTCCAATAGATGGCACTGTTGTACTGTTTATATTTTTTCATTCCACTTTGTGTGTGGACTTGCTGCTCTGCTGTTAGTTAATAAAAAAAAAACTCTGCCAAAGAACAATAACACCCCATACCTAAATATTGCATTGATTTGTATCACCTATAGGTTACACAGCACTTACCAGTGAGCTGCCTGTGAGCAAGCTGGTCTTGCTTGGCTTGACCTTTTTAATTCAAAGAGAGACAAAACTCAAATAGAATTTGGAAAATCCAAGAAAATATTTTAAAGACTTGGTCTTCATTTGTTTGATTGAATTCATTAATTTTTTTTTACTTTGCTTCTTATAACTTTCAGAAAGACAATTTTAGAGAAAAAATACAACCTTTAAAAATGATTTTAGGATTTTTAAACACATTTACCTTTTTTTCCTCTACTTTCCTGACAATTTAAATCAATGTTCAAGTACTTTTTTTTTTTTTGTTGGGGCGGCATAGCTCGGTTGGTAGAGTTGCCGTGCCAGCAACTTGAGGGTTGCAGGTTCGATTCCCGCTTGTGCCATCCTAGTTACTGCCGTTGTGTCCTTGGGCAAGACACTTTACACACCTGCTCCCAGTGCCACCCACACTGGTTTAAATGTGACTTAGATATTGGGTTTCACTATGTAAAGCACTTTGAGTCACTTGAGAAAAGCGCTATATAAATATAATTCACTTCACTTATTGTAAAGAAAAACAAATACATTTTAATGGTATTCTACATTTTAGCTTCTGTTTTTTCGACGAAGAATATTTGTGAAATATTTCTTCAAACTTATGATTAAAATTCAAAAAATGTATTCTGGCAAATTCTAGAAAATCTGTAGAATCATATTTAAATCTTATTTCAAAAAGTCTTTTGAATTTCTTTAAATGGGTTGTACTTGTATAGCGCTTTTCTACCTTCAAGGTACTCAAAGCGCTTTGACACTACTACCACATTTACCCATTCACACACACATTCACACACTGATGGAGGGAGCTGCCATGCAAGGCGCCAACCAGCACCCATCAGGAGCAAGGGTGAAGTGTCTTGTTCAGGACACAACGGACGTGACGAGGTTGGTACTAGGTGGGATTTGAAGCAGGGACCCTCGGGTTGCGTACGGCCACTCGCCCACTGCGCCACGCCGTCCCTTAAAAAAAATTCTTCTGAAAAATCTAGACGAAATAAGGAGTTGTCTTTGAAAGAAATATAGCTTGGTCCATTTTTGTTATTTCTAACAAAGTGCGGATTGGATTTTAACCTATTTAAAACATGTCATCAAAAATATATATTTATTGTGAGAAATCATTAAGTTGATCAGTGTTTCCACAAAGATAAATATCATTAATTATTAATAATAACAGAGTTAAAGGTAAATTGAGCAAATTGGCTATTTCTTGCAATTTATTCAAGTGTGTATCAAACTGGTAGCCCTTCGCATTAATCAGTAGCTCTTGGTTTCAAAAAGGTTGGTGACCCCTGCTGTATTGACATACTGCGCCACCCTGTGGCAGCCACGGTGTCCGCACCTATAACATATCCCTGCGTCAGGTGTGTTTACCTGAGTTGTACTTCCTACATGCAGCCTGAATACACGGTACTGAGCCACAGCAGGACTCTTCTCATCTTTATAATGCACCGCACCATACTCTTACCTCCTCGCACTCTGCTCTCCTCTTTTGGTGTTTTCTAACATCACAAATATTTCTTCAACGGCAGCAGTTAGTCGCTGATTCAGCAACACTCACATCATTTGTAATGTAGACATGTTCACACAATAAAAACACTTTACACTTACATTGGATCTCTGCTTTGATGTGTCGATCACTTCCGCCTCTCTTTGTTAGCAGCTAACAAGCTAAGCTAACCAGCAGGCTAGGCTAGCACGTATAAGTGCACTCAGACTAATGTATCCGCATACAAACAATTAATAACGACGTTTACTCTGTTAAACGACACACATGTGCACATGTACGTTGTAATTAAGACCTAGAAACCATAATAACCAAAACCACGCATTCTCCGCCAGACGCCATCTTGTGTTGTTCTTCCTCCTGTGTGACGTCATCCACCGCGGAACAAATGTTGGCCAAACACGTGTTTCACTGGGACAATAGTGAGTGGTGCACACTTCCTTCGCCCGGCCACAGAACAACAAAAAGAGTTGCTGGTGTAACAATAGGAAGAATATATTCCACTCCTCTCTTGTACACGCGGCTTATGAGGTAATATACATTATATATTTTCATATTATTTATCTTATTTACCTGATATGTTGTTCCAAGCTAACGTGCTAGCGGTAGCCCGCTAGCAGGCCTTTGAGGAGTGTATTTTATATGTTCTCTATGAGAATTATATTGACTTATTTGATACTTTAACTGCTTTTGTTGTTGTATATTACAGTCAGGCTTAACGTCATTAAATATTTGTTACTAGACAGAAACGAACGTCTCGTAATTTAAGTCTCGAATAATTCACTAATAATAATAATACATTTTATTTTGGTATAGCGCTTTTTAGTGCACTCAAAGACTCTTTAAAGGATTAAAAAATACAATTATTAAAATATTATTATTATGACAGTGTAATATAATGTATTACACGTACATTGCAGTAGTCTACTTTGTGTTGGTTCTGACTTTATTAGCAATAAATACAAATGATGTTGTTTGCATGCACTTCTATCACCTTGATAACATCCATCCATTTTCCTACTGCTTGTCCCTATTTGGGGATGTGTGTGTGTGTGTGTGTGTGGGGGGGGGGGGGGATGGGTGCTTGAGCCTATCTCAGCTGCATTCGGGTGGACATATCATGGAAATTAAATCAACTGATGCTTGTTATTACGAATACACTATTTGCACAATTGTAAGTGATTAATGCTTATTCAGTCAGACTAAAATAAATATGTAATGAAATAAATGTTAAATATGAAAAATGGCTTTAATATACTGTACACAAATTGAATATGCATCAATGTTTTGTTTGTAATCAAATCATGAAGTACGCAAATATTCTAATATATATATATATATATATTCCTGCAGTTCTGGGTTCAAATCCAGGCTCGGGATCTTTCTGTGTGGAGTTTGCATGTTCTCCCCGTGAATGCGTGGGTTCCCTCCGGGTACTCCGGCTTCCTCCCACTTCCAAAGACATGCACCTGGGGATAGGTTGATTGGCAACACTAAATTGGCCCTAGTGTGTGAACGTGAGTGTGAATGTTGTCTGTCTGTGTTGGCCCTGCGATGAGGTGGCGACTTGTCCAGGGTGTACCCTGCCTTCCGCCCGATTGTAGCTGAGATAGGCGCCAGCGCCCCCCGCGACCCCGAAAGGGAATAAGCGGTAGAAAATGGATGGATATATATATATATATATATATATATATATATATATGCACACACACACACATATTCACAGGCCAGCACATTTCTTAAAGGGGAACATTATCACAATTTCAAAAGGGTTAAAAACAATAAAAATCAGTTCCCAGTGGCTTTTTGTATTTTTTGAAGTTTTTTTCAAAATGTTACCGGTCCCTGAATATCCCTAAAAAAAGCTATAAAGTGCTTTATTTTCGCTATTTGCAGTGCGACTATCCCTTTCCCTGTGACGTCACACAGTGCTGCCAATGTAAACAAACAACGGCGAATACCACAGCAAGATATAGCGACATTAGCTCGGATTCAGACTCGAATTTCAGCGCCTTAAGCGATTTAACAGATTACGCATGTATTGAAACAGATGGTTGGAGTATGAAAATATTGAAGAAGAAACTGAAGCTATTGAGCGAATAGCTATTGACGCTATTCATAGCCATAGCATGGCCGAATAGCTGCGTTAGCATCGCCGGTAAAATGTGCGGACCAAACGATCAGGACTCTCGCATCTTGTGACACTGGAGCAACTTAAATCTGTCGATTGGTAAGTGTTTTTTTCGCATTAAATGTGGGTGGAAGGAAACGTAATATAGTTGCAAATGCATCTGCAGGTTATCCATACATCTCTGTTCCATGTCTGCTTTAGCACCACCGGTAAATAGCATGTTAGCATCGATTAGCGTAGCATGTTAGCATCGATTAGCTGGCAGTCAACATCAACGAAACTCACCTTTGTGATTTCGTTGACTTTATCGTTGCAAATGCATCTGCAGGTTATCCATACATCTCTGTGCCATGTCTGTCTTAGCATCGCCGGTCAAATGTGGAGACACTCTGGCACATTCAATGGGGGTCTGGCGGCAGACACTTTGGCATCTTCGGGCCAGTGGTGCAACTTGAATCCCTCCCTGTTAGTGTTGTTACACCCTCCGACAACACACCGACGAGGCATGATGTCTGCAAGGTTCTAAAAAATAGTCGAAAAAACAGAAAATAACAGAGCTGAGACTCGGTGTTTGTAATGGGCTGAAAATGAAAATGGCGGCTGTATTACCTTGGAGACGTCACGTTCTGACGTCATTAAAAAAGAGCGATTAATAGAAAGGCGTTTAATTCGCCAAAATTCACCCATTTAGAGTTCAAAAATCGGTTAAAAAAATATATGGTCTTTTTTCTGCACCATCAAGGTATATATTGACGCTTACATAGGTCTGCTGATAATGTTCCCCTTTAAGGTGTGAGTGAGGTTCAAGCAACATACTATCACACGGCCACACTCGCTGGCACTTGTTACACGCGCTTCGTTGCACTTCTTTTTTCTTTTCTGTTGGGCTCAAAATTTTGCTTTCGCAGAAGGAAGAACAAGGAGAGGATATTGCGTGTAAAAGTAAAGCTAACTGATCACAGCTCTGTAGTCCTGGTCACCGTTGACGTGAGGTGGGACTATTTTGGAGGTGCACGTCAAGGTTGGCTGGTAGGTTGGTAGTGGGAGGAGCCAGTTGGCGTCACTTGATGCTGCAGCACAATGAAACTTTTATACGTGCAGACTGACTTCATGCAGTCATGACGGTATTAAAATCCCAGCAGGAGGTTTTCTATAAGTTGTTACTTTTTATCCATAATTAATGTAAATGCAGAAAACAAGATCAATTACACAATTCATAATAATCAATAACTGATGATTATTCCATGTGTAGAAGAACATCACCACAAAGTGCTGTCAGTCCACTTGGAAAATATTATATCTGATAGACTAAAAAATATTTGACACGTCTGAGCTGAAGTTTGTTTGTGTTGTCTATTGTCTTTAGGGTTGGGTATCGTTTGAATTCGAACGATTCCGATTCCTTGTTTCGATTCCGATAAATGACGATTCCGATTATTTTAAGAGGCAGGGTCAAAAAAAAGTTTAGGATATTTTAAATGAGCTAGCTAACCTACAGTCTTTCTGAATGAAATGGTCTGACATTCTCCATCAATTTTAATTCTATTAACTTTTTATGAACTTTACTATAAATTCCTCACAGGGCTGTTTTCAACTAGAATATAAATATCAATGCTATCAACATGAAATTTATGAACGGGCTTCACGGTGGCAGAGGGGTTAGTGCGTCTGCCTCACAATACGAAGTTCCTGCGGTCCTGGGTTCAAATCCAGGCTCGGGATCTTTCTGTGTGGAGTTTGCATGTTCTCCCCGTGACTGCGTGGGTTCCCTCCGGGTATTCCGGCTTCCTCCCACTTCCAAAGACATGCACCTGGGGATAGGTTGATTGGCAACACTAAAATGGGCCCTAGTGTGTGAAGGTTGTCTGTCTATCTGTGTTGGCCCAGCGATGGGGTGGCAACTTGTCCAGGTTGTGCCCCGCCTTCCGCCCGATTGTGACTGAGATAGGCGCCAGCGACCCCAAAAGGGAATAAGCGGTAGGAAATGGATGGAAGGATGGACATTTATGAACTTGAATATAAATATTATAAATTATGAATACATTTTCATAGGGGTACACTTTCCTCAAGAGAGCTTTATTTTTGAAAACCTCATGAAAACACATTTACACACACAAGTGTATGACGCTGCAGGAAACTTCATGAAAACACATTTACACACACAAGTGTATGATGCTGCAGGTACTTAAACATGTTACCGTGCTCCCACTGATGGTCTAACCTCGTGCAGAAAAGCAAATAAACAATAAGAAACAACTTGCAAAACCCAGTCCTGATTAGCAGCAGGTACAGTATAAAATCAGAGACAGTTCTTGTTTAGGAAAATGAGCATATCCGCCTTCTCAGACAGGATGCGTGAGCGTTCTGGACAGATAGTGTCTCCTGTCCAAGAGGGGACACGCATTTATTTGTACTCCATGAACTCGGAGGTGCTTCATCATGTTCGACGTGCACGAAACAGTCCTGTCGCACGTGTTACATTTCGCCGATATTTCATTTTTTTTAGTAAAATAAAGCCACACTTTCGACCGCCGATCCATACTTGACTGATTCGCTCGGCTACATATGCTAACACTTCCGGCAGTGGGCGCTTCTTCGTTGGTGTTCTTTTTTTACGGTCGGCGGACTGGGTATCGAAACTAGGAATCGAAATGTAAACTTTTGAACGATTCCGGGAGAATCGGAAAGTTAGTCCCGGTTCCAATCGATACTCGATACCTAACCCTTGTTGTCTTGCGGACGTCCAACAGATGAACGCTGGTCAAGAAGAACGTCCCCTTCAGCAGCAGGAGGATCCACAGCCCCCCCACATTAAAGAGGAAGAGGAGGATCTCTGGGTTACTCAGGAGGAAGAGTTTCTTCCAGGGCAGGAGGAGGCGGATCTCAGCAAGTTTCCACTGACTGTTGTCTCTGTGAAGACTGAAGAGCATGAAGACAAACCACCTGAGTCCTCACAGCTTCATCACAGTCCAAGTAAGCACAACATCCTGATGTCATCCAATATGTATGCTAAATAGTTAAAAACTGCTAGTACAAGGCGGCTAACATTATAGGTAATGGTAGTCCTCTATTGTGCCTTTAAAGCTCCTTTAAAATCACCAACATTACTCCATTTACTTGTAGTGACCTGTATATTAACCAAGTATTAGCAGCATTGTAATTGTAAGAGCTAACTTCGAGGAACTACTTTTAGTGAAATGGCTCCTTGCTTGCAGAGAGGTGGACTAGCTACTGCGCTGCTGCTGCATCGCCCCTGAGTTCATAAAAGTTTGTTCTAGATTATAAATCATGCCTCACGTTGGTCAAATTAGTTTTAAACCCAAAAACGTCGCTAGGAAGACACGGCAAGATGCTCATTTAGCAACAAGCTGGACGAGCTGAAGCTGCAGACTGCGACAAATAAGATGGTCGGGGACAGCTGCATTCTGCTCATCACCGAGATGTGGCTTCACCCACGGCTATCTATATGTATTATGGATTTATTTATCTGAGTATCATGTTTTTATGTGTTATTATGAATTTGCACTAAATTAGTTTGCTTGCAATGACAATAATGATATATTACATTCTATATTCTAACATTTTAAACATACACACACATCTGAAGAATATAAAAATAAATATATTTGGTGGACCAAACAAAATAACTCGGCTAACCAATGTTTGGTATGGGCGATATGACCTCAAATCTATATCCTAATAACAATATATGTCACGATATATCATTTGGTATATGATTGATTATAGAATCATTTCAAAGCGGGTTACAAAAGCTCCTAATTTGGCAGCTGACATATGCAGTAACATATTGTGTCATTTGTTATTGTATTATTTTGTCGAAACAATTATTATTAATGTACTTGTTTATTTACTGTTAATATCTGGTTACTTTATTTGAGAAAATAATACTGGAAATGATGTAATATTTTAATGCATATTTCAGCAACTAAATTAGGAGCCTGTGTAGCCTGTTTTGTGAATTATATTTATATAGCGCTTTTCTCTAGTGACTCAAAGCGCTTTACATAGTGAAACCCAACATCAAAGTTACATTTAAACCAGTGTGGGTGGCACTGGGAGCAGGTGGGTAAAGTGTCTTGCCCAAGGACACAACGGCATTTACTAGAATGGTGGAAGTGGGGATCGAACCTGCAACCCTCAAGTTGCTGGCACGGCCGCTCTACCAACCGAGCTATGCCGAGCTATATAAAATGGTTCTATTAGTAATTCTGTATGAAATAATGTATCGCAAAATCAGAGGTGGGTAGTAACGCGCTACATTTACTCCGTTACATCTACTTGAGTAACTTTTGGGATAATTTGTACTTCTAAGAGTAGTTTTTATGCAACATACTTTTACTTGAGTATATTTATAGAGAAGAAACGCTACTTTTACTCCGCTCCATTTATCTACATTCAGCTCACTACACGCTACTTTTTTTTTAATCGATCCATTAATGTTTGTTTTGGTTTTTCAAAGAAAGATCTACACATGCCTGCGTTTCACCAATCAAATGCAGTCACTGCTGACGTTGGACCAATCAAACAGAGCCAGGCGGTCACATGACCGTCACACGTAAAACCCGACTTAAACAAGTTGAGGTGTTACCATTTAGTGGTCAATTGTACGGAATATGTACTGTACTGTGCAATCTACTAATAAAAGTTTCAATCAATCAATCAATCAAAAGTGTAAAGGACACTTTTTATTTCAACCGTACTTTCCGCCAAAAGCCTAAAGACTGACCGCACAGTTCCTGTCTTCACAATAAAAGTGCCGCTCCATCGCGCCTGCGCTAACAAAATAAGAGTCTCCGAAAGCCAGCGCAAACAAGCTAGCAAGCTACGGAGTTTGCCGCCAATGTATTTCTTGTAAAGTGTATAAAAACGAATATGGAAGCTGGACAAATAAGATGCCAAAAACCAACGACTTTCATGTGGTATTAGACAGGAAGGAGGAACTTTTCTGTCTAATACGGCAAAACGTGGACGTTATCAGCACTACTGTCTGATTCCAATCAATGCAAGTCATCAGAATCAGGTAATACACCAACTTATATTCTTGTCTTCATGAAAGATAGGAATCTATGTGTTAAACATGCATGTATATTCATTAAAACACCTTTAACATGTCAACAAAAACGGCTAAATAAATAAATATAAATTATATACTGTATATATAAGGGTATGTATATTATATATATGATATGTGTGTATGTATAGATGTATATATGAGGTAGATCCCCTCGACTTGGTCATTTATTAAGTAATTGATTAACGTTGAAATACTTATTGGGGTGTTACCATTTAGTGGTCAATTGTACGGAATATGTACTGTACTGTGCAATCTACTAATAAAAGTTTCAATCCATCAACCAATCAATCAAAAGTGTAAAGGAAAAAAGACACTTTTTATTTCAACCGTACTTCCCGTCCTAAGCCTAAAGACTGATCGCACAGTTCCTGTCTTCACAATAAAAGTGCCGCTCCATTGCGCCTGCGCTAACAAAATAAGAGTCTCCGAAAGCCAGCGCAAACAAGCTAGCAAGCTACGGAGTTTGCCGCCAATGTATTTCTTGTAAAGTGTATAAAAACGAATATGGAAGCTGGACAAATAAGATGCCAAAAACCAACGACTTTAATGATGTATTAGACAGGAAGGAGGAACTTTTTTTCTCCTCCATTTGAAAACGTGGACGTTATCAGCACTATACTGTCTGATTCCAATCAATGCAAGTCATCAGAATCAGGTAATACACCAACTTATATTCTTGTCTTCATGAAAGATAGGAATCTATATGTTAAACATGCATGTATATTCATTAAAACACCTTTAACATGTCAACAAAAACGGCTAAATAAATAAATATAAATTATATACTGTATATATAAAGGTATGTATATATATGATATGTGTGTATGTATATATGAGGTAGATCACCTCGACTTGGTCATTTATTAAGTCATTGATTAACGTTGAAAAACTTATTGGGGTGTTACCATTTAGTGGTCAATTGTACGGAATATGTACTGTACTGTGCAATCTACTAATAAAAGTTTCAATCCATCAACCAATCAATCAAAAGTGTAAAGGAAAAAAGACACTTTTTATTTCAACCGTACTTCCCGTCCTAAGCCTAAAGACTGATTGCACAGTTCCTGTCTTCACAATAAAAGTGCCGCTCCATCGCGCCTGTGCTAACAAAATAAGAGTCTCCGAAAGCCAGCGCAAACAAGCTAGCAAACTACGGAGTTTGCCGCCAATGTATTTCTTGTAAAGTGTATAAAAATAAATATGGAAGCTGGACAAATAAGATGCCAAAAACCAAAGACTTTCATGTGGTATTAGACAGGAAGGAGGAACTTTTTTTCTCCTCCATTTGAAAACGTGGATGTTATCAGCACTATACTGTCTGATTCCAATCAATGCAAGTCATCAGAATCAGGTAATACACCAACTTATATTCTTGTCTTCATGAAAGATGGGAATCTATGTGTTAAACATGCATGTATATTCATTAAAACACCTTTAACATGTCAACAAAAACGGCAAAATAAATAACTATAAATTATATACTGTATATATATGTATGTGTATATATATATACACATATATATATATATATGTGTATGTTATGTGTATGTTATGTGTATGTATGTGTATGTATAGATGTATATATGAGGTAGATTACCTCGACTTGGTCATTTATTAAGTCATTGATTAACGTTGAAAAACTTATTGGGGTGTTACCATTTAGTGGTCAATTGTACGGAATATGTACTGAACTGTGCAATCTACTAATACAAGTTTCAATCAATCAATCAATCAATCAATCAATCAATGCCTACTGAGGCTATGGTGCTGTAAAGTTATTGTGGCTCAATGTGCCTTAATTTTTATTTTATTTTAATGTACTATTATTTAATATATATTATTGTTTTAGTTGCTTAAGAGATATTCCTGGCTCTGAATTTACTCATTGCTATTTTTATGTTTTTTTTGCATTATTTGTTGCCGTAATCATTAAACAATCAAGTTACTCATCAGTTACTCAGTACTTGAGTAGTTTTTTCACAACATACTTTTTACTTTTACTCAAGTAAATATTAGGGTGACTACTCCTTACTTTTACTTGAGTAATAAATCTGTAAAGTAACTGTACTCTTACTTGAGTACAATTTCTGGCTACTCTACCCACCTCTGCGCAAAATCAATATTAAACCATATCGTCCATCTATAGTAAAAATTTGTGTCGTCCTGTTTTTTTTTCTTTTCCTGTGAATAATGTTGTAAAGAGCAGCGTGTTTGTGCGTCACTGAGATTTCAAGACATTTCATACGATAACTTGTTTTTCCTAAGTGCATGTAAAAGTACTGAATGCATTGTGTGACTGAGCAGAGATGGTGTGTTTGTCTTGCAGACGTCTGTGAAGAACATCTTCAACCTGAGCAACAGAAGTGGAGCTTCAGGATGCAGACGGAGGAGCCACAGCCCTCCCACATTAAGAAGGAAGAGGAATTCCCACTGATCCCCCACTTTAAAAAGGAAGAGGAGGACCGACTGACCCCTCAAATTAAAGAGGAAGAGGAGGAACACAGCATCAGTCAGGAGGGTGAGCATATTGAATGGTTGGAGGAGTTCCCAGTGACTGGTGTCCCTGTGAAGAGTGAAGATGATGAGGTCAAAGGTGAGAGTGAGGAGAGGGGAGGGGGGGAGCCTCCAAGCAGCAGCTCAACTCAACACATGACAACAGAAGCTGATGGAGACCACTGTGGAGGATCACAAGCAGACAAGCTCTTAGCTCCACTATCAGATAGTGAGGACACAACGTCACACTCTCCTGACACTGATGATGAAGACTCTAAAGATGATAAGACATGTCACACTGACAACACACACTTCACGTGTTCTCTCTGTGGCAAAATGTTTAAATATCCTAGTAAAATGAAAAGACACATGAGAACACACACTGGAGAAAAACCTTTTTCATGCTCAATCTGCTGTAAAGATTTTACTCAGAGGCACAATTTGAAAAGACACATGAGAACGCACACTGGAGAAAAACCTTTTTCATGTTCAATCTGTGGTAAAGATTGTGCTCAAAGGCAAAATTTGAAAACACACATGAGCATACACACTGGAGAAAAACATTTTTCTTGCTCAGAATGTGGTAAAAGTTTTGGCCTAAAACAAAGTTTAAAAGTACACATGAGAACACACACTGGAGAAAAGCCTTTTATATGTTCAATATGTGGTAAAAGTTACATAAAAAGAGACCGCTTAAATTTACACATGAGAACGCACACTGGTGAAAAGCCATACTCCTGTTCAAGCTGCAACAAAAGCTTTCTTCACCCAAAATCTTTTACAGTACACATGAGAACACACACAGGAGAGAAAGTGTTGAGTTGCAGTGTGTGTGGTGAAAGATTCTCCTATAAGTACCAGTGTAAGAAACACAAGTGTGCTGGTGAGAACAGCAGCAGCAAATGAAGATGCAGGATTTGAAATAAACTGTCAAAACTTTGTAAACTTTGACTTTCTAACAACATCAGCACATATAACATGTGTGACATCATTGTTGTGTGTGTAACACAATCTTGTTAATATGATTCTAACATTTATAGATTAGAGCAGGGGTCACCAACCTTTTTGAAAGTAAGAGCTACTTCTTGGGTACTGATTAATGCGAAGGGCTACCAGTTTGATACACACTTAAATAAATTGCCAGAAATAGCCAAATTGCTCCATTTACCTTTAATAAATATATATATATATATATATATATATATATATATATATATATATATATATATATATATATATATTTTAAAAAAGGGTATTTCTGTCTGTCATTCCGTTCTACATTTTTTTTCCTTTTACGGAAGTTTTTTTGTAGAGAATAAATGATGAAAAAAAGCATTTAAAGGGAAACATTATCACAATTTCAAAAGGGTTAAAGCCAATAAATATCAGTTCCCAGTGGCTTATTTTATTTTTTGAAGTTTTTTTCCAAATGTTACCCGTCCCGGAATATCCCTGAAAAAAGCTTTAAAGTGCCTTATTTTCGCTATCTGCAAAGACACTATTGGTATCGCTATGTGACGTCACAGGAAAATGGACAAACAACGTGGCGGTTGCCACAGTAAGATATAGCGACATTAGCTCGGATTCAGACTCGGATTTCAGCGGCTTAAGCGATTGAACATATTACGCGTGTATTGAAACGGATGGTCGGAGTATGGAGGCAGATAGCGAAAACGAAATTGAAGAAGAAACTGAAACTATTGAGCGAATAGCTATTGACGCTATTCGACCATGTTTGGTTTAGCATCGTCGGTAAAATGTGCGGACCAACGATCGGAAGTTTCGCATCTTGTGACACTGGATCAACTTAAATCCGTCGATTGGTAAGTGTTTGTTTGGCATTAAATGTGGGTAGAGGGAAACGCTGGATGCAAATATAGCTACAAATGAGGCATAATGACAGCTAGCCTAAACAGCATGTTAGCATCGATTAGCTGGCAGTCACGCCGCGACCAAATATGTCTGATTAGCACATAAGTCAACAACATCAACAACACTCACCTTTGTGATTTCGTTGACTTAATGGTTGCAAATGCATCTGCAGGTTATCCATACATCTCTGTGCCATGTCTGTCTTAGCATCGCCGTTCAAATGTGGAGACACTCTGGTACATTCAATGGGGGTCTGGCGGCAGATTTCTTGCCAGTGGCGCAACTTGAATCCCTCCCTGTTAGTGTTGTTACACCCTCCGACAACACACCGACGAGGCATGATGTCTCCAAGGTACGGAAAACAGTCGAAAAAATGGAAAATAACAGAGCTGATTTGACTCGATGTGTATAATGTGTTTGACAAAATGGCCGATTGACTACCTGGGTGACGTCACGTTCTGACGTCATCACTCCGAGAGCAAATAATAGAAAGGCGTTTATTTCGCCAAAATTCACCCATTTAGAGTTCGGAAATCGGTTAAAAAAATATATGGTCTTTTTTCTGCACCATCAAGGTATATATTGACGCTTACATGGGTCTGCTGATAATGTTCCCCTTTAATTGAACGGTTTAAAAGAGGAGAAAACAGGAAAAAAAATGAAAATTAAATTTTTAAACATAGTTTATCTTCAATTTCGACTCTTTGAAATTCAAAATTCCACCGAAAAAAAGAAGAGAAAAATTAATTAATTCGAATCTTTTTGAAAAAATAAAAGAAAATAATTTAATGAACATCATTAGTAATTTTTCCTGATTAAGAATAATTTTTGAATTTTGATGACATGTTTTAAATAGGTTAAAATACAATTTGCACTTTGTTAGAATATATAACAAATTGGACCAAGCTATATTTCTTCTAGATTTTCCAGAACAAAAATTTAAAAAGAAATTCAAAAGACTTTGAATTAAGATTTAAATTTGATTCTAAAGATTTTCTAGATTTGCCATAATAATTATTTTTAATTTTCATCATAATAAGTTTGACGAAATATTTCACAAATATTCTTTTTCGAAAAAACAGAAGCTAAAATGAAGAATTACATTAAAATTGATTTATTATTCTTTACAATAAAAAAAAAATTACTTGAACATTGATTTAAATTGTCAGGAAAGAAGAGGAAGGAATTTAAAAGATAAAAATGTATATGTGTTTAAAAATCCTAAAATCATTTTTCAAGATGGCATTTTTTCTCTAAAATTGTCTTTCTGAAAGTTATAAGAAGCCAAGTTAAAAAATAAATAAATTTATTTAAACAAGTGAAGAACAAGTCTTTGAAATATTTTCTTGGATTTTCAAATTCTATTTGAGTTTTGTCTCTCTTAGAATTAAAAATGTCCAGCAAAGCGAGACCAGCTTGTTAGTAAATTAATTCAATTTTTAAAAAAATTGAGGCAGCTCACTGGTAAGTGCTGCTATTTGAGCTATTTTTAGAACAGGCCAGCGGGCGACTCATCTGGTGACCCCTGGATTAGACACTTCAGATTAGTGCTTTTATTTCAGTCAAGTACATGAGTTAATATACACATTTGTGTACTTTAAAATGAACACAACAATTTGACTGAAAAGGTGAGAATAAACAGTACATAAAATATGTTACATACAATAAACATTTTATGTGTAGATATTCATAATTCACTTTTATACTTATTCATTATAGTGTTTTGTATATATATTTTTTTTAATAATGAAGGGTTACATATTTTATTTTGTAATTGTAGATGATTCCATAGATGAACTCCTTTATATGATGTACATATTTGTTTTACATGTGTTCATACCTTTGCTTTTGAGTACACATAAATCCCTCTTAGTTCATATTTACTGGTTCACATCTGAAACATCTTCTGGACCACTTCTGGAAGCATATTATTATTTACTTTATACATCATTTGAACAGTTGTCTTTTATACAAGATCATTTACTTTTAAAATGTGTGACTTTATGAATCATTTGTTGGGTCTCTATAATCCATTCTATTAATTATCTTTATTACTCTCTTGTGTAATATGAATATTGTTGTGTGATTGTTTTATATGTATGTCCCCAGACATTTATGCAATAAACAATGTATGCTTCAACTAAAGTTGGGTACAATAATTGTAGTTAATATTTGTAAGTATGTATTTTATTCTATTTAGTATTGCACTCCATTTTTTAATTGTTTTCTTTACATGACTTACATGTAGTGTCCAGCTTACTTCATCATCTATATTAACTCCTAAAAATGTGATTACCTTTATTCCTTTCATTTCAATATTATCCATCATATTTTGTGTTTTACATTTTTACAATCTCCAAATATGATATATTTAGTTTTATTGACTGTCGAATTTATTAGCTACCAGTAAAAATGTGTTACTTATTCCAGTCTATTCGTAAAATAAATAGTTTTCCTATATTATAGTCTCCTTACTTTGTCCAGACAGTCATTAGGACAAAAGACCCTGGGAGGAATTTGCCCTTTTAAAAGGGAAACCTATTCACTGTGGCAGGACAGTATCAAGATGAATTCATCCCATTTGTCTAATCGGCTATGAGGCATTTTATTCTCATTGTCCAGCCCTTACCTTTGGGCTGATACTGAGGGCGACTGTGTTGACCAGTTTGACGCCTGCAAATGATTGAATGTCCAGTACTGTAGAAATGTGTTTGGATATGACAATCCCTTTATTCCAAGCTATCAAAATGAAATGAAATGTAGCTTCTAGAACATGATGTATGCTGACCTTGAATGGCACATTGTCACAGCAGCGAGACCTGACCACACACCACACCACACGCTCCAAAACTGTTTGTCCTCCATGCAAGTCTTCCCAGCTGAACCCAATTAAAGGAGGCTACCATGGCAACCGCACCATAGCAACAGTCCCATACCTGTCCACACTTCCTGGTTCTCAACAGGAAGTGGGCGGAGCAATCTGCCGAAAGGGAAATTCAGCATGAACTGAAGCCAGCAATCAATCAGAGAAAACAAAATAAAAACAATACAAACAAATAAGGAAATTTGGCTCCAACATATCCTTTTAGTTCCTGTCTGTTTGCTATTAGACTTCTGGCATCCCACTGAACAATCAACATGGTGTTGGATTGTGGTCACATGACTCTGTTTCGTTCACCTTGCACCTGTTCCCAAGATAGTTCTTTTACATTTAAAAACTTCCCCGTTGCTTTGACGATTATTTTGATCTTCTCACTCTTATTTCTTGCCTGTTCTGTACAGTTTATTACGTATGTTTTCTTTCTATTTCCAGCAGACTAGTAGAACATCTTAGGTGTGTTGCTGCCCTCCACAGGCTATTAACAAAATGTCCTCCTTCTGTCCTATGTCCCACACTACAGACTTGGACACAAACAGGACAGAAAGTCAAAAAAAGTAGCTTTAAGGACGTCAAAACAAAATGTATGCATTCTTTCCAACGGCCGCTGGGTGGCAGCAGAGGCTCCATGTATTACCTGAAGAAACATTTGACTTCTGACCTTTCCACATGATTTATCTCATCTTTACTGCTGGAGTTCAGCTCACTGAGGATGTAAGCTCCATTTTGGTATTTTATTTATCTTTAATTATTCATAGAACAAACCATTATTATCACCACTGCCTCATTTTTTTCACTATCTAATACTTAAAACAATTCTAGCACAACAACATTCAGGATGTTCATACAAACAATATTACACATCCCCAAACGTACCACTTTATTATGGTTTTAATATCATACATTATTACACTGAATATTCACATATTAATGAAAATGTTTATTTCCCCTCGGGGATTAATAAAGTATTTCTGATTCTGATAATTACATCACTCTCATAAAGCCTTTAAAGCTGAATATGTTTTTTACCATAACTCAGCTTCACAATGTTGGAATATTGACTGCTGATATTAATATTCTTCTATTGTTTAGAATATTACACTTTACTCTTTTTCTTTGTTAAAATGAACAGGATGAAAGTGTCTTTAATTGTCACTACTGAGTGTAACTATATATAATTATGTATATAATAATCTTCCATTCTTCACCTTCATTACCGCTTGATTTAACTCTCATCTTATTTTATCCAGAGAGAACTTGACCATAAAAAGATGGCTGCACATCAATAAACTGTCACTAAACCTCAATAAAAATAAATATATCATATTTGGAGATTGTAAAAATGTAAAACACAAATTATGATGGATAATATTGAAATGAAAGAAATAAAGGTAATCACATTTTTAGGAGTTAATATAGATGATGAAGTAAGCTGGACACTACATGCAAGTCATGTAAAGAAAACAATTAAAAAATGGAGTGCAATACAAAATTGAATAAAATACATACTTACAAATATTAATTACAATTATTGTACCCAACTTTAGTTGAAGCATACATTGTTTATTGCATAAAGGTCTGGGGACATACATATAAAACAATCACAAAACAATATTCATATTACACAAGAGAGTATCAAAGACAATTAAAATAATGGATTATAGAGACCCAACAAATGATTCATAAAGTCACACATTTTAAAAGTAAATGATATTTTATAAAAGACAGCTGCTCAAATGATGTATAAACTAAATAATAATAAGCTTCCAGAAGTGGCCCAGAAGATGTTTCAGATGTGAACCAGTAAATATGAACTAAGAGGGATTTATGTGTACTCAAAAGCAAAGGTATGAACACATGTAAAACAAATATGTACATCTTATAAAGGAGTTCATCTATGGAATCATCTACAAGTAGAAAATAAAATATATAACACTTCATTATTCAAAAAACATATATAATACACTATTATGAATAAGTATAAAAGTGAATTATGAATATCTACACATTAAAAGTTTATTGTATGTAACATATTTTATGTACTGTTTATTCTCACCTTTTCAGTCAAATTGTTGTGTTCATTTTAAAGTACACAAATGTGTATATTAACTCATGTACTTGACTGAAATAAAAGCACTAATCTGAAGTGTCTAATCTATAAATGTTAGAATCATATTAACAAGATTGTGTTACACACACAACAATGATGTCACACATGTTATATGTGCTGATGTTGTTAAAAAGTCAAAGTTCAAGTTTTGACAGTTTATTTCAAATCCTGCATCTTCATTTGCTGCTGCTGTTCTCACCAGCACACTTGTGTTTCTTACACTGGTACTTATAGGAGAATCTTTCACCACACACACTGCAACTCAACACTTTCTCTCTTGTGTGTGTTCTCATGTGTACTGTGAAAGATTGTCGGTGACGAAAGCTTTTGTTGCATCTTGAACAGGAGTATGGTTTTTCAACAGAGTGTGTTTTCATGTGTGATTTTAAAAGGGGCCTTAGAGTAAAATCTTTACCGCAGATTGAACATGAAAAAGGTTTTTCACCAGTGTGTGTTCTCATGTGTGCTTTTAAGGGTCGATTTGTTGCAAAACTTTTACCACATTCTGAGCAGGAAAACGGTTTTTCTCCAGTGTGTATTCTCATGTGTACTTTTAACCTTTGATTTGTTACAAAACGTTTGCCACATTCTGAGCAGGAAAAAGGTTTTTCACCAGTGTGCATTCTCATGTGGGTCTTCAAATCGTGCCTCTGCGTAAAATCTTTACTGCAGATTGAACATGAAAAAGGTTTTTCTCCTGTGTGTGTTCTCATGTGTGTATTCAAATTTTGCCTTACATTAAAATCTGTACCACAGATTGAACATGAAAAAGGTTTTTCTCCAGTGTGTGTTCTCATGTGTACTTTTAACCTTTGATTTATTACAAAACCTTTGCCACATTCTGAGCATGAAAAAGGTTTTTCACCAGTGTGTTTTCTCATGTGTGTCTTCAAATCGTGTCCATGGATAAAATCTTTACTGCAGATTGAACATGAAAACGTTTTTTCTCCAGTGTGTAATTTCATGTGTGCTTTGAAATTGGGCTTTTGAGTAAAATCTTTACCGCAGATCGAACATGAAAAAGGTTTTTCTCCAGTGTGTGTTCTCATGTGCACTTTTAAACTTTGATTTATTACAAACCTTTTACCACATTCTGAGCAGGAAAAGGGTTTTTCTCCAGTGTGTATTCTCATGTGTACTTTCAAATTTGGCCTATGTGTAAAATCTTTCCCGCAGATTGAACATGAAAAAGGTTTTTCTCCAAAGTGTATTCTCATGTGTGCTTTGAAAGAGGGCCTTCGAGTAAAATCTTTACCACAGATTGCGCATGAAAAGGCTTTTTCTCCAGTGTGTGTTCTCATGTGTACTTTCAATTTACTAGGAGATTTAAAAGTTTTGTCACAGAGAGAACATGTGAAGTGTGTGTTGTCAGTGTGACATGTCTTATCATCTTTAGAGTCTTCATCATCAGTGTCAGGAGAGTGTGACGTTGTGTCCTCACTATCTGATAGTGGAGCTAAGAGCTTGTCTGCTTGTGATCCTCCACAGTGGTCTCCATCAGCTTCTGTTGTCATGTGTTGAGTTGAGCTGCTGCTTGGAGGCTCCCCCCCTCCCCTCTCCTCACTCTCACCTTTGACCTCATCCTCTTCACTCTTCACAGGGACACCAATGACGGGGGACTCCTCCAACCAATCAGTATGCTCACCCTGCTGACTGATGCTGTGTTCCTCCTCTTCCTCCTTAATGTGAGGGCTCAGTTGATCCACCTCTTCCTCTTTAAAATGGGGTGTCAGTGGATCCACCTTTTCCTCCTTAACGTAAGGACTTAGTGGATCCACTGTTTCCTCTTTAAAATGCGGTGACAGTGGGTCATCCTCTTCCTCTTTAAAATGGAGGATCAGTGGGTATTCCTCTTCCTTCTTAATGTCTTCCTCCGTCTGCATCCTGAAGCTCCACTTCTGTTGCTCAGGGTGAAGATGTTCTTCACAGACGTCTGCAAGACAAACACACCATCTCTGCTCAGTCAGTACTTTGACATGCTCTTAGTAAAAACAAGTTATCGTATGAACTGTCTTGAAATCTCAGTGACGCACAAACACGCTGCTCTTTACAACATTATTCACAGGAAAAGAAACACAAACCAGGACGACAGGAGTTTATATGGATAGACGATATGGTTTAAAATTGATTTTGCGATATATTATTTCGTATTGAATTACTAATAGAACCATTTTAAAACAGGCTACACAGGCTCCTAATTTAGTTGCTGAAATATGCAGTAAAATATTACATCATTTCCAGTATTATTTTGTCAAATAAACCAGTAAATAAACAAGTAAATTGATAAGAATTGTTTGACGAAATAATACAATAACAAATGACACAATATGTTACTGCATATGTCAGCTGCCAAATTAGGAGCTTTTGTAACCCGCTTTAAAATTATTCTATAATCAATCATATACCAAATGATACATCGTGACATATATTGTTATTAGGATATAGATTTGAGGTCATATCGCCCATACCAAACATTGGTTCGCCGAGTCATTTTGTTTGGTCCACCAATTATATTTGTTTTATATTCTTCAGATGTGTGTGTATGTTTGAAATGTTGTACTCCTGTTCTACATCACGTGGAAGTGTCATGTCATGGGGATGGTGTGCTTTTAACTAAGGGTGTGACGATACGGTCAGCTCAACAAAGGATACTCGATATTGGCTTTAGGAGAACGAGACAATATTTTGGTGGTTAACATGATTCGTACACATATGTGTACTTCATGTGTATATGAATGTACTTTCCCTTGTGTGCTTAGTTTTACTGTAACTTCATAGTGGATAATATCTATAAACAACCTCAATTGTTTTTCATCTTTAATTTGAAGGACTGTTTACTTATCTGACAAATTCAAAGGAAACTGCACTTTTTTAAAATGTTGCCTATCATTCACAATCCTTATGTAAGACATGTTTTAAACTTTTATGAATTTTAATTGGCAAATAAACGTGAGCAAAACTCAGCTAACATTGGAGTCAATGGGAGCTCCTCTATTAGACCCACAAAGTCCTCCAAAAAAACATCCAAAAACTGCCAAAAATACTCCATTTACATTTTGTGACCTGAATATTAACCAAGTATTAGTGATATTGTTATTATAAGCGCTAACGTTAAGGACCTACTTTTAGCAGCGCATTGATCACAGAAGTAACTAGCTTACGCTGCTATATTGACATACTGAGCTGCTTTCTCACCTCTAAGATGGTGAAAGCTAATTCTAGATTATAAATCATGCTTCGCACTTATGTAGTAGAAGGTTGTGGACATAAACCGAGAACTTGGTCAACTTTGACATCCAACTTAGACCTGGAGATGGCAAGAAAGATATGATAATACGCTCTTTTGCACCCACCCTTTTTAACCATTTGTGAGGATTAATTCTTCATCTAAACGGGAAGATATGAACATCCCATCAGTCGGCATCCCAGTGAGAGCAGACATTGTATGCTTAAAATGAGCAAGATATGTAAATATGACATGTTATTAAGAATGTTACTACATTACATATATACTTACAGTGTGTATTTAAAATGTTGAAGGGGGTTTTAGGATGTTATTTAGAGCACTTTATAGGCAGAATAGAGCGGCTACCAATGACTCAATTGTTAGCTAACTTTTGCTAAGGTTTATTTTCTATTGAGGATGCATTAACCATCGACCTGCTCAGTGGCCTTGTGGTTAGAGTGTCTGCCCTGAGACTGGAAAGTCGTGATTTTAAATCCTGGCAGAGTGATACCAAAGACTATAAAAACGGGACCCATTGCCTCCTTGCTTGGCACTCAGCATCAAGGGTTAGGGGTTAAATCACCAAATGATTCCCGAGCACGGCCTCCACTGCCCTCACCTCCCAGGGGGTGAACTTGGGGATGGGTCAAATGCAGAGGATCATTTCACCACACCTAGTGTGTGACTACCGTTGGGACCTTAACTTTAACTTACATAGGGACTGTGAATGATTCCCAAAAGTGCAGTTCCCCTTGAAATTAGAAAATAGAACAACAACATATCATGTGAAGTGAATTATATTTATATAGCGCTTTTCTCTAGTAACTTAATGCGCTTTACATAGTGAAACCCAATATCTAAGTTACATTTAAACCAATGTGGGCGGCACTGGGAGCAGGTGGGTAAAGTGTCTTGCCCAAGGACACAACTGCTAGGATGGCAGAAGCTGGGATCGAACCAGGAACCCTCAAATTGCTGGCACGGCCACTCTAACAACCGAGCTATACCGCCCCAAGAAACAAGAACAGAATATATTAATGATAAAGTTCGTCATGGCAAATGTGATGAATTCATCTCAATACCGTGCTTTTTTGGGATTTCCCTTTTAAAGTGCAAAGTCCTCGCAGGGTCTTTTGTCCTAATGACTGTCTGGTTCAAGTGAGGAGACTAGAATTTAGAAAAACTATTTATTAAAAAATGGACAAGGATAAGTCACTCATTTTTACAGGTAGCTAAAGTTGGGATACAATTAAGATATTGAAGGATGAAGTGATTAAGAAATGTTTAATATAGATTAGAATAGGCCGTGCAACTAATCATATGTCCTGAGTTCCAGTTGAAAGTGGGTGCAAGTTCATGCCCACGCACATACACTCTTATCGCCCACATTCTTGCCACTGTTTACCTGGCTTCTTGGCCGAGGTCTGAAGGACAACACCAGATATGAAGTCGGAGTCCAGGGAGAAAAAAAGCAGCAGTCAATATCGCACAGAAGGAACCTTCCTGGTGTTACCTGACGGCACGACCACCAAGCTGCGACACCACTACAAAGGCTCCTCCATGCTCGTACCACAGCCTGAAGGAGTGAAGGACAAGGACTGCTCCAACTGTTCCATCAGTGGAACCCTGGCTGACTGAGCTGCGTCCGTATGTACCGCCACCCGACCTGATCACCAGTCAGACGACTCATCCTTTGACTCCTATATATGTTGGAACTCAGGGTGTGGCTGATCATGTTGACCTTTCATTGCAACAACTAGCATGGTGTAAAATGGACACCATTGCTGTCCCACGTTGTTCACTTGCTCTCTGTCCCGCCTACCAAGCCAAAGACTTAGGTCCAATGACGAAACAGGGCGTGGCTGCCGCTGCCTGGACCGACATGCAAATCCCACATTTTCAACACTCCCCGTTTTGAAAACATAGCTATGGGCTGTACTTTGCACCTCCTGGTACCCCAGCACCTCCAAAACCCTCAAATCTAGACTCCAAACATCCCAGAATAAGCTAGTCCGGTTACTTTTAGACCTCCACCCCAGATCACACCTCAATCCAACCCACTTCTCCAAAGTGGGCTGGCTCAGGGTGGAGGACAGAGTCAAACAACTTGCACTGAGCCTAGTCTATAAAATCCGCTACACATCCTTGATAACGAAGTACATGTCAAACTACTTCCTTAACGTAAATGACCACCATAACCAAAACACCAGGGGGAGCTCCACAAACCACGTTAAACCCAGATTCCGATCTAACAAAGGTCTTAACGCATTCTCTTTCTATGCCACATCTATGTGGAATGCACTCCCAACAGGTATAAAAGTAAGTGCATCTCTATATTCCTTCAAAAGCGCTCTAAAACAACACCTCCAGGCAACTTCAACACTTTACTGATACCCTCCTCCATTCACATCCCATCTCCCCGGATTATAAACAACTCAAATGTACTTCTAATGTATATACTTGTTCTTATGCTATGTGAACTCACTATGTTCTCTGCTGGCTGTACATATCCTACTAAATAAGACCTACACTGTTTCAATGTCCACATTTCTCTGTTGATGCAATTGTTGATGACTGAAGTTCTGATATCAACCAAAGCTCCTCATCCCACCCCCCGGATTGTAAATAATGTAAATAATTCAATGTATATACTATGATGATTAACTTGTGTGATGACTGTATTATGTTGATAGTATATATTTGTACCATGAATTGATTAACGTGGACCCCGACTTAAACAAGTTGAAAAACTTATTGGGGTGTTACCATTTAGTGGTCAATTGTACGGAATATGTACTGTACTGTGCAATCTACTAATAAAAGTATCAATCAATCAATCAATCACACCAGGAGCTAGCAGCTACACAACAGCTAAGCTAAAACGGCACATTTAAGCGAATCAAATATTCATAGTTGCTTAAAGGGGAACATTATTACAATTTCAAAAGGGTTAAAAACAATAATAATCAGTTCCCAGTGGCTTGTTGTATTTTTTGAAGTTTTTTTCAAAATTTTACCGGTCCCGGAATATCCCTAAATAAAGCTTTAAAGTGCCTTATTTTCGCTATCTTCGAAACCACTATCCATTTCCCTGTGACGTCATACAGTGCTGCCAATACAAACAACATGGCGGTTACCACAGCAAGATATAGCGACATTAGCTCGGATTCAGACTCGGATTTCAGCGGTTTAAGCGATTCAACAGATTACGCATGTATTGAAACAGATGGTCGGAGTATGGAGGCAGATAGCGAAAACGAAATTGAAGAAGAAATTGAAGCTATTGAGCGAATAGCTATTGACGCTATCGGTAAGTGTTTGTTTTGCATTAAATTTGGGTATCTAGTTTCAAATGTACATACAGCTAGCGTAAATAGCTATTGACGCCATTCGGCCATAGCATGGATGTACCTAATGAAGTGGCCCATAGCATGGCTGCCTTATTAGCATCGCCGGTAAAATGTGCGGACCAAACGATCAGGACTTCCGCATCTTGTGACACTGGAGCAACTTAAATCCGTCGATTGGTAAGTTTTTGTTTCGCATTAAATGTGGGTATCTAGTTTCAAATGTATGTACAGCTAGCGTAATAGCATGTTAGCATCGATTAGCGTAGCATGTTAGCATCGATTAGCTGGCAGTCATAACGTGACCAAATATTTCTGATAAGCACATAAGTCAACAACATCAACAAAACTCACCTTTGTGATTTCGTTGACTTAATCGTTTCAAATGCATCTGCAGGTTATCCATACATCTCTGTGCCATGTCTGTCTTAGCATCGCCGGTCAAATGTGCAGACACTTTGGTACATTCAATGGGGGTCTGGCGGCAGATTTCTTGCCAGTGGTGCAACTTGAATCCCTCCCTGTTAGTGTTGTTACATCCTCCGACAACACACCGACGAGGCATGATGTCTCCAAGGTTCCAAAAAATAGTCGAAAAAACGGAAAATAACAGAGCTGAGCCACTGTGTTTGTAATGTGAAAATGAAAATGGCGGGTGTGTTACCTCGGTGACGTCACGTTCTGACGTCATCGCCACATGAGTGATAAACAGAAAGGCGTTTAATTTGCCAAAATTCACCCATTTAGAGTTCGGAAATCGGTGAAAAAAATACATGGTCTTTTTTCTGCAACATCAAGGTATATATTGACGCTTACATAGGTTTGGTGATAATGTTCCCCTTTAATACGTACACAAAGTCTCCAAAACAGAAGTCTGATAGAAAGTATCCAGTAACAAACGTGTCCGCATCATTCAACGTTCTGCGCATGATCTTGACTTCATGAATTATTGTGGCCACTAGGTGTTGTGAAAGATCAAATCGAACAATTGCAAAAACATCCGTCATAAAATTAGTGTTTTATTAATATTTGTGTCAATATGTATAAGCAACTTCAGGACAAGATCACGGGTACGAAATAAGGCTCCCCCTTAGAGATAGGGTGAGAAGCTCTGTCATCCGGGAGGAACTCAAAGTAAAGCCACTGCTCCTCCACATGGAGAGGAGCCAGATGAGGTGGTTCGGGCATTTAGTCAGGATGCCACCCAAACGCCTCCATAGGGAGGTGTTTAGGGCACGTCCAACCGGTAGGAGGCCATGGGGAAGACCCAGGACACACGTTGGGTAGACTATGTCTCCCAGCCGACCTGGGAAGAGCTGGACGAAGCTGCTGGGGAGAGGAAAGTCTGGGCTTCCCTGCTTAGGCTGCTGCCCCCGCTACCCAACCTCGGATAAGCAGAAGAAGATGGATGGATGGCTAGATGGATAAATGTGTGACACAACTTGATGTTTCTTGAAAATAGCGTCCAGTAGTTGATGTTGTCGCTCCTTCTCCTCTTTTGTTGGACAAAGATCCTCCTCTTACTCTGCTGTTGTTGTTTTTTTCTAACATCACAAATATTTCTTCAACGGCAGCAGTTAGTCGCTGATTCAGCAACACTCACATCATTTGTAATGTAGACATGTTCACATAATAAAAACACTTTACACTTACATTGGATCTCTGCTTTGATGTGTCGATCACTTCCGCCTCTCTTTGTTAGCAGCTAACAAGCTAAGCTAACCAGCAGGCTAGGCTAGCGCGTATAAGTGCACTCAGACTAATGTATCCGCATACAAACAATTAATAACGACGTTTACTCTGTTAAACGACACACATGTGCACATGTACGTTGTAATTAAGACCTAGAAACCATAATAACCAAAACAACGTATTCTCCGCCAGACGCCATCTTGTTTTGTTCTTCCTCCTGTGTGACGTCATCGAGGTGTTCTCAACCGCGGAACAAATGTTGTCCAAACACGTGTTTCACTGGGACAATAGTGAGTGGTGCACACTTCCTTCGCCCGGCCACAGAACAACAAAAAGAGTTGCTGGTGTAACAATAGGAAGAATATATTCCACTCCTCTCTTGTACACGCGGCTTATGAGGTAATATACATTATATATTTTCATATTATTTATCTTATTTACCTGATATGTTGTTCGAAATAAAGTGGTAGCGTTAGCCCGCTAGCAGGCCTTTGTAGCAAATGCGAGTGTTTTTTTTTAGGAGTGTATTTTATATGTTCTCTATGAGAATTATATTGACTTATTTAATACTTTAACTGTTTTTTTATTTATATTACAGTCACGCTTAACGTAATTTAATATTTTTTACTAAAAAGGAACGAACGTCTCGTAATTTAAGTCTGGAATAAGTCACATGGTATAATAATAATAATAATAATAATACATTTTATTTGGGGCTTCACGGTGGCAGAGGGGTTAGTGCGTCTGCCTCACAATAAGAAGTTCCTGCAGTCCTGGGTTCAAATCCAGGCTCGGGATCTTTCTGTGTGGAGTTTGCATGTTCTCCCCGTGAATGCGTGGGTTCCCTCCGGGTACTCCGGCTTCCTCCCACTTCCAAAGACATGCACCTGGGGATAGGTTGATTGGCAACACTAAATGGTCCCTAGTGTGTGAATGTGAGTGTGAGTGTTGTCTGTCTATCTGTGTTGGCCCTGCGATGAGGTGGCGACTTGTCCAGGGTGTACCCTGCCTTCCGCCCGATTGTGGCTGAGATAGGCGCCAGCGCCCCCCGCGACCCCGAAAGGGAATAAGCGGTAGAAAATGGATGGAAAAATGGACATTTTATTTGGTATAGCGCTTTTCAGTGTACTCAAAAACGCTTTACAGGATATAAAATACAATTTTTTAAATTATTATTATATCCACCCATCTTTTTTCTACCGCTTGTTCCTTTTTGTAGGGGGGGTGGGTGCTGGAGCCTATCTCAGCTGCATTTGGGCGGACATATCATGAAAATTAAATCAACTGATGTTTGTTATTACAAATACACTATTTGCACGATTGTAAGCGATTATTGCTTATTCAGATTTAGGTTTATTGTAATAATAATAATAATAATGGATTAGATTTATATCCCTCTTTTCTATTGTTAGATACTCAAAGCGCTCACAGAGAAGTGGGAACCCATCATTCATTTACACCTGGTGGTGGTAAGCTACATCAGTAGCCACAGCTGCCCTGGGGTAGACTGACGGAAGCGTGGCTGCCACTTTGCGCCTCCGACCACCACCAATCATTCATTCATTCATCATTCATTCACCAGTGTGAGCGGCACCGGGGGCAAAGGGGGAAGTGTCCTGCCCAAGGACACAACGGCAGCGATTTTTTTGGGATGTTAATAGGTGGGAAGCGAACCTGCAACCCTCAGGTTTCTGGCACGGCCGCTCTACCCACCACGCCATGCCGCCCCTATTGGTCCCCGTTGGGGAAATTCATTTTCACTGCCGTACATTTAAGCATATAGACATTACACATCACAAAACAAAAATAACAAAAAGACATCATACATGACCAACACATTTACAGGCTTTATCAGACGGGTCGGCCGGGCCTGCTGTTAAGGGTGGCTTTAGCTGCAGGGGTAAGGCTTTTCCTGAGGCGGGCCCTCCGGAATTTGATGGTTCTGTACCTGAGCCCTGATGGTGGTGGGATTATGTATTTGTGTAGTGGGTGACTGATATCCTGGACCAGGGGTCGGGAACCTTTTTGGCTGAGAGAGCCAAGAAGCCAAATATTTTAAAATGTATTTCCATAAGAGCCATATAGTGAAGTGTGAAGTGAATTATATTTATATAGCGCTTTTCTCTAATGACTCAAAGCGCTTTACATAGTGAAACCCAATATCTAAGTTACATTTAAAGCAGTGTGGGTGGCACTGGGAGCAGGTGGGTAAAGTGTCTTGCCCAAGGACACAACGGCAGTGACTAGGATGGCGGAAGCGGGAATCGAACCTGCAACCCTCAAATTGCTGGCACGGCCACTCTACCAACCGAGCTATTTTTTTTTTACACTGAACACAACTAATCACATGCATTTTTAAGTAAAAACAACATTTATAGAGTATAATAAGTCTGTTATTCTCTGTAATAACATTGTTATTCTGAAGCTAACTGTGGAGGGGATGTGGCCTGCGGGCCTGCAGCGAAGCTGGGTGTTGCCAGGACCGGCCTTGAAATAAGCGACAGGTGCGTAGATGGCCCACCTGGGCCTTGTTATCTAATCACCTGTCGCTATGTTATAAGCAGCAGCCAGGAGGAGAGACGGGGCTGGGGCTGGAGAAAGAGTGCAATCGAGAACGAAAGAGAAAAAGACAATTGCTGGAAAGCAACTGAGAGACTTATTGAAAAATAAAACAATATTGTAACCCTGAAACAGGCTCTCATGTCGGTGCTTGGTAGTCTGAAGAATCCCCAGGAGGGCAAGCCCCACACTAACCAATAATAAATAAATAACTCTTTACCATTAACGCAACTTCTTGAACAGGTGCGCTAGAAAACGGATGGATGGATTAAATAGACTCCCTTTTTAGACCAGTTGATCTGCTGTTTCTTTTCTTTTTCTTCTATGTCCCACTCTCCCCTGTGGAGGGGGTCCGGTCCGATCCGGTGGCCATGTACTGCTTGCCTGTGTATCGGCTGGGGACATCTCTGCGTTGCTGATCCGCCTCCGCTTGGGATGGTTTCCTGCTGGCTCCGCTGTGAACGGGACTCTCGCTGCTGTGTTGGATCCGCTTTGGACTGGACTCTCGCGACTGTGTTGGATCCATTATGGATTGAACTTTCACAGTATCATGTTAGACCCGCTCGACATCCATTGCTTTCCTCCTCTCCAAGGTTCTCATAGTCATCATTGTCACCGATGTCCCACTGGGTGTGAGTTTTCCTTGCCCTTATGTGGGCCTACCGAGGATGTCGTGGTGGTTTGTGCAGCCCTTTGAGACACTAGTGATTTAGGGCTATATAAGTAAACATTGATTGATTGATTGATTGATTAAAATGCACGAGAATGTTTTATATTCTGAATGTTATTTTTAACACTGTGATTACAAGCGGAATTATCCATTACTTATCGTGTTAAGCAATGTCAGCTCGGATTTATCTGAGAGCCAGATGCAGTCATCAAAAGACCCACATCCGGCTCTAGAGCCATAGGTTCCCTACCCCTGTCCTGGACTATTGTGTTTGCCAGTTGAGTGATGGACCTGTGGTTTGAATCTGAAATGTTGGGTGTGGGTAGGCCGAGTATTTTAGCTGCTTTGTTTGTAATGCGTGTTGGTTACAGAAAGCATGGTGAAAAAACATGTGGAACAGTACAGAAGGATGGGTTGAACAATGCTTTGGTACAGTTATAGGAGATGAGGTCCTTTGAGTTTCCGGATGGCTGACAGTCTTTGTTGACACGCCAGCACATTTCTTAAGGTGTGAGTGAGGTTCAAGCAACATACTATCACACGGCCACACTCGCTGGCACTTGTTACACGTGCTTCGCTGCACTTCTGTTTGTTTTCTGTTGGGTTAAAAATGTTGCTTTCGCAGAAGGAAGAACAAGGAGAGGATATTGCGCGTAAAAGTAAAGCCAACTGACCACAGCTCTGTAGTCCTGGTCACCGTTGACGTGAAGGGGGACTATTTTGGAGGTGCACGTCAAGGTTGGCTGGTAGGTTGGTAGTGGGAGGAGCCAGTTGGCGTCACAAGGAAACGTTTATACGTGCAGACTGACTTCATGCAGTCATGACGGTATTAAAATCCCAGCAGGAGGTTTTCTATACGTTGTTACTTTTTATCAATAATTAATGCAGAAAACAATATCAATTACACAATTCATAATAATCAATAACTGATGATTATTCCATGTGTAGAAGAACATCACCACAAAGTGCTGTCAGTCCACTTGGAAAATATTATAGTTGATAGACTAAAAAATATTTGACACATCTGAGCTGAAGTTTGTGTTGTCTTGCGGACGTCCAACAGATGAACGCTGGTCAAGAAGAACGTCCCCTTCAGCAGCAGGAGGATCCACAGCCCCCCCACATTAAAGAGGAAGAGGAGGATCTCTGGGAAGAGTTTCTTCCAGGGCAGGAGGAGGCTGATCTCAGCAAGTTTCCACTGACTGTTGTCTCTGTGAAGACTGAAGAGCATGAAGACAAACCACCTGAGTCCTCACAGCTTCATCACAGTCCAAGTAAGCACAACATCCACATATCATCTAATACAATGTTTGTGACACATGTTCATCCGGGGGCCACATTTATCACTAAAGATGGAGATATACTTGCTTTTTAACACCACCACTTAAAAATGAATGCTCATCAATCGTGTGAATTAGGGAAGTGAATTATATTTATATAGCGCTTATCTCTAGTGACTCAAAGCGTTTTTACATAATGAAACACAATATCTAAGTTACATTTAAACCAATGTGGGTGGCACTGGGAGCAGGTGGGTAAAGTGTCTTGCCCAAGGACACAACGGCAGTGACTAGGATGGTGGAAGCGGGCATCGAACCTGGAACCCTCTACCAACCGAGCTATAAAGCCCCAGGCAAATCATCCACAGTGTAATTGCTGAGGTGTAACCATGTGACCTAGAGGCCATCCTCCTTACCTCACGTGGTCAAATGAAGGCAAACATTCAATATGGCTACTGTTTATTTACCTTTAGCAGCACATATGTCAGCATATTCCAAAGGTTTAGTGGTGAAGATAAGAGATGTATACCAAGTACTAGGGATGCACCGATTAATCGGTAACCGAACATATTCGGCCGAATATGGCAAAAAAAAGCCACATTCGGCCTTCGGTGGAATGAGTTAAAAACAAGGCCGAATAGTGGCGTGTGACGCAATTTTTTGACGCGGTGACGCAATCAACCAACGTGCAGTGACGTTGGGATATGTTGTGTACCTGTATAAGTGTATGAGGTTACAAGCACACACTTATTGAGATTTAGTGGGGCCTCTGTTTACATTATTAGCCTGTTGTGTAGGCTACCTGTATAAGTGTATGAGGTTACAAGCACACACTTAATTGAGATTTGCTTGAGCCTTCTGTTTACGGGCGGTTTAGCTCGTTTGGTAGAGTGGTTGTGCCAGCAACTTGAGGGTTGCAGGTTCGATTCCCGCTTCCGCCATCCTAGTCACTGCCGTTGTGTCCTTGGGCAAGACACTTTACCCGCCTGCTCCCAGTGCCACCCACGCTGGTTTGAATGTAACTTAGATATTGGGTTTCACTATGTAAAGCACTTTGAGTCACTAGAGAAAATGTGCTATATAAATATAATTCACTTCACTTCACATTATTAGCATATCTACTGTGGCTAAGCAGACTTTTGCCAAAAAGGACAATAATTCATTTGTTGTGGGTTTATCCACTTTAATGCACTTTATTTTTTTTTGGAATGCATGTTTTGTTTGAAGGCCTAATATAAATGAATAACTTTGTGCTTTTTTTTGAAAAGCAAAGGCTACTGGAATATTGAAAAAATGTCAATATTCAATAAAAAAATTACTTTATTTGAAAAATAAGCTATTTATGCAATATTTAAAAAATTGTGAAAAACTGCATTCATTATTCGATATTCGGCCTTCGGCCATGCTTTTAAATTTTATTCGGCTTCGGCCACAAATTTTCATTTCGGTGCATCCCTACCAAGTACCAAGAGAGCCAACTCCACCCTCGGCCGCCCACCAACTCCCGGCCAGTCTCCAGTCCGCACGGATAAGCGAGGATACGTCCAAGGAGACCGAGGTGTCCGATACCGGCTCATTCAGCCAAGACACTGTGAAGCTTGTCCGTCCCGGCTCTCAGCGCCAGCTCCGCAGTCCTGTCTCTTCATCCGCATCTCCTCCAGTCTCTCCAAACGGACCCTGGTGTGGCAGAGACCCAGCAGCTGGTCTCCAAGGCCAAAAGGCTCCCGGGAGGCAGATCCAGAAGTCCACAAAAAAACTCTGCAGAAGTCACACAGTCCTAAAGGGTCCTCAACCAAAAGAAAAAAAAAACCCGCATGAAAACAAGAAGGAAACATCCGGAACCCAAAAGGATGACACAAGAGCACAGAGCTCCTGCCACCAGCAGCCACTACAGCGGCGCCATGTTGGGGAGAAAAAAAACCGGGGACGGAAATTTGACCCGGTTATCTAAGAGCGCACCGTCACAATAAACAAAACAAAACACCGGCGGAAAGCAATGATCCATAAAATAAACCAAGCAAACTGGAGTTTTGACCCAGAGAAGGCAGGTCGGTCACAAAACCCAAAAACTCTGCAACCCAGGAACGCGCTTACTTACGGAAATGCACGTCCTTTTTGATTCCAATGCGTAAAAAGACATAAAAAGTGTGTTAACGCCAACACTGGTTATTAATGTGATTATCAGACAGCACTCATTTCCATTAGACAATATTCAAATATAGGTGGTAGTGTGGTAACCCTACCAATTAAGGCTGTTTTTTTAAATATCGCAATATTTTTAGGCCATATCGTGATATACGATATATATTACGATATTTTGCCTTGGCCTTGAATGAACACTTGATGCATATAATCACAGCAGTATGATGATTATACGTGTCTACACTAAAACATTCTTCTTCATACTGCATTAATATATGCTACTTTTAAACTTTCATGTAGAGAAGGAAATCACAACTAAGTCAATTAACCAAAAATGTATTTATTAAAGTTTTTAAGCAATGGCACAAACATTCGAGTCATTTCCAAAACATAAAGTGCAAGATTGTCAGAGACATTTTAAGTGTCAAATAAAAATGAGCTGCATAATAGGAAATCAAATAGTATCCGTCCTTCACTATGTGGTGTTTTACTAAGGTTATGAAATTCTCTTCATTCTCTGGCGAGTGACTTTTCAAATGATGCTACAATGCTTCAACATTTTAAATACACACTGTAAGTATATATGTAATGTAGTAACATTCTTAATAACATGTCAGATTTACATATTTTGCTCATTTTAAGCATACAATGTCTGCTCTCACTGGGATGCCGACTGATGGGATGTTCATATCTTCCCGTTTAGATGAAGAATTAATCCTCGCAAAGGGTTAAAAAGGGTGGATGCAAAAGAGCGTATTTTCTTGTTTTTCTTGCCATCTCCAGGTCTAAGTTGGATGTCAAAGTAGACCAAGTTCTCGGTTTATGTCCACAACCTTCTACTACATAAGTGAGAAGCATGATTTATAATCTAGAATTAGCTTTCACCATCTTAGAGGCGAGAAAGCAGCTCAGTATGTCAATATAGCAGCATAAGCTAGTTACTTCTGTGTAGGGATGATGTTTGATAAGAAATTATTGAGTTTGAGCCTATTATCGAACCGATTCCTTATCGATTCACTTATCGAGTCCAGATAGGTTGTTGTACATGGGAAAAAAAACAATATTTGGTTTAACAAAAGCTCACTTTTATTATAAAAGAAAAACATAAAATCTAACAAATATTGACTGTTACCCCCCCTAAAAAAAAAATCCATCCATCCATCCATTTTCTACCGCTTATTCCCTTTCGGGGTCGCGGGGGGCACTGGCGCCTATCTCAGCTACAATCGGGCGGAAGGCGGGGTACACCCTGGACAAGTCGCCACCTCATCGCAGGGCCTAAAAAAATAAAATAAAATAAAAAAAGATTGACTGTTGTTACCCAAAGTATATTAAGTGGGATTTTTCAGAAAAACAAATATATACAGTAACACAAAAACAACCTGTCTCTGTGATCACTATAGGTGTATAAATAATAATATAGTCTTAAATAAAATCAGTCCCTTGGGCACAAAACTGAAAATAATACAGCTCTCCAAAAAGTGCACTTCTGCTACTATTTGACATGACTGTTTGTTATGATGCTTTGACATTTTTGCACTTTATTTCTTGATTGAAAGAAAATTCTATGAAGAGAAAAGTTGTTTGCAAATGTGGTTACAATGCTAAAATATGAAAAGTTAAAGCTAAAAAAAGAAATACACTTCTTTGAGTTAACATTATTTCTTTATGAGCTAGGGCAGGGGTCGGGAACCTTTTTGGCCGAGAGAGCCAAAAAGCCAAATATTTCAAAAAGTATTTCCGTAAGAGCCATATAATATTTTTCTTAACACTGAACACAACTAAACGTGTGCATTTTTAAGTAAGATCAACTATTCTAGGGTATAAGAGGTCTCTTATTCTTTGTAATAATATTGTTATTGTGGAGGGGGCGTGGCCTGCGGGCCTGCAATGAACTGGGGTGTGCCAGGACAGGCCTCGAAATCAGCGACAGGTGCGTAGATGGTCCAGCTGGGCCTTGATATCTAATCACCTGTCGCTCTGTTATAAGCAGCAGCCAGTAGGGGAGGCGGGGTTGGGGCTGGAGCCAGAGCGCGAGCAAGAACGAAAGACCAAAATAAAATTGCTGGACACCAACCGAGAGACTTATTAAAAAACAAAACAATATTGTAACCCTGAAACAGGCTCTCATTTCGGTGCTTGGTGGTCTGAAGAACCCCCAGAGGGGCAAGCCCCACGCTAACCAATATTAAATAAATAACTTCTTAACATTACGCAACTTTTTGAACAGGTGCGGTAGAAAACGGATGGACGGAATACAAATGCATGAGAATGTTTTATATTTTGAACGTTATTTTTAACACTGTGATTACAAGTGGAATTATTCATTACTTATCGTGTTAAGCAACGTCAGCTCAGATTTATCCGAGAGCCAGATGCAGTCATCAAAAGAGCCACAGGTTCCCTACCCCTGAGCTAGGAAATATAACAACTAAACTACCCAGCATGCAACGGGAGTGACGAGCATGCGCGGTAGCCCCGAAAAGTGTTGTTGCATGTCGTCACCCGGCAGTAAACATCAAGAAGTCATTCAACACGCCTTGTCTGCATTATTTATAATTAGACTGACAACACATATACAGTGTGATTTTGCTTTGTTTACAAGGAAAGAAAAACAAAAGTAAAAAAAGTGGGATATGTTGTATTTATATGTATGTGCTGCGGTTGCTTTAAAGGGGAACATTATCACCAAACCTATGTAAGCGTCAATATATACCTTGATGGGGCAGAAAAAAGACCATATTATTTTTTCAACCGATTTCTGAACTCTAAATGGGTGACTTTTGGCGACTTAAACGCCTTTCTGTTTATCGCTCTTTTTGCGATGACGTCAGAATGTGACGTCGCCGAGGTAATACACCCGCCATTTTCATTTTTACATTACAAACACCGGGTCTCAGCTCTGTTATTTTCCGTTTTTTCGACTATTTTTTGGAACCTTGGAGACATCATGCCTCGTCGGTGTGTTGTCGGAGGGTGTAACAACACTAACAGGGAGGGATTCAAGTTGCACCACTGGCCCGAAGATGCCAAAGTGTCTGCCGCCAGACCCCCATTGAATGTGCCAGACTGTCTCCACATTTTACCGGCGATGACAGACATGGCACAGAGATGTATGGATAACCTGCAGATGCATTTGCAACGATAAAGTCAACGAAATCACAAAGGTGAGTTTTGTTGATGTATACTTATGTGCTAATCAGACATATTTGGTTGCGGCGTGACTGCCAGCTAATCGATGCTAACATGCTACGCTAATCGATGCTAAAATGCTATGTACCGGCGGTGCTAAAGCAGACATGGCACAGAGATGTATGGATAACTTGCAGATGCATTTGCAACTATAAAATCAACAAATTCACAAAGGTGAGTTTTGTTGATGTTGACTGCCACCCAATCGATGCTAACATGCTGCGCTAATTGATGCTAACATGCTACGCTAATCGACGCTAACATGCTATTTACCGGCGGTGCTAAAGCAGACATGGCACAGAGATGTATGGATAACCTGAAGATGCATTTGCAACTATAAAATCAACAAATTCACAAAGGTGAGTTTTGTTGATGTTGACTGCCAGCTAATCGATGCTAACATGCTATGCTAATCGATGCTAACATGCTACGCTAATCGACGCTAACATGCTATTTACCGGCGATGCTAAAGCAGACATGGCACAGAGATGTATGGATAACCTGCAGATGCATTTGCAACTATATTACGTTTCCTTCCACCCACATTTAATGCAAAAAAACACTTACCAATTGACGAATTTAAGTTGCTCCATTATCACAAAATGCGAAAGTCCTGATCGTTTGGTCCGCACATTTTACCGGCAATGCTAACGCAGCTATTCGGCCATGCTATGGCTATGAATAGCGTCAATAGCTATTCGCTCAATACCTTCAGTTTCTTCTTCAATACTTTCATACTCCAACCATCTGTTTCAATACATGCGTAATCTGTTGAATGGCTTGAGTCGCTGAAATCCGAGTTTGAATCCGAGCTAATGTCGCTATATCTTGCTGTGGTATTCCCATTGTTTGTTTACATTGGCAGCACTGTGTGACGTCACAGGGAAATGGCCAGTGTCTTCGCAGAGAGCCGAACATAAGGCACTTTAAAGCTTTATTTAGGGATATTCCGAGACCGGTAAAATTTTGAAAAAAAATACAAGCCACTGGGAACTGATTTTTATTGTTTTTAACCCTTTTGAAATTGTGATAATGTTCCCCATTAAGAACGTTGCGACAGCTGCCGTAAAGGAGGTGCGTTGCTAGCCTGGTTGCTATGTTTCCGGTTGGTGGTAAAAGTCTTGCTCATGTGTTTGTACCCTGCTCAAATCTCTCAGTAAAGTTATTCATTAGATTATGTCTTTTGTTTTGAACTTTATTACACCTTGGAGCGCTTTTTCCCGTCCGTTGTTTTCCTGCTTTCGCTATCTGCGCCTAATGACTGAGCTACGTGACGTCCTTTCTTGTGATGTCTCACAAAGCATTTCTGGTCGGGACGGATTCGAATAAAGAACCAACTCTTTTTCTTTACTATAGCGGTCTCGATAACAGGTACCGGTTATCAAAAAGGGGTTCGAGTGTGAAAACTCGGTTCTTTTCTTATCGAACAACCGGGAAAACCGGTTTCGAGTATCATCCCTACTTCTGTGATCAATGCGCCACTAAAAGTAGGTCCTTAACGTTAGAGCTTAAAATAACAATATCACTAATACTTGGTTAATATTCAGGTCACAAAATGTAAATGGAGTATTGTTGGCAGTTTTTGGATGTTTTTTTGGAGGACTTTGTGGGTCTAATAGAGGAGCTCCCATTGACTCCAATGTTAGCTGATTTTTGCTTACATTTATTTACGGAATAAAATTCATACAAATTAAAAACATATGTCTTACATAAGGATTGTGATAGATAGGCCACATTTTTAAAAGTGCAGTTTCCTTTGATTTTGTCAGATAAGTAAACGGTCCTTCAAATTAAAGATGAAAAACAATTGAGGTTGTTTATAGATATTATCCACTATGAAGTTACAGTAAAACTAAGCACACAAGGGAAAGTACATACATATACACATGAAGTACACATATGTGTACGAATCATGTTAACCACCAAAATATTTTCTCCTTCTCCAAAAGCCAATATCAAGTATCCTTTGTTGAGCTGACCGTATCGTCACACCCTTAGTTAAAAGCACACCATCCCCATGACATGACACTTCCACGTGATGTAGAACAGGAGTACAACATTTTAAACATACACACACATCTGAAGAATATTAAAAAATAAATATATTTGGTGGGCCAAACAAAATGACTCGGCGAACCAATGTTTGGTATGGGCGATATGACCTCAAATCTATATCCTAATAACAAATATTGTCACGATGTATCATTTGGTATATGATTGATTATAGAATAATTTTAAAACTGGTTACAAAAGCTTCTAATTTGGCAGCTGACGTATGCAGTAACATATTGTGTCGTTTGTTATTGTATTATTTCGTCAATAAATTCTTATTAATTTACTTGTTTATTTACTGTTATTATCTGGTTACCGTTACTTTATTTGAGAAAATAATACTGGAATCGATGTAATATTTTACTGCATATTTCAGCAACTAAATTAGGAGCCTGTGTAGCCTGTTTTAAAATGGTTCTATTAGTAATTCAATAGGAAATAATATATCGTAAAATCAATTTTAAACCATATCGTCTATCCATAGTAAAAAGTCCTGCTGCCCTGGTTGGTTTTTATTTTCCTGTGAATAATTTAAAGAGCAGCGTGTTTGTGCGTCACTGAGATTTCAAGACAGTTCATACGATAACTTGTTTTTCCTAAGTGCATGTAAAAGTACTGAATGCATTGTGTGACTGAGCAGAGATGGTGTGTTTGTCTTGCAGACGTCTGTGAAGAACATCTTCACCCTGAGCAACAGAAGTGGAGCTTCAGGATGCGGACAGAGGAGCCACAGCCCTCCCACATTAGGAAGGAAGAGGAATACCCACTGACATGCCATTTTAAAGAGGAAGAGGAGGACTCACTGATACCACAATTTAAAAAGGAAGTGGTGGATCCACTGACCTCTCACATTAAGGATGAAGAGGAGAAACACAGCATCAGTCAGCAGGGAGAGCATCTTGAAGGACTGGAGGAGTTTACAGTGATTAGTGTGATTGTGAAGAGTGAAGATGATGAGGTCAAAGGTGAGAGTGAGGAGAGGGGAGGGGGGGAGCCTCCAAGCAGCAGCTCAACTCAACACATGACAACAGAAGCTGATGGAGACCACTGTGGAGGATCACAAGCAGACAAGCTCTTAGCTCCACTATCAGATAGTGAGGACACAACGTCACACTCTCCTGACACTGATGATGAAGACTCTAAAGATGATGAGACATGTCACACTGACAACACACACTTCACATGTTCTCTCTGCGACAAAACTTTCAAATACCATTGTCGTCTGGTAGGACACATGAGAACACACACTGGAGAAAAACCTTTTTCATGTTCAATCTGCAGTAAAGATTTTACTGGAAGGCAATATTTCAAAACACACATGAGAATACACACTGGAGATAAACCTTTTTCCTGCTCCGAATGTGGTAAAAGTTTTTTAAGAAATCAAAGTTTGAAAGAGCACATGAGAATACACACTGGAGAAAAAACTTTTTCCTGTTTAGAATGTGGTAAAAGTTTTGTAAGAAATCACAATTTAAAAGTGCACATGAGAACACACACCGGAGAAAAAGTTTTTTCATGTTCAATCTGCGGTAAAGATTTTGCTCGAAGGGACCTTTTTAAAACACACATGAGAACACACACCGGAGAAAAACCTTTTTCCTGCTCAGAATGTGGTAAACGTTTTGTAATAAATCGAAGTTTAAAAGTACACAAGAGAACACACACTGGTGAAAAACCTTTTATATGTTCAGTATGTGGTAAAAGTTTTATAGAAAGACGACAATTAAAATTACACATGATAAAGCACTCTGGTGAAAAACCATACTCCTGTTCAAGCTGCAACAAAAGCTTTGGTCACCTAAACACTCTTACAGTACACATGAGAACACACACAGGTGAGAAAGTGTTGAGTTGCAGTTAGGGACGATACTCGAAACCGGTTTTCCCGGTTGTTCGATAAGAAAAGAACCGAGTCCTTGGACTCGAACCCCTTTTTGATAACCGGCACCCGTTATCGAGACCGCTATAGTAAAAGAAAAAGAGTTGGTTCTTTATTCGAATCCGTCCCGACCAGAAATGCTCCACAACGGACGGGAAAAAGCGCTCCAAGGTGTAATAAAGTTCAAAACAAAAGACATAATCCAATGAATAACTCAACTGAGAGATTTGAGCGGGGTGCAAACACGACCAAGCAGGCTCGCAACGCACCTCCTTTACGGCACCCCCAAGGGAGTAGGTTTGATTTTGAGATTGGTGGGGACACAAAAGTGCTCCTAGGCAGCACTCTGAAAGTTTACTTTTTTTTTTTTTTTACATTAGCAATCATAATTTCACATCATGCAGATGTTATAGAGCAGGGGTGTCAAACTCAAATACAGAGTGGACCAAAATTTAAAACTGAACAAAGGTTGAACAATTTGACCTTTTAAATAGGGACCCAAACAAGTTTTGCAATGAATATTGAACAAGCAAGGCTTAAATAGGTTCAGCACGGTGGACCAGAGGTTAGTGCATCTGCCTGACAATACGAAGGTCCTGAGTAATCCTGGGTTCAATCCCGGACTCGGGATCTTTCTGTGTGGAGTTTGCATGTTCTCCCCGTGACTGTGTGGGTTCCCTCCGGGTACTCCGGCTTCCTCCCATGGAACAGGCAGAGCTTATATAACGTAATAGTGCAAAATCAACTTTCAAAAAAACAAACGAAAAAACATCAGCGGTATATTAAATAAAATGTAATTAACAAAATGAATGCCTCTTTTCCATTGGCAGCCTTCTGAGGTAAATATCAACATTAACTTTTTCCACAGGCTAATAAATTGGAAAATAAAATAAAATATTAGGTGGGCGGGCTTTGGTGTATATTGTAGCATTCCGGAAGAGTTAGTGCTGCAAGGGGATCTGGGTATTTGTTCTGTTGTGTTATGGTGCGGGTGTTCTCCCGAAATGGGTTTTGTCATTCTTGTTTGGTGTGGGTTCACATTGTGGCGCATATTTTTTAACAATGTTAAAGTTGTTTATACGGCCACCCTCAGTGTGACCTGTATGGCTGTTGACCAAGTATGTGTGTGTGTGAAAGCCGCATATATTATGTGACTTGGCCAGCACGCTGTTTATATGGCGGAAAAAAGGACGTGACGACATGTTGTAAAGGACCGTGCTCCCAATATTGTTGTCCGGGTGGAAATCAGGAGAATGGTTGCCCAGGGAGATTTTCGGGAAGGGCGCTAAACTTCGGGAGTCTCCCGGGAAAATCGGGAGGGTTTGAACTTGTAAGTGTAGAATGTAGGCTAGCTTTTAAAAGCAGAATGAGTGACAGTGGGGACAGCCAATCACACGTAAATTAGCATGAAAGCGGCAACCAATCAGGGAGCGATATTTAGGTTAGAGGCGGGACTTCTAGCAGAGACCGACATTGAACCCTTTCTGTGCCATAATCATTGACTAAACATTACGGGCAGCGCTTGTATTGATGGTGACTACACAGTAGCGGCTGGATATTGGTAGGGAAGTGTCCCTAGCGTCCCTACCCAATTCTACGCCCTTGAACATATCCCCCTTTTTTAACTTTTGTTTGTCTTTCCTTGTAAACAAAGCAAAATCAAACTGTATATGTGTTGTCAGTCTAATTATAATGCAGAGGAGGCGTGTTGGCTGACTTCTTGAGGTTTACTGCCGGGTGACGACATGCAACAACACTTTGCATGCTCGTCACTCCCGTTGCATGCTGGGTAGTGTAGTCGTTATATTCCCTAGCTCATAAAGAAATAATGTTAACTCAAAGAAGTGTATTTCTTTTTTTAGCTTTAACTTTTCATATTTTAGCATTGTAACCACATTTGCAAACAACTTTTCTCTTCATAGAATTTTCTTTCAATCAAGAAATAAAGTGCAAAAATGTCAAAGCATCATAACAAACAGTCATGTCAAATAGTAGCAGAAGTGCACTTTTTGGAGAACTGCATTATTTTCAGTTTTGTGCCCAGGGGACTGATTTTATTTAACACTATATTATTATTTATACACCTATAGTGATCACAGAGACAGGTTGTTTTTGTCTTACTGTATATATTTGTTTTTCTGAAAAATCCCACTTAATATACTTTGGATAACAACAGTTAATATTTATCTATTTTATTTTTTTTTTTTAGGGGGGTAACAGTCAATATTTATTAGATTATATGTTTTTCTTATATAATAAAAGTGAGCTTTTGTTAAACCAAATATTGTTTTTTTTCCCATGTACAACAACCTATCTGGACTCGATAAGTGAATCGATTCGATAAGAGGATTCGATAATAGGCTCGAACTCAATAATTTCTTATCAAACATCATCCCTACACAGAAATATCTAGCTTATGCTGCTATATTGACATACTGAGCTGCTTTCTCGCCTCTAAGATGGTGAAAGCTAATTCTAGATTATAAATCATGCTTCTCACTTATGTAGTAGAAGGTTGTGGACATAAACAGAGAACTTGGGTCAACTTTGACTTCCAACTTAGACCTGGAGATGGCAAGAAAGACACAAAAATACGCTCTTTTGCACCCACCCTTTTTTAACCCTTTGTGAGGATTAATTCTTCATCTAAACGGGAAGATACGAACATCCCATCATCCCTAGTTGCAGTGTGTGTGGTGAAAGATTCTCTTCTAAGTCCCAGTGCTTCCCAGTCCCACACTTGTGTTTCTTCACAAGTGTGCTGGTGAGAACAGCAGCAGCAAATGAAGATGCAGGATTTGAAATAAACTGTCAAAACTTGAACTTTGACTTTCTAACAACATCAGCACATATAACATGTGTGACATCATTGTTGTGTGTGTAACACAATCTTGTTAATATGATTCTAACATTTATAGATTAGACACTTCAGATTAGTGCTTTTATTTCAGTCAAGTACATGAGTTAATATACACATTTGTGTACTTTAAAATGAACACAACAATTTGACTGAAAAGGGGAGAATAAACAGTACATAAAATATGTTACATACAATAAACATTTTATGTGTAGATATTCATAATTTAATTTTATACTTAATCATAATAGTGTTTTTATATAGGTTTTATTACTCAACTGGTACATATTTTATTTTGTAATTTTCCAATATATGATGTACATATTTGTTTTACATGTGTTCATACCTTTGCTTTTGAGTATACATAAATCCCTCTTAGTTCATATTTACTGGTTCACATCTGAAACATCTTCTGGACCACTTCTGGAAGCATATTATTATTTACTTTATACGTCATTTCAGCAGCAAGATCATTTACTTTTAAATATATGTGACTTTATGTATCATTTGTTGGGTCTCTATAATCCATTCTATAATCTTTATTACTTTCTTTGTGTAATATGAATATTGTTGTGTGATTGTTTTATATGTATGTCCCCAGACCTTTATGCAATAAACAATGTATGCTTCAACTAAAGTTGGGTACAATAATTGTAGTTAATATTTGTAAGTATGTATTTTATTCTATTTAGTATTGCACACAATTTCTGAAATGTTTTCTTTACATGTAGTGTCCAGCTTACTTCATCATCTATATTAACTCCTAAAAATGTGATGACCTTTATTCCTTTCATTTCAATATTATCCATCTTAATTTGTGTTTTACATTTTTACAATCTCCAAATATGATATATTTAGTTTTATTGAAGTTTAGTGACAGTTTATTGATGTGCAGCCATCTTTTTATGGTCAAGTTCTCTCTGGATAAAATAAGATGAGAGTTAAATCTGTCACGCCTGTAATTTATGTTTTGGTCATGCGATGTTTAGTTTTTGGACAATCAGTCACGTTTTGCCCTTCCTGGTTTTTTTTTGTTTCCATGTCAACGCATTAGTTTTCACCTTGTCACGTCCCTGTTCTCAGCCTCACACCTGTTTTCACTAATGATCATAGCTATTTCAGTCACTCTTTTTCTTGTCTTCGTCCTGGGATCTTCTCACACACTCGCACGCACCCTACCCATGCTGTTCAAACCTTCACGTCCTCGTCCACAGTTCCATGCCGAGTAAGTTTGTATATAGTCATGCCATTGTGCTGTTTTGTTTTAAGTATAGTATAGATTATTATCCGCCACAGAGCGCGTCCTTGATTTGCCTTTTTGTAGTTTGTTTGTTTATTTAATAAATCATGTACCTGAATTCACGCCTGGCTCGTCCTGTAATCCCGCTGCGTCGAAGGAGGACACACAATCCATGTCCAGGTCTGACAAAATCAAGCGGTAATAAAGGTGAAGAATGGAAGATTATTATATACATAATTATATATAGTTACACTCAGTAGTGACAATTAAAGACACTTTCATCCTGTTCATTTGAGCAAAGAAAAAGAGTAAAATGTAATATTCTAAACAATAGAAGAATATTAATATCAGCTGTCAATATTCCAACATTGTGAAGCTGAGCTATGGTAAAAAAAAACATATTCAGCTTTAAAGGCTTTATGAGAGTGATGTAATTATCAGAATCAGAAATACTTTATTAATCCCCGAGTGGAAATAAACATTTTCATTAACATGTGAATATTCAATGTAATAATGTATGATATTAAAACCATAATAAAGTGGTACGTTTGGGGATGTGTAATATTGTTTGTATGAACATCCTGGATGTTTTTGTTCTAGAATTGTTTTAATAAGTAGACAGTGAAAAAAATGAGGCAGTTTGTTTTAAGCCTGTTTATGAATAAATAAAGATAATTAAAATACCAAAATGGAGCTTACATCCTCAGTGATCTGAACTCCAGCAGTAAAGATGAGATAAATAATGTGGAAAGGTCAGAAGTCAAATGTTTCTTCAGGTAATACATGGAGCCTCTGCTGCCACCCAGCGGCCGTTGGAAAGAATGCATACATTTTGTTTTGACGTCCTTAAAGCTACTTTTTTTACTTTCTGTCCTGTTTGTGTCCAAGTCTGTAGTGTGGGACATAGGACAGAAGGAGGACATTTTGTTAATAGCCCGTGGAGGGCAGCAATACACCTAAGATGTTCTTCTAGTCCGCTGGAAATAGAAAGAAGAAGAAGGAGGAAAAAACAAGATGGCGTTTGATGGAGAAAGTCTAAACGTGGGCATTATAGTTCTGTATTTTTAATCAGTGCATACATGTGCACATATATGTCCTTTAATAGAGTAAACTTCAACAATAATTGTTTGTATCAGAACACACTTTGTATTTAACACCACGACCATTCTTAAATATGTTGTAAGAATGTGGGTGTTGTTGAGACGATGATGCAGGTGTTCCGTCAAATTTAGCTACCTGAAAAAATGTGTTACTTATTCTAGTTTATTCGTAAAATAAATTGTCTTCCTAAATTAAAGTCTCCTTATTTTATCCAGACAGTCATTAGAACAAAAGACCCTGGGAGGACTTTGCCCTTTAAAAGGGAAACCTATTCACTGTGGCAGGACAGTATCAAGATGAATTCATCACATTTGTATAATGGGCTATGAGGCATTTTATTCTCATTGTCCAGCCCTTACCTTTGGGCTGATACTGAGGGCGACTGTGTTGACCAGTTTGACGCCTGCAAATGATTGAATGTCCAGTATCAATCAATCAATCAATGTTTACTTATATAGCCCTAAATCACTAGTGTCTCAAAGGGCTGCACAAACCACTACGACATCCTCGGTAGGCCCACATAAGGGCAAGGAAAACTCACACCCAGTGGGACATCGGTGACAATGATGACTATGAGAACCTTGGAGAGGAGGAAAGCAATGGATGTCGAGCGGGTCTAACATGATACTGTGAAAGTTCAATCCATAATGGATCCAACACAGTCGCGAGAGTCCAGTCCAAAGCGGATCCAACACAGCAGCGAGAGTCCCGTTCACAGCGGAGCCAGCAGGAAACCATCCCAAGCGGAGGCGGATCAGCAGCGCAGAGATGTCCCCAGCCGATACACAGGCAAGCAGTACATGGCCACCGGATCGGACCGGACTCCCTCCACAAAGGAGAGTGGGACATAGGAGAAAAAGAAAAGAAACGGCAGATCAACTGGTCTAAAAAGGGATTCTATTTAAAGGCTAGAGAATACAAATGAGTTTTAAGGTGAGACTTAAATGCTTCTACTGAGGTAGCATCTCGAACTGTTACCGGGAGGGCATTCCAGAGTACTGGAGCCCGAAATGAAAAAGCTCTACAGCCCGCAGACTTTTTTTGGGCTTTGGGAATCACTAATAAGCCGGAGTCCTTTGAAGGCAGATTTCTTGCCGGGACATATGGTACAATACAATCGGCAAGATAGGATGGAGCTAGACCGTGTAGTATTTAATAATAAGTAGTAAAACCTTAAAGTCACATCTTAAGTGCACAGGAAGCCAGTGCAGGTGAGCCAGTATAGGTGTATATGTATGTATATATGTATATAAAGGTATATACAGTATAGGTATATATATGTATATAAAGGTATATACAGTATAGGTATATATGTATGTATATATATATATATATAAATAAAGGTATATACAGTACAGGTATATATGTATGTATATATGTATATAAAGGTATATACAGTACAGGTATATATGTATGTATATATATATATAAAGGTATATACAGTACAGGTATATATGTATGTATATATGTATATAAAGGTATATACAGTATAGGTATATATGTATGTATATATGTATATAAAGGTATATACAGTACAGGCGTAATGTGATCAAACTTTCTTGTTCTTGTCAAAAGTCTAGCAGCCGCATTTTGTACCAACTGTAATCTTTTAATGCTAGACATGGGGAGACCCGAAAATAATACGTTACAGTAATCGAGACGAGACGTAACAAACGCATGGATAATGATCTCAGCGTCTTTAGTGGACAGAATGGAGAGAATTTTAGCGATATTGCGGAGATGAAAGAAGGCCGTTTTAGTGACGCTTTTAATGTGTGCCTCAAAGGAGAGAGTTGGGTGGAAGATAATACCCAGATTCTTTACCGTGTCGCCTTGTTTAATTGTTTGGTTGTCAAATGTTAGAGTTGTATTATTAAATAGAGTTCGGTGTCTAGCAGGACCGATAATCAGCATTTCCGTTTTTTTGGCGTTGAGTTGCAAAAAGTTAGCGTACTGTAGAAATGTGTTTGGATATGACAATCCCTTTATTCCAAGCTATCAAAATGAAATGAAATGTAGCTTCTAGAACATGATGTATGCTGACCTTGAATGGCACATTGTCACAGCAGCGAGACCTGACCACACACCACACCACACGCTCCAAAACTGTTTGTCCTCCATGCAATCGCCCCCCGAGTCTTCCCAGCTGAACACAATTAAAGGAGGCTACCATGGCAACCGCACCATAGCAACAGTCCCATACCTGTCCACACTTCCTGTTTCACAAAAGTAAAGTGGGCAGAGCAATCTGCTGAAAGGGAAATTCTGCATAAAGTGATGCCAGCAATCAATCAGAGAAAACTAAATAAAAACAATACAAACAAATAAGGAAATTTGGCTCCAACAGTCAGTTTTCCTCTTTTGGTGCAGTTGACCTTGTTCTTACATTTCTCCTTCCTCCTAGAGTTCCTGTGTTGCCCTTGTGGGCGGAGTTGTGGGACGTGCACAGCTGCTTCCAAGTGACCCTGGTGCTACTTAAGCAGCACCTTGACAGCTGGATGGCACTCGGTGGTTCCACTCCACGCCAGTTGATTCCGTGCTTCCAGTATTTTGCTACCTTGGCCATTCCCAGTGCCATCCATCTTGGTGTTGTTTTGTAGTGTGCACGTCTTGTAACTCCAAACCAACCTGAGTTTATTTTTGTACACAAGTAGCTTTTTTTTCCCCCACAATGCACATTTTGTCTTCTCTCTTTCGCACCGTCGCTTTTTGTTTCTTCCTGTTTGGATTGTTTTGGTGAGTAAATTTCCGCAGTAAAAGAAGTGTTTTACTCAGCGTCCTGTGCATCCTTGGGTTCCTCTACTGTGTTGAACAGCACTCTGACTGAAGGAGTTTCTCCAAAACGCAACACCCTTTGGTGGACAAGTTTGTGATGAAAGGCTATACATATAAAATGAAAGGGACAAGTGGTAGAACAAATGGATGGATGTACAGTTAAGATCTGTGGGATGATGTACATTAATGACTTTTCCCTAACATTCCAAACTTTCCCATGTTTTCTGAAATTGATGTTTGAGGGGTTCTAAAAAAAGGGGGGGGGGACACTTTAGAAAACAATTGTCATGTGTAGTTTTTTAATAAGATATGTAGATTATTAAAAACAAAACTATCCTTCATAACTTTCCACATATAATGTTGCCATTTTCTCTAATCTACATATTGCATAAAGGGGACATACATATAAAACTTTATTCATATTACAAAAGAGAGTAATAAAGACAATTAAAACAATGGATTATTGAGACCCAACAAATGATTCATAAAGTCCAACATTTGAAAAGTAAATTACTTTGTAAAAAAGATAACTGCTCAAATGATGTATAAAGTAAATAATAATATGCTTCCAGAAGTGGTCCAGAAGATGTTTCAGATGTGAACCAGTAAATATGAACTAAGAGGGATTTATGTGTACTCAAAAGCAAAGGTATGAACACATGTAAAACAAATATGTACATCATATAAAGGAGTTCATCTATAACATCATTAAAAATTAAAAATGATTTCTGAATACCTCTATACACAAAAAGAGTATTTGTAACATGTTTTTTCCTGTTTATTCTCACCTTTACAGTCAAAGTGATGTGTTTATTTTTAAATAAAAGTACACAATGTTGTATATTAAAACATGTACTTGACTGAAAAAAGCAATAATCTAAACTACATAATCTATAAATGTTAGAATCTATGTGCTGATGTTGTTAGAAAGTCAAAGTTAAGATTTGACAGTTTATTTCAAATCCTGCATCTTCATTTGCTGCTGCTGTTCTCACCAGCACACTTGTGTTTCTTACACTGGTACTTAGAAGAGAATCTTTCACCACACACACTGCAACTCCACACTTTCTCACCTGTGTGTGTTCTCATGTGTCTTTTCAAATGCTGTCTTTGTATAAAACTTTTACAACATACCGAACATGTTTAAGGTTTGTCTCCAGTGTGTGTTCTCATGTGTCTTTTCATATGCGCAATTTGTATAAAACTTTTACAACATACCGAACATGAAAAAGGTTTTTCTCCAGTGTGTGTTCTCATGTGTACATTTAAAAGTTGATGTCTTACAAAACTTTTACCACACTCTGAGCAGGAAAAAGGTTTTTCTCCAGTGTGTCTTCGCATGTGTCTTTTCAAATCATTCTGATGCGTAAAACTTTGACCACATTCTGAGCAGGAAAAAGGTTTTTCTCCAGTGTGTGTTCTCATGTGTGTTTTCAAATAGTCTCTTCGAGTAAAAGCTTTACCACAGATTGCGCATGAAAAGGCTTTTTCTCTGGTGTGTGTTCTCATGTGTCTTTTCAAATCGTGGTTATGCGTAAAACTTTTGCCACATTCTAAGCAGGAAAAAAGTTTTTCTTCAGTGTGTATTCTCATGTGTATTTTCAAATAGTCACTTCGAGTAAAGCCTTTACCACAGATTACACATGAGAAAGCTTTTTCTCCAGTGTGTATTCTCATGTGTCTTTTCAAATCGCTAGGATATTTAAAAGTTTTGCCGCAGAGAGAACACGTGATGTGTGTGTTGTCAGTGTGACATGTCTTATCATCTTTAGAGTCTTCATCATCAGTGTCAGGAGAGTGTGACGTTGTGTCCTCACTATCTGATAGTGGAGCTAAGAGCTTGTCTGCTTGTGATCCTCCACAGTGGTCTCCATCAGCTTCTGTTGTCATGTGTTGAGTTGAGCTGCTGCTTGGAGGCTCCCCCCCTCCCCTCTCCTCACTCTCACCTTTGACCTCATCATCTTCACTCTTCACAGGGACACCAGTCACTGGCATCTTGGTGACATCAACCTCCTCCAGTCCTTCAAGATGCTCTCCCTGCTGACTGATGCTGTGTTCCTCCTCTTCCTCTTTGATGTAAGAGGTCAGTAGATCCACCTCTTCCTCTTTAAAATGGGGGATCAGTGGGTATTCCTCTTCCTTCTTAATGTGGGGGGGCTGTGGCTCCTCTGTCCGCATCCTGAAGCTCCACTTCTGTTGCTTAGGGTGAAGATGTTCTTCACAGACGTCTGCAAGACAAACACACCATCTCTGCTCAGTCACACAATGCATTCAGTACTTTTACATGCACTTAGGAAAAACAAGTTATCGTATGAACTGTCTTGAAATCTCAGTGACGCTGCCGGGAGACATAGTCTTCCCAACGTGTCCTGGGTCTTCCCTGTGGCCTCCTACCGGTTGGACGTGCCCTAAACACCTCCCTAGGGAAGCAATCAGGTGGCATCCTGACCAGATGCCCGAGCCACCTCATCTGGCTCCTCTCCATGTGGAGGAGCAGCGGCTTTACTTTGAGTTCCTCCCGGATGGCAGAGCTTCTCACCCTATCTCTAAGGGAGAGACCCGCCACCCGGCGGAGGAAACTCATTTCGGCCGCTTGTACCCCTGATCTTATCCTTTCGGTCATGACCCAAAGCTCATGACCATAGGTGAGGGTGGGAACGTAAAACAACCGGTAAATTGAGAGCTTTGCCTTCCGGCTCAGCTCCTTCTTCACCACAACGGATCTGTACAACGTCCGCATTACTGAAGACGCCGCACCGATCCGCCTGTCGATCTCACAATCCACTCTTCCCTCACTTGTGAACAAGACTCCTAGGTACTTGAACTCCTCCACCTGTAGTAGAAGGTTGTGGACATAAACCGAGAACTTGGTCAACTTTGACTTCCAACTTAGACCTGGAGATGGCAAGAAAGACACAAAAATACACTCTTTTGCACCCACCCTTTTTAACACATCGTGAGCATTAATTCTTCATCTAAACGGGAAGATATGAACATCCCATCAGTCGGCATCCCAGTGAGAGCAGACATTGTATGCTTAAAATGAGCAAGATATGTAAATATGACATGTTATTAAGAATGTTACTGCATTACATATATACTTACAGTGTGTATTTAAAATGTTGAAGGGGGTTTTAGGATGTTATTTAGAGCACTTTATAGGCAGAATAGAGCGGCTACCAATGACTCAATTGTTAGCTAACTTTTGCTAAGGTTTATTTTCTATTGATGATGCATTAACCATCGACCTGCTCAGTGGCCTTGTGGTTAGAGTGTCTGCCCTGAGACTGGAAAGTCAGGAGTTCAAACCCGGACCAAGTTATACCAAAGACTATAAAAACGGACCCCATTGTGTGCTTGCTTGGCACTCAGCATCAAGGGTTGGGGGTTAAATCACCAAATGATTCCCGAGCGCGGCCTCCACTGCCCTCACCTCCCAGGGGGTGAACTTGGGGATGGGTCAAATGCAGAGGATCATTTCACCACACCTGGTGTGTGACTACCGTTGGGACCTTAACTTTAACTTACATAGGGACTGTGAATGATTCCAAAAAGTGCAGTTCCCCTTGAAATGAGAAAATAGAACAACAAGATATCCTCTGAAGTGAATTATATTTATGTAGCGCTTTTCTCTAGTGACTCAAAGGGCTATACATAGTGAAACCCAATATCTAAGTTACATTTAAACCAATGTGGGTGGCACTGGGAGCAGGTGGGTAAAGTGTCTTGCCCAAGGACACAATGGCAGTGACGAGGATGGCAGAAGCTGGGATCGAACCTGGAACCCTCAGGTTGCTGGCACGGCCACTCTCCCAACCGCGCCACGTCATCCCCTAAATTAAATCCAAATAAACGTTTAAATTATTTTGTTAAGATATCTGGCTTGTATCTTCAGTATGGAAATAAATCGTTATGAATTTATCTATATGATAACCTAATCGATATTCCTTACCAGTATTTATCGGTACTACATGTAATTTGTGGAAATAAAAAAGGCTGATTTGTCTTGTTTGTTGAATTTATACACAATATATGTAAAACCAATGTTTAAAGGGGAACATTATCACAATTTCAAAAGGGTTAAAAACAATAAAAATCAGTTCCCAGTGGCTTGTTGTATTTTTTTAAGTTTTTTTCAAAATGTTACCGGTCTCGGAATATCCCTAAAAAAAGCTTTAAAGTGCTTGATTTTCGCTATTTGCGATGCGACTATCCATTTCCCTGTGACGTCACACAGTGCTGCCAATGTAAAATAAACAACGGCGAATACCACAGCAAGATATAGCGATATTAGCTCGGATTCAGACTCGGATTTCAGCAGCTTAAGCGATTCAACAGATTACGCATGTATGAAACAGATGGTTGGAGTATGAAAGTATTGAAGAAGAAACTTAAACTATTGAGCGAATAGCTATTGACGCTATTCATAGCCATAGCATGGCCGAATAGCTGCGTTAGCATCGCCGGTAAAATGTGCGGACCAAACGATCAGGACTTTCGCATCTCTTGACACTGGAGCAACTTAAATCCTTCGATTGGTAAGTGTTTTTTTCGCATTAAATGTGGGTGGAAGGAAACGTAAAATAGTTGCAAATGCACCTGCAGGTTATCCATACATCTCTGTACCATGTCTGCTTTAGCACCGCCGGTAAATAGCATGTTAGCATCGATTAGCATAGCATGTTAGTATCGATTAGCTGGCAGTCAACATCAACAGAACTCACCTTTGTGAATTCGTTGACTTTATAGTTGCAAATGCATCTGCAGGTTGTCCATACATCTCTGTGCCATGTCTGCTTTAGCACCGCCGGTAAATAGCATGTTAGCGTCGATTAGTGTAGCATGTTAGCATTGATTAGCTGGCAGTCACGCCGCAACCAAATATGTCTGATTAGCACATGTCAACTTCAACAAAACTCACCTTTGTGATTTTGTTTAATTTATCCTTGCAAATGCATCTGCAGGTTATCCATACATCTCTGTGCCATGTCTGTCATCGCCGGTAAAATGTGGAGACACTCTGGCACATTCAATGGGGGTCTGGCGGCAGACACTTTGGCATCTTCAGGCCAGTGGTGCAACTTGAATCCCTCCCTGTTAGTGTTGTTACACCCTCCGACAACACACCGACGTGGCGTGATGTCTCCAAGGTTCCAAAAAATAGTCGAAAAAACGGAAAATAACAGAGCTGAGACCCGGTGTTTGTAATGTGTTGAAAATGAAAATGGCGGCTGTATTACCTCGGAGACGTCACATTCTGACGTCATCGCCTCCAGCGAGATAAACAGAAAGGCGTTTAATTCGCCAAAAATCACCCATTTAGAGTTCAGAAATCGGTTGAAAAAATATATGGTCTTTTTTCTGCACCATCAAGGTATATATTGACACTTACATAGGTCTGATGATAATGTTCCCCTTTAAGTTCACTTTGGAATTCAACTGTGAGGTGCACTTCCTCCTTTAGACAGCAAGGGGGCAGCATTGCTTAGTTTACAGTAATGTCCATGTTAACAAGAGACAACAAGGAGTTCCTTTCAAGACTACTTTACAAGCTAGCTCGGTGAGGATTGCAAATGTGTTCATCTGCTCGAATCTCGTGCCAAACAAAGTATCATCGCTATGTATCATTGGGTAGTATGTTAATATTTGATTGAGTTGCATTATTTGTTGGCTGTGATGTAATTTGGGACGTTTATGGCCAAAAGTCAGTCATGCTCATTTTCGTAATTTATACAGTGAAGTGAATGTTAGCATAGTAAGCTAGTTTGCTGTAGAGCACTTAAATTACATATTTTGTGGCGTTTAAGTTCATTACACAGCATAATTCATGTTTTATTGGAGCATGCTTGTGTGTGTAAGTGGCTGTGTGTGCATGTCTGTAATGTAAGCATCCTTTCTGCTTGTATGCTTTCAGTTTGACCCTTTTTAAGGTCAATAAACCCGTGGACTAGAAGACGTATTTCAGAGTGTTTGATCAAGCCAATATTTTTATACACAACGAGGGCGGCACAAAGGCATTTTAAATAGTGTTAAATATTAACACTATTGAAGAATAATGTTAATAATAAATATAAAGTGAGTAAATATGTGAGAGTAAGAAGTAAACAAACCTGTTCTGTGTAACACAACTTGATGTTTTTGATGTTGTCGCTCCTTCTCCTCTTTTGTTGGACAAAGTTCCTCCTCGTACTCTGCTATGTTTCTTTCGCACATTTTCACACAATCACAACACTTTACACTCACACTTGATCTCTGCTTAGCGATGTGTTTTGATCACTTCCGCCTCTCTTTGTTAGCAGCTAACAAGCTAAGCTAACAAGCTAAGCTAAGCTAGCTGGAGAAGCATCAAAGTGCGCTCAGGCTAATATAACCGGATGCAAACAGTTATTAACGATGTTTACTCTATTTACTAGAGTGTAATAAAGGACATATATGTGTACATGGAGGCACAGATTAAGAACACTGAACTGTGACGACTGCAATAACGTCTTCACCGTCAGACGCCATCTTGCTTTATCCTCGCCGTGTTTGGTTCGCGCGCAGTTTTGTCAGATCTCGCGAGAGAAACAAGTAAGCAGCTCTCTCTTCAAGATCTCGCGAGAGAAACAAGTAACTTTCCCCCACTACCCCGGTACAACTATTTCAACAGTCTGAAAATTTCTTCTTTCAAGAGAAAAAGCACTATATAAATATAATTCACGATAAAAAAAAATTAAAAATTTGTTTTTATTAAATCAACATAAAAAACACAATATACACTTAGAAATAGTGCACCAACCACAAAAAACTGCCTTTTTCATGACAAAAACGTCCCTTTTTCATGACAAAGAAGAAAAGAAAAAAAAAGGACACCCCCCCCCCCGGGCCGCGGGACAAATTATTAAGCTTTGACCGGTCCGCGGATACAAAAAGGTTGGGGACCACTGCTCTAAACAACAACAAGAAAGGCTAAAACAACAACATTCCAATCAAACCGTTTAAATTATGAGACTGTATTGTCTTCACTATATATCAACATTGACATCAACATAAAAATGTTTTGACCTGTGGATCGGACTGGTCGGCGGATGACATCTTGTTAGCATTGAAGCCTGTTGGTCCGATGGATCAAGTTCGATTGCTTCTGTCTGAGCACAAGTACTACACACTCCACTCGATATTAGCCAAAAAAAGGCCGATAATGACCTCGTGGGTCATTCATTGAAGACACTTTCACTGTACTACATATTATTTAAATATGTTTACTTTAAACTGATTAATATGTAAACATATATACTGATATACGTGTTCTTTGGATACAGTTTAAGTCGAGTTCCGTGTTTACAACTACATTACCCGTCGTTCCTTTCGCCACCGTTGTTTCGTATTTGAAACTGCTAAACCGCAAAAGACCAACCAGGATTCGCCTTGCCTTCTTCTGTGTTGTCTTGTTAAAAATAACATTTTACTCCTTATTACCATCAAACTATCTACGTATTCGTCGGATACAGTTTGAGAGTTCCGGTCGCAGTGTCCGCAAGGTGAAATACACCACTTCACGGGGCTACCGCGCATGCTCGTCACTACTGTTGCATGCTGGGTAGTGTAGTTCTTATGCTCCCTAGCTCAAACCATCACAAGTATGACTCTTTGGCCGCCCATAAGTACGCATGCGTGGAGGACATGTGCTCTACAGCAAAGTCGTCCTTTACTCCACACACACTTCTAAGCCTCGGCACATCTCCTAACTACACTTTATTCCTCCTCCGTGTCAGGATAAACTCCTCTCGTCTCAGCCAACTTTGGAGATTATTTGGCCCGCTTAGCTTGCTAGTTTGTTTTAGCGCGCTAGTTAGCTTAGCATGCTAGTTAGCTTAGCTTGTTAGCCGCTAACAAAGAGACGCAGATTTGATCAACACGTCGCTTAGTTAAGATCAAGTGTGAGTGCAAAGTGTTGCGATTGTGTGAAAATGTGCGAAAGAACCATAGCAGAGAACAAAGACGAACTTTCTCGGGCAAAAGAAAAGAACAAGAGACTATGTCAACTATTGGAGGCTGTTTTCAAGAAACCTCAAGTTGTGTTACACAGAACAGGTTTGTTTACTTCGCACTCTCACATCTTTACTAACTTTATATTTCATCATGAACATGACGTGTTTTCAGCAGTCATTTCCATTAGATCAGGGGTGTCCAAACTTTTTCCACAGAGGGCCAAACACGGAAAAATTTAAGCATGCGGGGCCATTTGGATATTTTTTTTTTACATTTTCAAACCATAACAAAATATATGGATTTTTTTAATCCTTAAGGCTCCTGGGGAGCATAGAGTCAGTCACTAAAATGTTAAAAAATAAGTCAAATTAATATTTTTTATTTAATGATTACAGTAAATCTCTATATCTACTTGAAGTTGATATAAAGTAAAATAAATAAGGTTTTATGCCTTTTCTGTCAAAGACAACTTTGTTTTTTTATAGTAAAACTGAAATATGCAGTATTTAGAAAGAAAACTTTGTTTTTTATAGTAAAACTGAAATATGCAGTATTTAGATAGATTAGATTCGATTAGATAGTACTTTATTTATTCCATCAGGAGAGTTCCTTCGGAAAAATTAACAATTTCCAGCACAATCCCATAGATATTACTTTATTGATTCCTTCAGAAGAGTTCCTTTATTTAGCAATTAAAGCCCTCAAAGATGAATAATGCAGGACACCATTGATTTTAATTATTTAATATTTTTGGTTAATCACAGTGAAAAGTTAAATAAAATCCTACTAAATATATTTGAGATCCGAAAGGTTCCCCGCTCATAAAGTGATGCATTTTTATTAGATTTTTTTTTTTTTTAACTTTTAACACTTAAATTTCAAGATCAACTTCCGATATATCTGTCGATTTTAAGTTTGAACTATTATTTCGTTTATTTTATGCTCTTTTGTCAAAACTTTGATGTTTTTTAATGGCAACCACACAACATATGCAATATTTTTTTCCACATAAAACATTTTAAAGTGATGATTTATAAGTAATAATTCATTATAACGTAGATTTTTTTCGTCCTTTTTTTTTCTTGAGCAATGGAAAAAAAGAAAATAAAGACAAAAGGGAGAAAAAAAACTGCCTGTATGGCAGCTTTGTGTCAACATTGCCACTTTTTCTCATTAGATTTCACCTCATTTTCCTTTTTTTTAAATGTTTTATTTTTTATTTTTGCAATACTATCAATTTTGCAATTTTTGCAGAATGTGTGGCGGGCCGGTAAACGATTAAATGGCCCCCGGTCCGCACTTTGGACACCCCTGCATTAGATAATGTCCAAATAGAGGTGATTTGGCACACTTATAATTAAAAAAACAAAAATAATGTTGTTTTTCATCAGATATGTACTAGTATTGTATATGTGGATGGGGGCCCTGCTTTGGTAATAATGTGTACCCCTTTCAGAGATCACATTTAGTTCCACTTTAAACATTCACATGATCCACAATGAGATGAGATGGTATAACATAAACAGTTGTGGAACCGTTTGGGTATAACAAAATGGTGTCTGCCAATGTAGTTTACAATGTCACTACGTAAGTACTTTTTTCACCAAGTAGCACCTCAGAAAATACTTGGATTTCCAAGTACCCCCATCATGAACAGCAATGAAATACAGTAGCATAGTAGGCCTTAATTATTCATTAAAAACAAGGAAGACACATTATTTAACGAGTATATTTAATAATTTTAAATACTGTTGCAGTACCCACAGTTTGAACAGTAACACTGTTTGCATGTAGGAAAATAAAATACTGTACTTAAAGGGGAACATTATCACAAATTCAAAAGGGTTAAAAACAATAAAAATCAGTTCCAGTAGCTTGTTGTATTTTTGGAAGTTTTTAAAAAATTGTTACCTGTCCCGGAATATCCCTAAATAAAGCTTTAAAGTGCCTTATTTTCGCTATCTCCGAAACCACTTTCCATTTCCCTGTGACGTCATACAGGGCATCCAATACAAACAAACAATGGGAATACCACAGCAAGATATAGTGACATTAGCTCGGATTCAGACTCGGATTTCAGCGGCTTAAGCGATTCAACAGATTACGCATGTATTGAAACAGATGGTCGGAGTATGGAGGCAGATAGCGAAAACGAAATTGAAGAAGAAATTGAAGCTATTGAGCGAATAGCTATTGACGCTATTCGGCCGTAGCGTGGGTGTACCTAATGAAGTGGCCCATAGCATGGCTGCCTTATTAGCATCGCCGGTAAAATGTGCTGACCAAACGATCAGGACTTTTGCATCTTGTGACACTGGAGCAACTTAAATCCGTCGATTGGTAAGTGTTTGTTTCGCATTAAATGTGGGTATCTAGTTTCAAATGTACATACAGCTAGCGTAAATAGCATGTTAGCATCGATTAGCGTAGCATGTTAGCATCGATTAGCTGGCAGTCATGCCGTGACCAAATATGTCTGATTAGCACATAAGTCAACAACGTCAACAAAACTCACCTTTGTGATTTCGTTGACTTAATGGTTGCAAATGCATCTGCAGGTTATCCATACATCTCTGTGCCATGTCTGTCTTAGTATCGCCGGTAAAATGTGCAGACACTCTGGCACATTCAATAGGGGTCTGGCGGCAGATTTCTTGCCAGTGGTGCAACTTGAATCCCTCCCTGTTAGTGTTGTTACACCCTCCGACAACACACCGACGAGGCATGATGTCTCCAAGGTTCCAAAAAATAGTCGAAAAAACGGAAAATAACAGAGCTGAGACCCGGTGTTTGTAGTGTGAAAATAAAAATGGCGGGTGTATTACCTCGGTGACGTCACGTTCTGACGTCATCGCTAAAAGACCGATAAACAGAAAGGCGTTTAATTTGCCAAAATTCACCCATTTAGAGGTCGGAAATCGGTTAAAAAAATACATGGTCTTTTTTCTGCACCATCAAGGTATATATTGACGCTTGCATAGGTCTGCTGATAATGTTCCCCTTTAAAGGCCTACTGAAATGAGATGTTCTTATTCAAACAGGGATAGCAGGTCCATTCTATGTGTCATACTTGATCATTTCGCGATATTGCCATATTTTTGCTGAAAGGATTTAGTAGAGAACATCGACAATAAATTTCGCAACTTTCGGTCGCTAATAAAAAAGCCTTTGCCTGTACCGGAAGCAGCAGCCAATGTGCGTGTGAGGGCTCCTCACATCCGCACATTGATTACAATCATAGACACCAGCAGCGCGAGCGATTCTGACTGAGAAAGCAACAATTTCCCCATTAATAGCAGCGAGGATGAAAGATTCGTGGATGAGGATAGTGAGAGTGAAGGACTAGAAGAAAAACAAAAATAAAGACGATGGCAGTGGGAGCGATTCAGATGTTATTAGACACATTTACTAGGTTAATTTTGGAAAATCCCTTATCTGATTATTGTGTTACTAGTGTTTTAGTGAGATTATAAAGTCATACCTGAAAGTCGAAGGGGTGTGGTGACCGCCAGTGTCTCTGAGTGAAGCCATGGAGGAGCCAAGAAAGTCGCAGCTGCCTCTTTGACAGCTGCTGCAGGAAGAACGACACAAGCTCCGCTCATGTTTACGGTAAGAGACGACTTATTACCACAATATTTTTTGAACCGAAACCTGCCGGTTGACATGTGGTAGAGAAACATGTTGGCTTGACCGCTCTGTTCCATGTTAAAGCTTCACAACAATCAAAGAAACACCGGCCGCTTTCCACCAACAGCATTCTTCCTTGACGTCTCCATTATTAATTGAACAAGTTGCAAAAGATTCAGCAACACAGATGTCCAAAATACTGTGTAATTTTGCGATTAAACCAGATGACTTTTAGCCGTGAGTGGTGCTGGGATAAAATGTCCGCTACAACCAATAACGTCACAAGCAGGCGTCATAAAAAACGTCATCATTCCGCGACATTTTCAACAGGAAACTTCGCAGGAAATTTAAAATTGCAATTTAGTAAACTAAAGCGGCCGTATTGGCATGTGTTGCAATGTTAATATTTCATCATTGATATATAAACTATCAGACTGTGTGGTGGGTAGTAGTGGCTTTCAGTAGGCCTTTAAATAATATGCAGTGCACACCAGATATATTCTAGGATGCAGCTTCCTCAGTTGACCTCTGACCTGGTCCACAGAGATGACTATTGTCTGGTTGAGGAGGAGTAGGGGGGTGCAGTCATGGCTGGCGGGGAGATCCAGAGGGGGTGACTACGATGAGGAGTGTGAGTGGGGAGGACACATGCTGGTTGAACCGGTTGAAAAATATATTCATCTCATTGGCCTTCTCTATTGTCCCCCCTACTGCTCTGGTCTTTGTCTTGTGGCCTGTGATGGTTTTAACACCTTCCCAGGCCTCCCTCATGTTGTTCTGCTCCAGCTTCTGACTGTAGAAGCAGAGATGAATATATATCTATCTCAGATTATATCTTCTAACTGTAACAACCCCAGAGTTCTGTTCAAAACTATTAACACTGTCATTGATGCTCCCAAGTCTGTTGGTTTTGACGCTTCTTTGGAATTCTGTGAAAATTGTCTCCATTTTTTCACTGACAAAATTGTGTCAACGAGAGCCAGTTTATCCCAGCCTTCATATGAGCCTTCTGTTCCTCTGCATTTATCTTCTGTTTTCCATCAGTTTGAGCCGGTGTCCTTTTCTTTTCTTTCAAAAGACTTTGAAATAAGGTTTAAATTTGATTCTACAGATTTTCTAGATTTGCCATTATAATTTTTCTGAATTTTAATCATAATAAGTTTGAAGAAATATTTCACAAATATTCTTCGTCGAAAAAACAGAAGCTAAAATGAAGAATTAAATTAAAATGTATTTATTATTCTTTACAATAAAAAAAAAATAATTACTTGAACATTGATTTAAATTGTCAGGAAAGAAGAGGAAGGAATTTAAAAGGTAAAAAGGTATATGTGTTTAAAAATACTAAAATCATTCTTAAGGTTGTATTTTTTCTCTAAAATTGTTCATCTCAAAGTTATAAGAAGCAAAGTAAAAAAAAATAAATGAATTTATTTAAACAAGTGAAGACCAAGTCTTTAAAATATTTTCTTGGATTTTCAACTTCTATTTGAGTTTTGTCTCCCTTAGAATTAAAAATGTAGAGCAAAGCGAGACCAGCTTGCTAGTAAATAAATTCAATTTAAAAAAAAATAGAGGCAGCTCACTGGTAAGTGCTGCTATTTGAGCTATTTTTAGAACAGGCCAGCGGGCGACTCATCTGGTCCTTACGGGCGACCTGGGTTGGTGACCCCTGGTTTACATTTTCAGGGACGGCGTGGCGCAGTGGTAGAGTGGCCGTGCGCAACCCGAGGGCCCCTGGTTCAAATCCCACCTAGTACCAACCTCATCATGTCCGTTGTGTCCTGAGCAAGACACTTCACCCTTGCTCCTGATGGGTGCTGGTTAGGGCCTTGCATGGCAGCTCCCCCCATCAGTGTGTGAATGTGTGTGTGAATGGGTAAATGTGGAAGTAGTGTCAAAGCGCTTTGAGTACCTTGAAGGTAGAAAAGCGCTATACAAGTACAACCCAATGTATAATATTGTGTTTTCGAAAAATGCTTTGACATTTTTGTCAGGTTCAAACACCGATGACATCTATTAGACAAGACAAGAAGCACATAAATCAGAGACTGGTTTCAATTTAGCTCATGAGGAGAAACGTCTGGGCTGCAACTTCGTACAGTTTCCCACCACGCTTTGACGAGGGAGTTCCACGCGTCCTCTTTTATTTGGGCCTTTTCTGATTACATAGCTGCAGCTGTTTCTAAAGGGAAGGGGGTCGTAAATAATGTCGCACTCGATCACAAACAGTTCAAAGAAAATGTGCCTGGAGCTGCGTCGGGTCTGCACCCTCTCCGCTTTGTAGATCTCAGGTCAGGAAAGGGTCTTCCTGTGGCTGTCAATAGATCAAAGAAACCGACACCTACATGTCGCATCCCATTGCATACAGTGGAGTTTTACAAGTCTTTTGTTTGATTAGATGAAAGACAGCTTTTGTCTTCTCGCAGGGAACCTGAACTCAAAGGAACACAAAGTTGTGTTATAACTTATATACAATTATTCTGACAATTTTGTTATTATTGTTAATATTATCTGGAATCAATTTTTGGCAGCAGCAAAGTGGCAATTAGGGTAATTTGTAGCTTTAAAATGGGTATTTTAACAAGTAAACAGTACAGAAGGGACTTGATTTATATACAAACCCCGTTTCCATATGAGTTGGGAAATTGTGTTAGATGTAAATATAAACAGAATACAATGATTTGCAAATCCTTTTCAACCCATATTCAGTTGAATGCACTACAAAGACAAAATATTTGATGTTCAAACTCATAAGTTTTTTTAATTTTTTTGCAAATAATAATTAACTTCGAATTTCATGGCTGCAACACGTGCCAAAGTAGTTGGGAAAGGGCATGTTCACCACTGTGTTACATCACTTTTTCTTTTAACAACACTCAATAAATGTTTGGGAACTGAGGAAACTAATTGTTGAAGCTTTGAAAGTGGAATTCTTTACCATTCTTGTTTTATGTAGAGCTTCAGTCCTTCAACAGTCCGGGGTCTCCGCTGTCCTATTTTACGCTTCACACATTTTCCATGGGAGACAGGTCTGGACTGGAGGCAGGCCAGGAAAGTACCCGCACTTTTTTTTTTACGAAGCCACGCTGTTGTAACACTTGTCTTCCTGAAATAGAAATAAGCAGGGGCGTCCATGATAACGTTGCTTGGATGACAACATATGTTGCTCCAAAACCTGTATGTACCTTTCAGCATTAATGGTGCCTTCACAGATGTGTAAGTTACCCATGCCTTGGGCACTAATACACCCCCATACCATCACAGATGCTCACAATGCTAACAATCCGAATGGTTATTTTCCGCTTTGTTCTGGAGAACACCACGTCCTCTGTTTCCAAATATAATTTGGAATGTGGACTCGTCAGACCACAGAACATCTTTCCACTTTGCATTAGTCCATCTTAGGTGAGCTCGGGGCCCGGCGTTTCAGGATATTGTTGATAAATGGGTTTTAACTTGCACTTACAGATGTAGCGACCAACTGTAGTTGCTGACAGTGGTTTTATGAAGTGTTCCTGAGCCCATGTGGTGATATCCTTTACACACTGATGTCTGTTTTTGATGCAGTACCGCCTGAGGGGATCAAAAGTCCGTAATATCATCGCTTACGTGCAGTGATTTCTCCGGATTCTCTGAACTTTTTGATGATTTTACGGACCGAAGATGGTAAAATCCCTAAATTCCTTGCTATAGCTCGTTGAGAAATGTTGTTCTAAAACTGTTCGACAATTTGCTCACAAAGTGGTGACCCTCGCCCCATCCTTGTTTGTGAATTACTTAGCTTTTCATGGAAGCTGCTTTTATACCCAATCATGGAACCCACCTGTTCCCAATTAGCCTGCACACCTGTGGGATGCTCCATATAAGTGTTTGATGAGCATTCCTCAACTTTATCAGTATTCATTGCCACCTTTTCCAACTTTTTTGTCACGTGTTGCTGGCATAGAATTCTGAAGTTAATGATTTTTTGCACAAAAAAATATATTTATCAGTTTGAACATCAAATATGTTGTCTTTGTAGCATATTCAACTGAATATGGGTTGAAAAGGATTTGCAAATCATTGTATTCTGTTTATATTTACATCTAACACAATTTCCCAAGTCATATGGAAACAGGGTTTGTATATACTGCATATTTATGTATACATGTTCAGTTTAACAGTCCAGTTGTGATTGATTGAATGCCCTGAGAATTATACTGGACATTCTTTTGTAAATGCCACAAAAGAAACGTGTAGTGTTTTGTTAATTTCTTTCCAAAAATACTTTTATTTTATAGATATTTTCAAAGCAGAATATTGTCCTTGGGCCCTCTGGCCCCCCATGGGGGACCTGTAAAATATGTGTCTCTTAAGACTTTAATATTGGCTTTATATGCTCATGTTATTTCTCAACTAGTCAAAGTTGATGCTAATCGACCTGTTTCTTCTCTTTTTTGCAGAATGTGAAAGCAAAATGTAAAAGTAGGATCGAAAATGAAATCTGAATTGGTAAAATCTTATCTACTTTCCATCCCAGCATGTGTTTGTCTTCGTTTGTCTTGCAGACGTCTGTGAAAAATATGATCCACCTGAGCAGCAGGAGGGTTCCTCCAGTATGGAGCAGAAGTCACAGAACCTCCACGTGAAAGAAGAGGAGCCACAGTCCCCCCACTTTAAAGATGAAGAAAAACAGTGGGTCATCAGTGTGAAGAGTGAAGATGATGAGGTCAAAGGTGAGAGTGAGGAGAAGTGGAGCTTCAGGATGCGGACGGAGGAGCCACAGCCTTCCCACATTAAGAAGGAAGAGGAAGACCCACTGACACCCCATTTTAAAGAGGAAGCGGTGGATCCACTGAGCCCTCACATTAAAGAGGAAGAGGAGGAACACAGCATCAGTCAGCAGGGAGAGCATCTTGAAGGACTGGAGGAGTTTACAGTGATTAGTGTGATTGTGAAGAGTGAAGATGATGAGGTCAAAGGTGAGAGTGAGGAGAGGGGAGGGGGGGAGCCTCCAAGCAGCAGCTCAACTCAACACATGACAACAGAAGCTGATGGAGACCACTGTGGAGGATCACAAGCAGACAAGCTCTTAGCTCCACTATCAGATAGTGAGGACACAACGTCACACTCTCCTGACACTGATGATGAAGACTCTAAAGATGATAAGACATGTCACACTGACAACACACACTTCACATGTTCTCTCTGTGACAAAACTTATAAATATCCTAGTAGTTTGAAAGTACACATGAGAACACACACTGGAGAAAAAACTTTTTCATGTTCAGTCTGCGGGAAAGGTTGTACTCAGAGGCACAATTTGAAAATACACATGAGAATACACACTGGAGAAAAACCTTTTTCATGCTCAGAATGTGGTAAAAGTTTTGCAAGAAATCAACGTTTAAAAGAACACATGAGAACACACACTGGAGAAAAAACTTTTTCATGTTCAATCTGCAGTAAAGATTTTACCCAAAAGCACAATTTCAAAGTACACATGAGAACGCACACTGGAGAAAAACCTTATACTTGCTCAGAATGTGGTAAAAGTTTTGTAATAAATCAAAGTTTAAAAGTACACATGAGAACACACACTGGAGAAAAACCTTTTATATGTTCAGTATGTGGCAAAAGTTGTAAAGAAAGACAGCAATTAAAATCACACATGAGAACGCACTCTGGGGAAAAAACATACTCCTGTTTAAGCTGCCACAAAAGCTTTTGTCACCTAAAACACTCTTACAGTACACATGAGAACACACACAGGAGAGAAAGTGTTGAGTTGCAGTGTGTGTGGTGAAAGATTCTCTTCTAAGTCCCAGTGTAAGAAACACAAGTGTGCTGGTGAGAACAGCAGCAGCAAATGAAGATGCAGGATTTGAAATAAACTGTCAAAACTTGAACTTTGACCTTTCTAACAACATCAGCACATATAACATGTGTGACATCATTGTTGTGTGTGTAACACAATCTTGTTAATATGATTCTAACATTTATAGATTATCAATCAATCAATCAATGTTTATTTATATAGCCCCAAATCACAAATGTCTCAAAGGACTGCACAAATCATTACGACTACAACATCCTCGGAAGAACCCACAAAAGGGCAAGGAAAACTCACACCCAGTGGGCAGAGAGAATTCACACCCAGTGGGACGCCAGTGACAATGCTGACTATGAGAAACCTTGGAGAGGACCTCAGATGTGGGCAACCCCCCCTCTCTAGGGGACCGAAAGCAATGGATGTCGAGCGGGTCTAACATGATACTGTGAAAGTTCAATCCATAGTGGCTCCAACACAGCCGCGAGAGTTCAGTTCAAAGCGGATCCAAGACAGCAGCGAGAGTCCCGTCCACAGGAAACCATCTCAAGATTAGACACTTCAGATTAGTGCTTTTATTTCAGTCAAGTACATGAGTTAATATACACATTTGTGTGCTTTAAAATGAACAGAACAATTTGACTCAAAGGGTGGGAATAAGCAGTACAAAAAAATATGTTACATACAATAAACATTTGTGAAGTGAAGTGAATTATATTTATATAGCGCTTTTCTCTAGTGACTCAAAGCGCTTTACATAGTGAAACCCAATATCTAAGTTACATTTAAACCAGTGTGGGTGGCACTGGGAGCAGGTGGGTAAAGTGTCTTGCCCAAGGACACAACGGCAGTGACTAGGATGGCGGAAGCGGGAATCGAACCTGCAACCCTCAAGTTGCTGGCACGGCTGCTCTACCAACTTCATTATTCATTTTTATGAATAATGAAGTGTTACATATTTTATTTTGTAATTGTGGATGATTCAATAGATGAAGTCCTTAACAGGTGCTGGTCATATTATTAGAATATCATGAAAAAGTGGATTTATTTCATTAATTCCATTTAGAAAGTCAAACTTGCAGAATGTATACATTCATTCCAAACAGACTGATACATTTAAAGTGTTTTTTGCCAAAAAGGAGATGATTATAGCTGACAACCAATGTTGTGACAGTTTGACCCCACACTTTCACAGTTTGAACTTTGGCTTCCTCTCAAACCATGCACATTTTTTTTTAGTCAGCTCTGCATTTCTTTATGTAGCTGAGCACACCTGCTTTGACTAATTAGGCCTAATTTGGGCCAAACCATGTTTGTCAGGAGCTGGGTGTTGCTGAGGGACATTTGAACCTGAATACACTGTGGACAAAAAGTGACTGCTTTAACAATGCAAAAGTACTATGTGAATACTTTTTAGACATCTGATGGTTACATTTATAAAAAGAAGTGTTTTCTTAATTTCCCCTGTCAAATTGGTCCCAGCTAGTGGGCGGGGCTATGGGCTATTTAAGTGGGGGAAAATGCCATTTTTCTGCCAGTCTGCTGCCTGTCACTGCCAGAGGAGGTTCTCTGTCCTGACCAAGAGTTTCTTGTCGTCATACATCAAACAACTACTGAGGTGATTATTTTGATGATGAGATTATGTTGTGATGTAACCGGTTAAATCAATCAATGTTGACTTATATAGCCCTAAATCACTAGTGTCTCAAAGGGCTGCACAAACCACTACGACATCCTCGGTAGGCCCACATAAGGGCAAGGAAAACTCACACCCAGTGGGACGTCGGTGACAATGATGACTATGAGAAACCTTGGAGAGGAGGAAAGCAATGGATGTCGAGCGGGTCTAACATGATACTGTGAAAGTTCAATCCATAATGGATCCAACGCAGTCGCGAGAGTCCAGTCCAAAGCGGATCCAACACAGCAGCGAGAGTCCCGTTCACAGCGGAGCCAGCAGGAAACCATCCCAAGCGGAGGCGGATCAGCAGCGCAGAGATGTCCCCAGCCGATACACAGGCGAGCAGTACATGGCCACCGGATCGGACCGGACCGGACCCCCTCCACAAGGGAGAGTGGGACATAGGAGAAAAAGGAAAGAAACGGCAGATCAACTGGTCTGAAAAGGGAGTCTATTTAAAGGCTAGAGTATACAATGAATTTTGTTGATTGCTCATTTATTTTGCTAAATCTGTTTTGTCATTTAATTCTTTACTTTGATATGTTTGACCTTTTGATTGTAAATATATGTATTTTGATATAATGGATGGTTTATATTTTGATTATTTTTAATATGCTTATTTTGATTAATTATATATACTGTAGGCCTATTTAACGCACTCAACTTTGAAATATATGTAGAATATAAATGTAATATAATACACGATACTAATATTGCCTTTATTACTGTTACAGATTGTTGGTGCTTTGTCTTCCTGTTTTGTTCACTTTTTGGGATTCAAATAAATGTTTGTAAACTGTTACCAACTGCGTGCCTTGCCATCCCTGATTTAAAGTCCGGTTTGCAAAGGTCACATTACCTTCACCCGAGGTGTGACAATACGGTTTAAAATTGATTTTGCGATATTTCATACGGAATTACTAATAGAAGCATTTTAAAACAGGCTCCTAATTTAGTTGCTGAAAGATGCAATCCAATCCAATCCACTTTAATTATATAGCACATTTAAACAAGAACATTTCCAAAGTGCTGCACAGCCATGTTAAAAACAACATTAAAAACCAAGATTAAGCTCCACCAATGACTGAAAAAAAACAAAAAATAAATAAATATAAAACCAATATAAAAAACCCCAATGCAATTGCAATTTTTTATAAAAATATAACGCTATATTATAAAAAATACAGACGTTTTGTTAACGCTATATTATAAAAAAAAAGTTAAAAAAAACAATTTACAAACACAAGCTATGGCAGGGGTCGGGAACCTTTTTGGCTGAGAGAGCCATGAAAGCCAAATATTTCAAAATGTATTTCCGTGAGAACCATATCATATTTTTTTTAAGACTGACTACAACTAAATGTGTGCATTTTTAAGTATGACCAACATTTTTAGAGTATAATAAGTCTCTTATTCTTTTTAATAACATTGTTATTCTGAAGCTAACCAATAATAAATAAAATGTCATGTCTGTTGATCATGTTTTTGTTTGGCCATGTGCTGTTTGTCCTTTGGACTCTTTAAGTTCCTGTTTTTTTCCACTCCCTTGTCTGGTTTCCTTGTGTTACTCATTTTGTCCACCTGTCTCTGGTGGACAAAATGCCCGCTCACCTGCTTCCCGAGCACTAATCAGAGGCAGTATTTAAGCTCGTCTTTGCCAGTCAGTCGCCCTGTGCTGACTTGTTTCATGCCTTGCCATAGTTTTGTGCTTCATGCCGTGCCAAGTAAGTTTTGTTTGATTTATGTTCTTGGTCTGTTTATGCGTTAGCTTTGTTCTTTAGCCCAAGTTGTGCCTCCGCTGTGAGCGATTTTTGTTTGTATCTTTTTTTAGTTTAAATTAAATCATGTTTTTACCTAAATGCCCGAGTAGTCCGTCTGCCTTCCTGGGAGAACGACCCCGCAGCAAGCTGCGACCCCCCCCCCCCATCGTGACATAAAATACTTCTTACCATTAATGCGACTTCTTGAACAGGTGCGGTAGAAAACGGATGGATGGATATAAATGCATGGGAATGTTTTATATTTTGCACGTTATTTTTAGCACTGTGATTACCGGCGAAATTATTCATAATTATCGCGTTAAGCAATGTCAGCTAAGATTTATCTGAGAGCCAGATGCAGTCATCAAAAGAGCCACATCTGGCTCTAGAGCCATAGGTTCCCTACCCCTGAGCTATGGGATGACGCATTTACTTCCGGGGGTCACGTTTCCTCTTATGTCATCCCATAGCTTGTGTTTGTAAATTGTTTTTTTACATTTTTTTATAATGTAGCGTTAAAAACGTCTGTATTTTTATAATATAGCGTTATATTTTTATAATACAGCGTTAACAAAACGTCTGTATTAATCACGACCCCGGAAGTAAATGAGGGGGTGGGGGGGGGAGTTGTAGGGGGCAGAAATTTGGTGTGACAGAGCCATCAACATGTGACGTCATCGTCTGCGACTTCCGGTACAGGCAAGGCTTTTTTATTAGTGACCAAAAGTTGCAAAAAGTTGTTGAGTAAATGTGATCTCATTGTTATTAATGCTGTTTCTGTGTATCAAGAGAGAGGCTTGCTGTTGTTGTTTTGCGCCTCCAACAGGTTATATAAGGTAGTGCAGGCTCGCCTGTGTTATCATCACGTGATCTCTTCCGGTTCACTTCGCGCGAGAGAATATGAGAGACTCACAGAAAGAAGCGCGATGAAGTTGTGTTCTATTTTCCACAGTTACCGATGTTTTGTTTCCCGGTGCTGTGAGGCATTGTACTGAACCATCCTTAAAATAAGCCATCATCTTTCTTTTATATTCAACTGGAGTATTCATTGAAGATGAGTGAAGAAAGAAGAAACCCAACAATTTTCGATGTTCTCTACTAAATCCTTTCAGCAAAAATATGGCAATATCGCGAAATGATCAAGTATGACAGATAGAATGGACCTGCTATCCCCGTTTAAATAAGAACATCTCATTTCAGTAGGCCTTTAATCAAGTATAAGGAACTTCTGTTTTCTACACCATTACATATATAATGTATATTACCTCATAAGCCGCGTGTACAAGAGAGGAGTGGAATATATTCTTCCTATTGTTACACCAGCAACTCTTTTTGTTGTTCTGTGGCCGGGCGAAGGAAGTGTGCACCACTCACTATTGTCCCAGTGAAACACGTGTTTGGCCAACATTTGTTCCGCGGTGGATGACGTCACACAGGAGGAAGAACAAAACAAGATGGCGTCTGGCGGAGAATACGTTGTTTTGGTTATTATGGTTTCTAGGTCTTAATTACAACGTACATGTGCACATGTGTGTCGTTTAACAGAGTAAACGTCGTTATTAATTGTTTGTATGCGGATACATTAGTCTGAGTGCACTTATACGTGCTAGCCTTAGCTTAGCTTGTTAGCTGCTAACAAAGAGAGGCGGAAGTGATCGACACATCAAAGCAGAGATCCAATGTAAGTGTAAAGTGTTTTTATTGTGTGAACATGTCTACATTACAAATGATGTGAGTGTTGAAGAAACATTTGTGATGTTAGAAAACACCAAAAGAGGAGAGCAGAGTGCGAGGAGGTAAGAGTATGGTGCGGTGCATTATAAAGATGAGAAGAGTCCTGCTGTGGCTCAGTACCGTGTATTCAGGCTGCATGTAGGAAGTACAACTCAGGTAAACACACCTGACGCAGGGATATGTTATAGGTGCGGGCACCGTGGCTGCCACAGGGTGGCGCAGTATGTCAATACAATCACTCTGTAACAAGCTTTGTCCAACAAAGGAGAAGGAGCGACAACATCAACTACTGGACGCTGTTTTCAAGAAACATCAATTTGTGTTACACATCCATCCTTCCATCTTCTTCTGCTTATCCGAGGTCGGGTCGCGGGGGCAGCAGCCTAAGTAGAGAAGCCCAGCCTTTCCTTTCCCCAGCCGCTTCGTACAACTCTTCCCAGGGGATCCCGAGGCGTGCCCAGGCCAGCCAGTTTCTAACACAATAGTGAGAGTCCAGTCCATAGTGGGACCATCCCGAGCTGAGACAGGTCAGTAACGCAGAGATGTCCCCAACAGATGCACAGGCGAGCGGTCCACCCCGGGTCCCGACTCTGGATATATATATATATATATATATATATATATATATATATATATATATGTATATGTATGTATATGGCAGAGGGGGTTAGTGCGTCCGCCTCACAATACGAAGTTCCTGCAGTCCTGGGTTCAAATCCAGGCTCGGGATCTTTCTGTGTGGAGTTTGCATGTTCTCCCCGTGAATGCGTGGGTTCCCTCCGGGTACTCCGGCTTACTCCCACTTCCAAAGACATGCACCTGGGGATAGGTTGATTGGCAACACTAAATTGGCCATAGTGTGTGAATGTGAGTGTGAATGTTGTTTGGCCATGCGATGAGGTGCAGACTTGTCCAGGGTGTAACCCGCCTTCCGCCCGATTGTAGCTGAGATAAGCGCCAGCGCCCCCCGCGACCCCAAAAGGGAATAAGCGGTAGAAAATGGATGGATGGATGGATGTATATATATACATATGTATATGTATATGTATATGTATATATATATATATATATATATATATATATATATATATATATATACACAATAAAAACTAAACAAGATAAGGCTCAGAATTGGTTTCTTAACAAAACCTTTCTACATATAAAGTGCAACATTTCCACATATAAAGTGCAACATTAAACTGCTTCAAGTAGTTGCTCAGATTAAATAAAATGACAAAACTTTTCTTCTACATACAAAAAGTGCAACATTAAACAGTTTCAAGTCAACTCAGCCTCACATTAACTGCCAGAAAAATCAGTTTATCCACATTGTCTGCAGAAAGAGCAGACCTGTGAAAAATACCCTTTCGCTGGGCACGGAGGTAGCAGGGATGGCGAAGTTGTGCCTGGCTAACTTGGCAGTAAGAGGATATATGGGATCATTGTTCTTCCACCATAGAAGTGGGTCAAAATGTAGTTTTTAATGCAATATGGTCTTAAATCTGCTGCTACAAAAACACCAACAGCATTTGTTATTGCTTTAGCCGAGGAGAAGCTGCTTGAATGCAGTGTTTGTTCATTTTTCTGTTCGTTGAAGCGATGTTATCCATTGTTGTATCGCACTGCGAAGCCGAAGTGTTCCCAAACGGGAGATCTTAACGAGGCAGGAGTGTCTTCCAGCTCTGGCTTTTACATGTTGTATTAGCCCGGTCGTTGCAAGCATGCCGTGTGTTGTGCCTCAGTGTGCATTGTTTACACAACGTGCGGTGCGCTACTTAATATGTCCGTGTGGAAACTCGTTCGATACACCTCCGAACCGAAACCTCTGTACAGGAGTACAACATTTTAAACATACACACACATCTGAAGAATACAAAACAAATATAATTGGTGGGCCAAACAAAATGACTCAGCGAACCAATGTTTGGTATGAGCGATATGACCTCAAATCTATATCCTAATAACAATATATGTCACCATATATCATTTGGTATATGATTAATAATAGAAGAATTTCAAAGTGGGTTACAAAAGCTCCTAATTTGGCAGCTGACATATGCAGTAACATATTGTGTCATTTCTAATTGTATTATTTTGTAGAAACAATTATTATTAATGTACTTGTTTATTTACTGTTAATATCTGGTTTGTTTATTTGAGAAAATAATACTGGAAATTATGTAATATTTTACTGCATATTTCAGCAACTAAATTAGGAGCCTGTGTAGTGTTAGAATAATTGTTTCTAAGTTATCACAAAAACTTTGTGTTGCATTGAGTGACCGGTGAGAACCAAAAGCTGTCTTTGAAACCTACAGAGAGTAAGGCTAGTAAAACTCCACTGTGTAGGGGGAAGCAAGATGAAGTTTTCTTTCATGTATTATAAACAAACAGAAAGCTACGGTCTGACCCAAGTACTACAAAAGCGAAGAGGAAGCAGGACCAGTCTCTACTCCAGGTGACATCTTTTTCAACCTCCTTTTTCAACTGTTTTACGAAGTCTTTTTGAACTGTTTTACGAATGTCTTTTTGAACTCGTTCACGACCTTTTCTTTTTAACTTTTCCGTAACCAAAGGCCACGCTGTTTACGACCCACTTCCTTCTCGAAGCAGCTGTGGTCTTGTGGTCGGAGAAAGTAAAATAAAGAAGGGGGAGTAAAATCTTTTGCCAGAGTGTGGGTGACACTGTAAGAGGTTCCAGGTCGACACGTTTCTCCACAATTGAATCCAAATTGAATTATGTCTCTGTTTGATTCTTTGCTTCTTGTCTTGTTTAATCGATGTCGTCAGTGTTTGAACCTGACATGTAGCCGGTTTTAAAATGGTTTTATTAGTAATTCTATATGAAATAATGTATCGCAAAATCAATTTTAAACCATATCGTCTATCCGTAGTAAAAAGTCCTGTCGTCCTGGTTTGTTTTTTCTTTTCCCGTTAATAATGTAAAGAGCAGCGTGTTTGTGCATCACTGAGATTTCAAGACAGTTCATACGATAACTTGTTTTTCCTAAGTGCATGTAAAAGTACTGAATGCATTGTGTGACTGAGCAGAGATGGTGTGTTTGTCTTGCAGACGTCTGTGAAGAACATCTTCACCCTGAGCAACAGAAGTGGAGCTTCAGGATGCAGACGGAGGAGCCACAGCCCTCCCACATTAAGAAGGAAAAGGAATACCCACTGATCCCCCATTTTAAAGAGGAAGAAGAGGACCCACTGACACCACAATTTAAAAAGGAAGCGGTGGATCCACTGAGCCCTCGTATTAAGGATGAAGAGGAAGACCCACTGAGCCCTCACATCAAAGAGGAAGAGGAGGAACACAGCATCAGTCAGCATGTAGAGCATCTAGAAGGACTGGAGGAGGTTGATGTCACCAAAATGCCAGTGACTGGTGTCCCTGTGAAGAGTGAAGGTGATGAGGTCAAAGGTGAGAGTGAGGAGAGGGGAGGGGGGGAGCCTCCAAGCAGCAGCTCAACTCAACACATGACAACAGAAGCTGATGGAGACCACTGTGGAGGATCACAAGCAGACAAGCTCTTAGCTCCACTATCAGATAGTGAGGACACAACGTCACACTCTCCTGACACTGATGATGAAGACTCTAAAGATGATAAGACATGTCACACTGACAACACACACTTCACATGTTCTCTCTGTGACAAAACATTTAAAGACCATAGTAATCTGAAAAGGCACATGAGTACACACACTGGAGATAAAACTTTTTCATGTTCAATTTGCGGTAAAGATTTTACTAATAGGCACGATTTGAAAATACACATGAGAATTCACACTGGAGAAAACCCTTATTCCTGCTCAGAATGTGGTAAAAGTTTTGGAAGAAATCGGAGTTTAAAAGAACACATTAGAACACACACAGGAGAAAAACCTTTCGAATGTTCAATCTGCGGTAAAGATTTTACTCATATTCAACATTTGAAAAGACACATGAGAACACACACTGGTGAAAAACCTTTTTCATGTTCGACCTGCGGTAAAAAGTTTACTCAAAAGCACCATTTCAAAGCACACATGAGAATACACAGTGGAGAACAACCTTTTTCATGCTCAATCTGCGGTAAAGATTTTATGCAGAGGGACCATTTCAAAAAACACATGAAAACACACACTGAAATACCAACTTGTTCATGTTCAATCTGCGGTAAAGATTTTACTCGAAGGGACCATTTCAAAAAACACATGAGTACACACACTGGAGAAAAACCTTATACGTGTTCAGTATGTGGTAAAAGTTTTATACAAAGACAGCATTTGAAAAGACACATGCTAACACACACCGGAGAAAAACCTTTTCCATGTTCAATCTGCGGTAAAGATTTTACTCATAAGCACGATTTGAAAAGACACATGAGAACACACTCTGGTGAAAAGCTTTATGCATGTTCAGTGTGTTGCAAAAGTTTTATACAAAGCCAACATTTGAAAAGACACATGCTAACACACACAGGTGAGAAAGTGTTGAGTTGCAGTGTGTGTGGTGAAAGATTCTCTTCTAAGTCCCAGTGTAAGAAACACAAGTGTGCTGGTGAGAACAGCAGCAGCAAATGAAGATGCAGGATTTGAAATAAACTGTCAAAACTTGAACTTTGACCTTCTAACAACATCAGCACATAGATGAGATATTTTAGATTATTGCTTTTTTCAGTCAAGTACATGTTTTAATATACAACATTGTGTACTTGTATTTAAAAATGAACACAACACTTTGACTGTAAAAGTGAGAATAAACAGGACAAAACATGTTGCAAGTACTATTTATGTGTATAGAGATGTTATAAATCATGGGTGTCAAATTCTGGCCCAAATTTGGCCCGCCGTGTAATTTCATTTGGCCCTTGAGGCAACATCAAAATAACACTGCATTCACCACTGATACTCGTACTTGCCAACCCTCACGATTTTCCCGGGAGACTCCTAAAGTTCAGTGCCCCTCCCAAAAATCTCCCTGGGCAACCATTCTTCCGAACTTCTCCCGATTTCCACCCGGACAACAATATTGGGGGCGTGCCTTGAAGGCACTGCCTTTAGCGTCCTCCGTAGCCTGTCGTCACGTCCGCTTTTCCACCATACGAAAAAACGTGCCGGCCCAGTCACATAATACATGCAGTTTTAACACACGCAAGTGAATACAAACATACTTGATCAACAGCCATAAGGGTCACACTGAGGGTGGCCTTATAAACAACACTTAAAGGGGAACATTATCAGCAGACCTATGTAAGCGTCAATATATACCTTGATGTTGCAGAAAAAAGACCATGTATTTTTTTAACCGATTTCCGAACTCTAAACGGGTGAATTTTGGCAAATTAAACGCCTTTCTGTTTATCGGTCTTTTAGCGATGACGTCAGAACGTGACGTCATCGAGGTAACACACCCGCCATATTCATTTTCACATTACAAACACCGGGTCTCAGCTCTGTTATTTTCCGTTTTTTCGACTATTTTTTGGAACCTTGCAGACATCATGCCTCGTCGGTGTGTTGTCGGAGGGTGTAACAACACTAACAGGGAGGGATTCAAGTTGCACCACTGGCAAGAAATCTGCCGCCAGACCCCCATTGAATGTACCAGAGTGTCTTCACATTTGACCGGCGATGCTAAGACAGACATGGCACAGAGATGTATGGATAACCTGCAGATGATTAAGTCAACGAAATCACAAAGGTGAGTTTTGTTGATGTTGTTGACTTATGTGCTAATCAGACACATTTGGTCACGGCATGACTGCCAGCTAATCAATGCTAACATGCTACGCTAATCGATGCTAACATGCTATTTACGCTAGCTGTACGTACATTTGAAACTAGATACCCACATTTAATGCGAAACAAACACTTACCAATCGACGGATTTAAGTTGCTCCAGTGTCACAAGATGCGAAAGTCCTGATCGTTTGGTCCGCACATTTTACCGGCGATGCTAATAAGGCAGCCATGCTATGGGTCACTTCATTAGGTACACCCACGTTATGGCCGAATAGCGTCAATAGCTATTCGCTCAATAGCTTCAATTTCGTTTTCGCTATCTGCCTCCATACTCCGACCATCTGTTTCAATACATGCGTAATCTGTTGAATCGCTTAAGCCGCTGAAATCCGAGTCTGAATCCGAGCTAATGTCGCTATATCTTGCTGTGGTAACCGCCATGTTGTTTGTATTGGCAGCACTGTATGACGTCACAGGGAAATGGAAAGTGGTTTCGAAGACAGCGAAAATAAGGCACTTTAAAGCTTTATTTAGGGATATTCCGGGACCGGTAACATTTTGAAAAAAACTTCAAAAAATACAACAAGCCACTGGGAACTGATTTTTATTGTTTTTATTGTTTTTAACCCTTTTGAAATTGTGATAATGTTCCTCTTTAAGTAGCACCAGGGTCAATTGGAAGCAGCTGTGCACGTCCCACAACTCCGCCCACAAGGGCAACACAGGGACTCTAGGAGGAAGGAGAAATGTAAGAACAAGGTCAACTGCACCAAAAGAGGAAAACTGACTGTTGGAGCCAAATTTCCTAATTTGTTTATATTGTTTTAATTTAGTTTTCTCTGATTGATCGCTGGCTTCAGTTCATGCTGAGTTTACCTTTCGGCAGATTGCTCCGCCCACTTCCTGTGGAGAACCAGGAAGTGTGGACAGGTATGGGACTGTTGCTATGGTGCGGTTGCCATGGTAGCCTCCTTTAATTGGGTTCAGCTGGGAAGACTTGCATGGAGGACAAACAGTTTTGGAGCGTGTGGTGTGGTGTGTGGTCAGGTCTCGCTGCTGTGACAATGTGCCATTCAAGGTCAGCATACATCATGTTCTAGAAGCTACATTTCATTTCATTTTGATAGCTTGGAATAAAGGGATTGTCATATCCAAACACATTTCTACAGTACTGGACATTCAATCATTTGCAGGCGTCAAACTGGTCAACACAGTCGCCCTCAGTATCAGCCCAAAGGTAAGGGCTGGACTATGAGAATAAAATGCCTCATAGCCGATAATACAAATGTGATTAATTCATCTTGATACTGTCCTGCCACAGTGAATAGGTATTGACGCTATTCGGCCATAGCATGGGTGTACCTAATGAAGTGGCCCATAGCACGGCTGCCTCATTAGCATCGCCGGTGAATGTTTTTTTGTGTTTTTAGGGTTGACATGTATTCTGCAAATCCTTACTAACTTCAAATGTCTATCAAACTTCCCAAAAAAAAGGACTCAAAATTGCCCACTTGAACATCTGTAGTCTGAAAAACAAGGCAATTGAGTTAGGTAAAATCATGTTTGATAATGATCTACATATAGTAGCAATTTCTGAAACTCATTTGGATGATTCAATTGACAATACTGAAATATTTATACAAGGTTACTGTAACAGTTTGCGATGCCACCTCAGTAGAAGCATTTAAGTCTCACCTTAAAACTAATTTGTATACTCTAGCCTTTAAATAGACTCCCTTTTTAGACCAGTTGATCTGCCGTTTCTTTTCTTTTTCTTCTATGTCCCACTCTCCCGTGTGGAGGGGGTCCGGTCCGATCCGGTGGCCATGTACTGCTCGCCTGTGTATCGGCTGGGGACATCTCTGCGCTGCTGGTCCGCCTACGCTTGGGATGGTTTCCTGCTGGCTCCGCTGTGAACGGGACTCTCGCTGCTGTGTCTTGGATCCTCTTTGGACTGGACTCTCGCGACTGTGTTGTATCCATTATGGATTGAACTTTCACAGTATCATGTTAGACCCGCTCGACATCCATTGCTTTCCTCCTCTCTAAGGTTCTCATAGTCATCATTGTCACTGACGTCCCACTGGGTGTGAGTTTTCCTTGCCCTTATGTGGGCCTACCGAGGATGTCGTGGTGGTTTGTGCAGCCCTTTGAGACACTATCAATCAATGCAATCAATCAATGTTTATTTATATAGCCCCAAATCACAAATGTCTCAAAGGACTGCACAAATCATTACGACTACAACATCCTCGGAAGAACCCACAAAAGGGCAAGGAAAACTCACACCCAGTGGGCAGGGAGAATTCACATTCAGTGGGACGCCAGCGACAATGCTGACTATGAGAAACCTTGGAGAGGACCTCAGATGTGGGCAACCCCCCCCCCTCTAGGGGACCGAAAGCAATGGATGTCGAGCGGGTCTAACATGATACTGTGAAAGTTCAATCCATAGTGGCTCCAAGACAGCAGTGAGAGTCCCGTCCACAGGAAACCATCTCAAGCGGATCAGCAGCGTAGAGATGTCCCCAACCGATACAGGCGAGCGGTCCATCCTGGGTCTCGACTCTGGACAGCCAGTACTTCATCCATGGTCATCGGACCGGACCCCCTCCACAAGGGAGGGGGGGACATAGGAGAAAGAAAAGAAGCGGCAGATCAACTGGTCTAAAAAGGAGGTCTATTTAAAGGCTAGAGTATACAGATGAGTTTTAAGATGAGACTTAAATGCTTCTACTGAGGTAGCATCTCGAACTGTTACCGGGAGGGCATTCCAGAGTACTGGAGCCCGAATCACTAGTGATTTAGGGCTATATAAGTAAACATTGATTGATTGATTGATTGAATTAGACTTGATAGAGACAGATACGGGGGAGGAGTAGCCTTTTATGTACAAGACCACATTCCAATAAAGCAAAGAGGAGATGTCAACTTGACAGATGTAGAGGCAATCTGGATCCAGGTTCACTTGCCACATCTAAAGCCATTACTAATCTGCTGCTGCTATAGACCACCTTCCTCTGATGCAGCACATCGTGAAAAAATATGTGCAATGCCTCAGAATGTTTCTGACACAAACAGAGACATTTTTTTCTTAGGAGACTTAAATATTGACTGGCTCTCAAAAAACTGCCCTATGAAAAGAAAGCTTGATGACACTGCTACTGTATGTAACCTAGCTCAAATGATAAATCTACCAACCAGAATGAATATGAACAATTCTGGTGTATTATCTTCAACTTGCATTGATCATCTTTTTACTAATTCAGTAGATAAATGCTCAAAGGTTGTTTCAGTGCCAATTGGATTTAGTGATCATAACATGATTGCAATGGCAGGAAAAGTGAAAGTCCCCAAAGTTGGACCTACAATTATATACAAGAGACTCTACAAACATTTCAGTGATAATGCCTTTATTGAAGATGTACATAACATACAGTGGGACAGTGTATTTGAGTCAAAGCATACTGAAGCAGCTCTGCATGAAGTCATTTTCTTCTGTCTGTGATAAGCATGCACCCATCAAGAAAGTCACCGTCAGATCCGTCAAAGGCTTGACTCTGACCTGAGACACTTGATGAAAGATAAGAGATAAATGGAAAAGAGTTGCTGTAGATTCAGGTAGCTCAGAGGACTGGCTAGCATATCGCTCTTTAAGAAACAAAGTGACCAAATTAAATAAACAGGAAAAAAAAGGGTGTACTACCAATCTAGAATTGAAGAAGTTAAACATGATCAATCAAATCATGGGTAGAGATAAAATGGGAAAAACACCAGCATTTATAGAATCAGGTGAAGGATTTATCACCAAGCCCAAATCCATCCATCCATCCATCATCTTCCGCTTATCCGAGGTCGGGTCGCGGGGGCAGCAGCCTAAGCAGGGAAGCCCAGACTTCCCTATCTCCAGCCACTTCGTCTAGCTCTTCCCGGGGGATCCCGAGGCGTTCCCAGGCCAGCCGGGAGACATAGTCTTTCCAACGTGTCCTGGGTCTTCCCCGTGGCCTCCTACCAGCTGGACGTGCCCTAAACACATCCCTAGGGAGGCGTTCGGGTGGCATCCTGACCAGATGCCCGAACCACCTCATCTGGCTCCTCTCGATGTGGAGGAGCAGCGGCTTTACGTTGAGCTCCTCCCGGATGGCAGAGCTTCTCACCCTATCTCTAAGGGAGAGACCCGCCACCCGGCGGAGGAAACTCATTTCGGCCGCTTGTACCCGTGATCTTATCCTTTCGGTCATGACCCAAAGCTCATGACCATAGGTGAGGATGGGAACGTAGATCGACCGGTAAATTGAGAGCTTTGCCTTCCGGCTCAGCTCCTTCTTCACCACAACGGATCGATACAACGTCCGCATTACTGAAGACGCCGCACCGATCCGCCTGTCGATCTCACGATTCACTCTTCCCCCACTCGTGAACAAGACTCCTAGGTACTTGAACTCCTCCACTTGGGGCAGGGTCTCCTCCCCAACCCGGAGATGGCACTCCACCCTTTTCCGGGCGAGAACCATGGACTCGGACTTGGAGGTGCTGATTCTCATTCCAGTCGCTTCACACTCGGCTGCGAACCGATCCAGTGAGAGCTGAAGATCCCGGCCAGATGAAGCCATCAGGACTACATCATCTGCAAAAAGCAGAGACCTAATCCCGTGGCCACCAAACCGGAACCCCTCAATGCCTTGACTGCGCCTAGAAATTCTGTCCATAAAAGTTATGGACAGAATCGGTGACAAAGGACAGCCTTGGCGGAGTCCAACCTTCACTGGAAATGTGTCCGACTTACTGCCAGCAATGCGGACCAAGCTCTGACACTGATCATACAGGAAGTGGACCGCCACAATAAGACATTCCGATACCCCATACTCTCTGAGCACTCCCCACAGGACTTCCCGAGGGACACGGTCAAATGCCTTCTCCAAGTCCACAAAGCACATGTAGACTGGTTGGGCAAACTCCCATGCACCCTCAAGGACCCTGCCGAGAGTATAGAGCTGGTCCACAGTTCCACGACCAGGACGAAAACCAAGCCCAAAGAAATTGCTAATTACTTCAACAATTATTTCATAAGTAAAGTTGATACTATAAGAAATGGCATGCTGCCTGTAAGCGGTATTCTATCTGAGTCACTTATTAAAAATGATATCATGCAGGACAAAGAATGTACATTTGAATTCTCAGTCACCAAGGTATTGGAAATTGAGAATCTATTGTCTGAATTGAAATCTGACAAACCTTGTGGTCATGATAATATAGATAGTAGACTTTTAAAGTTGTCAGCTGGAATAATAGCCAGTCCGATATGCTATATTTTTAACTTAAGTTTTAAAGAAGGAATCTATCCTCAAGTATGGAAGGTCGCAAGAGTGACTCCTCTACCAAAAAATAGGAAAGAAGCATTCACTGGATTAAATAGTAGGCCCATTAGCATTTTACCAGTATTAGGAAAATTAATGGAAACAATTATATTTAAGCAAATTCAACAGTATTTCTCTATAAATAACATTCATTCAGACTTTCAACATGCATATAAAACTGGCTATTCAACATGCACAGCTCTCACACAAATAACAGAAGACTGGCTAAAACAAATTGACAGTAAATTATTAGTTGGCACAGTGCTACTAGATTTTAGTGCAGCTTTTGATATTATTGATCACAAACTACTACTTATAAAACTGTCTGCTTATGGTTTTAAACTCTCAGCGATTAACTGGATGAAAAGCTACCTAGTCAACAGACAGCAATGTGTCATGTTCAATGGAACCCTTTCAAATATTAAAACATTATATTGTGGTCCACCAACGGGTTCTGGGATCTGCTTTTTGCAGATGATGTGGTCCAGATGGCTTCATCTGGCCGGGATCTTCAGCTCTCACTGGATCGGTTCGCAGCCGAGTGTGAAGCGACCGGAATGAGAATCAGCACCTCCAAGTCCGAGTCCATGGTTCTCTCCCGGAAAAGGGTGGAGTGCCATCTCCGGGTTGGGGAGGAGACCCTGCCCCAAGTACCTAGGAGTCTTGTTCACGAGTGAGGGAAGAGTGGATCGTGAGATCGACAGGCGGATCGGTGCGGCGTCTTCAGTAATGCGGACGCTGTATCGATCCGTTGTGGTGAAGAAGGAGCTGAGCCGGAAGGCAAAGCTCTCAATTTACCGGTCGATCTACGTTCCCATCCTCACCTATGGTCATGAGCTTTGGGTCATGACCGAAAGGATAAGATCACGGGTACAAGCGTTTGGGTCTCTCCCTTAGAGATAGGGTAAAAAGTTCTCCCATCCGGGAGGAACTCAACGTAAAGCCGCTGCTCCTCCACATGGAGAGGAGCCAGATGAGGTGGTTCGGGCATCTGGTCAGGATGCCACCCGAACGCCTCCCTAGGGAGGTGTTTAGGGCACGTCCAGCTGGTAGGAGGCCACGGGGAAGACCCAGAACACGTTGGGAAGACTATGTCTCCCGGCTGGCCTGGGAACGCCTCGGGATCCCCCGGGAAGAGCTAGACGAAGTGGCTGGAGATAGGGAAGTCCGGGCTTCCCTGCTTAGGCTGCTGCCCCCGCGACCCGACCTCGGATAAGCGGAATATGATGGATGGATGGATATATTGTGGTATTCCACAGGGAAGTTGCCCTGGGACCTTTTATTATACTCAATATTTGTAAATGATATGTCATGTATTTTAAAGAACAGTTGCTGTGCAATTTACGCAGATGACACAACAATATATGCACATGCAGATAATTGCACCCACCTGAGCACTATACTACAAGATGAGGTCATGCGGATTTCAAAATGGGTTACAGAAAATAAGATGAAACTTAATATTTCCAAAACAAAATGTCTTGTTATTTGCTCAAAACATGCTCATAGAAAGGAACGCATATTAAATGTTTCTCTGAACGGAGTTCATGTTGAATAAGTTAAAGAGGCCAGGTTGCTGGGAGTTACAATAGATGAAAGACCATCTTGGGCCACTCACATTAAAAACATCAATCAATCAATCAATCAATGTTTATTTATATAGCCCCAAATCACAAATGTCTCAAAGGACTGCACAAATCATTACGACTACAACATCCTCGGAAGAACCCACAAAAGGGCAAGGAAAACTCACACCCAGTGGGCAGGGAGAATTCACATCCAGTGGGACGCCAGCGACAATGCTGACTATGAGAAACCTTGGAGAGGACCTCAGATGTGGGCAACCCCCCCCCCTCTAGGGGACCGAAAGCAATGGATGTCGAGCGGGTCTAACATGATACTGTGAAAGTTCAATCCATAGTGGCTCCAAGACAGCAGTGAGAGTCCCGTCCACAGGAAACCATCTCAAGCGGATCAGCAGCGTAGAGATGTCCCCAACCGATACAGGCGAGCGGTCCATCCTGGGTCTCGACTCTGGACAGTCAGTACTTCATCCATGGTCATCGGACCGGACCCCCTCCACAAGGGAGGGGGGGACATAGGAGAAAGAAAAGAAGCGGCAGATCAACTGGTCTAAAAAGGAGGTCTATTTAAAGGCTAGAGTATACAGATGAGTTTTAAGATGAGACTTAAATGCTTCTAGTAACATAGTAACAAAAATGAGCAGAAGCATTTCAATCATAAGAAGAAGTGCCTATTTTTTAACTAACACAACTACGAAGCAAGTTATACAATCTCTTATATTGTCACATATTGACTACTGCCCAGCAATCTGGTCTAATGCATCTAGACAAGATCTGAATAAAATCCAGCTTACCCAAAACAGAGCTGCCAGACTAGCTCTCCATTGCTTCTTTTAGGACCGGCATTGAGATCACGCATCATGAATTGTCATGAATGAAAGACTAGCGTGTAGTTTGATTCTATTTTAAAAAAAAAACATCTATACAAACAATGAAGCTTCATATCTGTATTCTCAGTTGCTTGCTAGTGACTTGACAGTCACAACTACGGTACCAGGCTAGTCCTAAGAGGTGCTCTCACACCTCTTAAACCCAAAAGTGATGTTTTGAAAAAGACTGTAATGTATCGGGCTATCATTTACTGGAATCCACTTCCACAATATCTGCTATCAATCACCAGCATAGTGGGCTTTAAGAATAGACTAAGAGGAGAAGTATTGTGGAAAGAGATTATTCTAGATTGTACCTAATGTCATGACTGTTTTTATTGACTATTGAGTATTTTATTGATTATGGGATAAGCAGCAGAAAATGGATGGATGATACTTTTTCGTCACTTATTGTTTGTCTTTGGTACACTAATGTGTGTATTTTAGGCCATTGGTTCTTTGTTTTATTTTTGCAAAAATGTATACAGTATATCTATTTTTATATTGCTATTTTTATCTTTGGTATGAAAATTATTATGTAACAACATTTATTAGTATTTTTTGGTTCTTTGTTGTTGCTATTTTTGTATTATGACAATTTATTATTGGATCATGTCGTATTGCATTTTAATCGTTTGTTCTGTGGTTGTGTGATGTTTTTTGCCTGGACCCCAGGAAGAATAGTCTCCACTGCGGTGTAGACTAATGGGGATCCTTAATAAACTAATAAACTAATAGGTTTCATTTTTGAAGACCAAATTCCTCCCAGGGTTTTTTGTCCTAATGACTGTCTGGATAAAGTGAGGTGACTTTAATTTAGGAAAACATTTTATTTTACAAATAGACTGGAATAAGTAACACATTGTTACTGGTAGCTAATAAATTCGACATTCAATAAAAACTAAATATATCATATTTGGAGGTTGTAAAAATGTAAAACTCAAATTATAATGGATATTATTGAAATGAAATAAAGGTAATCACACTTTTAGGAGTTAATATAGATGATGAAGTAAGCTGGACACTACATGTAAGTCATATAAAGAAAACAAAAAAATAGAGTGCAATACTAAATAGACTAAAACACATACTTACAAATATTAACTACAATTATTGTACCCAACTTTAGTTGAAGCATACATTGTTTATTGCATAAAGGTCTGGGGACATACATATAAAACAATCACACAACAATATTCATATTACACAAGAGAGTAATAAATATAATTAAAAGAATGAATTATAGAGACCCAACAAATGATTAATAAAGTCACACATTTCAAAATTGTATAAAAGACAACTGTTCAAATGATGTATAAAGTAAATAATAATATGCTTCCAGAAGTGGTCCAGAAGATGTTTCAGATGTGAACCAGTAAATATGAACTAAGAGGGATTTATGTGTACTCAAAAGCAAAGGTATGAACACATGTAAAACAAATATGTACATCATATATTGGAAAATTTGAAAATAAAATATGTTAAAGTTGATTATTTCGAAAAACCTATACAAAAACACTTTCATAATTAAGTATGAAATTGAATTATGAATATCTACACATAAAATGTAACATATTTTATGTACTGTTTATTCTCACCTTGTTGTGTTCATTTTAAAGTACACAAATGTGTATATTAACTCATGTACTTGACTGAAATAAAAGCACTAATCTGAAGTGTCTAATCTATAAATGTTAGAATCATATTAACAAGATTGTGTTACACACACAACAATGATGTCACACATGTTATATGTGCTGATGTTGTTAGAAAGTCAAAGTTCAAGTTTTGACCGTTTATTTCAAATCCTGCATCTTCATTTGCTGCTGCTGTTCTCACCAGCACACTTGTGTTTCTTACACTGGGACTTAGAAGAGAATCTTTCACCACACACACTGCAACTCAACACTTTCTCACCTGTGTGTGTTCTCATGTGTACTGTAAGAGTGTTTAGGTGACAAAAGCTTTTGTTGCAGCTTGAACAGGAGTATAGTTTTTCACCAGAGTTTGTTCTCATGTGTGATTTAATTGCTGTGTTTCTATACAACTTCTACCACATACTGAACATTTAAAATGTTTTTCACCAGTGTATGTTCTCGTTTACTTTTAACCTTTGTAGCATGACAAAACTTTTACCACATTATGAGCAGGAAAAAGTTTTTTCTCCAGCGTGTATACTCATGTGTGTTTTTACATGGTCCCTTCGAGTAAAATTTTCACCACAGATAGGACATGGAAAGGGTTTTTCTCCGGTGTGTATTCTCATGTGTGCTTTGAAATGCTCCCTTTGAGTAAAATTTTTACCACAGATTGAACACGAGAAAGGTTTTTCTCCAGTGTGTGTTCTCATGTGTACTTTTAAACTTTGATTTATTACAAAACCTTTACCACATTCTGGGCAGGAAAAAGGTTTTTCTCCAGTGTGTATTCTGATGTGTATTTTCAAATAGTGACTATGAGTAAAATCTTTACCGCAGATTGAACACGAAAAAGGTTTTTTTCCAGTGTGTGTTCTCATGTGTGTTTTCAAATGGTGCTTTTGAGTAAAATCTTTACCACAGATTGAACATAAAAAAGGTTTTTCTCCGGTGTGTGTTCTCATGTGTACCTTCAGCATGTGTTTTAGTCTAAAATCTCTACCACATTCTGAGCAGGAAAAAGGTTTCTCTCCGGTGTGTGTACTCATGTGCCTTTTCAGATTACTATGGTCTTTAAACGTTTTGTCACAGAGAGAACACGTGAAGTGTGTGTTGTCAGTGTGACATGTCTTATCATCTTTAGAGTCTTCATCATCAGTGTCAGGAGAGTGTGACGTTGTGTCCTCACTATCTGATAGTGGAGCTAAGAGCTTGTCTGCTTGTGATCCTCCACAGTGGTCTCCATCAGCTTCTGTTGTCATGTGTTGAGTTGAGCTGCTGCTTGGAGGCTCCCCCCCTCCCCTCTCCTCACTCTCACCTTTGACCTCATCATCTTCACTCTTCACACTGATGAGGTGTCTCTTGTCTTCCTCTATGAAGTGGGGGGACAGCCGCTGTTTTTCTTTATCTTTAAAGTGAAGGTGCTGTGACCTCTTCTGCTCCATACTGGAGGAACCCTCCTGCTGCTCAGGTGGACGATAGTTTTCACAGACGTCTGCAGGACACAAGAAGACAAACACATGCTGGGATGGAAATAGATAAGATTTTACCAATTCATAGCTGAGATAGGCGCCAGCGACCCCCGCGACCCCAAAAGGGAATAAGCGGTAGAAAAAGGATGGATGGATGGATTTAATTTTCGATTCTGCTTTACGATTCGGTTATTTTGCTTTCACATTTTGTAAAAAGGAGAAGAAACAGGTCGTGCTCAAAAGTGTTTGGGTCTTATCTTATTTTGACGCAGTTGTGAGATATTATATTTGAGATGCTACCTGAGTAGAAGCATTTAAGTCTCACCTTAAAACTCATCTGTATACTCTAGCCTTTAAATAGACCTCCTCTTTAGACCAGTTGATCTGCCGCTTCTTTTCTTTCTCCTATGCCCCCCCCTCCCTCGTGGAGGGGGTCCGGTCCGATGACCATGGATGAAGTACTGGCTGTCCAGAGTCGAGACCCAGGATGGACCGCTCGCCTGTGTATCGGTTGGGGACATCTCTACGCTGCTGATCCGTCTCCGCTTGAGATGGTTTCCTGTGGACGGGACTCTCGCTGTCGTCTTGGATCCGCTTTGAACTGAACTCTCGCGGCTGTGTTGGAGCCACTATGGATTGAACTTTCATAGTATCATGTTAGACCCGCTCGACATCCATTGCTTTTGGTCCTCTAGAGGGGGGGGGGGTGTTGCCCATATCTGAGGTCCTCTCCAAGGTTTCTCATAGTCAGCATTGTCACTGGCGTCCCACTGGGTGTGAATTCTCCCTGCCCACTGGGTGTGAGTTTTCCTTGCCCTTTTGTGGGTTCTTCCGAGGATGTTGTAGTCGTAATGATTTGTGCAGTCCTTTGAGACATTTGTGATTTGGGGCTATATAAATAAACATTGATTGATTGATTGATATTTCCTGGGCTCTTAATTTGGCGATGTAGTCTGAGACGTCATTTCCTGTTTGTAGCGTTTCTGCGTAGTATGGGTTCTTGGGTGATTGTGTAAACAGCATTGTGTGCGTTCCTGACTAAAATGTAAGTATACATCGAATATAGCACGCTTATCAATGCTAAAATGCCTATAATGTGTTAAATGTAGCCTTAAAGGCCTACTGAAATGAGATGTTCTTATTTAAACGGGGATAGCAGATCCATTCTATGTGTCATACTTGATCATTTCGCGATATTGCCATATTTTTGCTGAAAGGATTTAGTAGAGAACATCCACGATAAAGTTTGCAACTTTTGGTCGCTAATAAAAAAGCCTTTGACTGTACCGGAAGTAGCAGACGATGATGTCACAAGTGTGAGGGCTCCTCACATCCTCACATTGTTTATAATGGGAGCCTCCAAACAACAAATTCCCCGTTAATTTGAGCGAGGATGAAACATTTGTGGATGATGATATTGATAGCGAAGGACTAGAAATAAATAAATAAATAAATAACGGGGGGAGAAAAAAAAAGGCGATTGCATTGGGACGGCGGATTCAGATGTTTTTAGACACATTTACTAGGATAATTCTGGGAAACCCCTTATCTTTCTATTGTGTTGCTAGTGTTTTAGTGAGATTAAATAGTACCTGATAGTCGGAGGGGTGTGTCCACGGGTGTCTTGACGCCAGTCTCTGAGGTAAGATAAGCTCCGCCTATCTTTGGTAGGAGGCGACTTTTTACCACAATTTTCTCACCGAAACCTGCCGGTTGACAAGTGGTCGGGAACCATGTTCGCTTGACCGCTCCGATCCATAGTAAAGCTTCACCTCCGGGGAATTTTAAACAAGGAATCACCGTGTGTTTGTGTGGCTAAAGGCTAAAGCTTCCTACCTCCATCTTTCTACTGTGACTTCTCCATTATTAATTGAACAAATTGCAAAAAGATTCAGCAACACAGATGTCCAAAATACTGTTTAATTGCGCGATGAAAAGAGACGACTTTTAGCTGTGTGTGTGTGCAGCGCTCATACTTCCTAAAAACATGTGACGTCTTGCGTACACGTCACCATTACACGACGTTTTCAAGACGAAACTCCCAGAAAATTTAAAATTGCAATTTAGTAAACTAAAGCGGCCGTATTGGCATGTGTTGCAATGTTAATATTTCATCATTGATATATAAACTATCAGACTGCGTGGTGGGTAGTTGTGGCTTTCATCTGGACTTTAACCGAGTGTTTGTTTGCCACAATGTTTCTGCTTGATGATATAATTCGCCAGCTCAACTTTCGCCCTGTTAATACTTCTTTTTACACGGTAGTTACCCTATCCTGCCACTAGAGGGCGACACAGACCACGTTTAAAGCACTGTCTAAATCAACAGTGCTTATTTTCCATTCATCTCTATTGGACTGCTTTATCGTCCATGTATTTGTATATTTGTTTTATAAGACATTGTAGAGTATCGTATTTTCTTGAATAGCCACCGGGGCACTAATTCATTTAAAACGTCTTAGTAAGCAGGCGCTAAAAATTTTAAAACCTCTTCTCACCCCTGCGCTTACCAATGGCATGCAGTATAAAATTGAGTGTGATGTAAGGATACCATCATGAAAAGCACATTTTTAAAAAAATTATTAAAAATTCTTCTGCAGCTTGGTACCAATCGAGCCGCGGCCCGGTGGTTGAGGACCACTAATCTAAAACATGTCTTCGCGCCCGCCTTTACACCATGCTAACTGAGTGCCGGCTGGACGCATGCATTTCGCTGCTCTTCGTACGAGATTGCAAGGCATACTTGTTCAACAGCCATACTGGTTACACTGAAGGTTGTGATATAAAATAACTTTAACACTCTTACTAATATCCGCCACACTCTGTGAACCCACACCAAACAAGAATGACAAACATTTCTGGAGAACATCGGCTCTGTAACACATTATAAACGCAACATAACAATTACCAAGAATGCCATGCATTCATGAAGTGAAGTGAAGTGATGTGAAACATATTTATGTAGCGCTTTTCTCTAGTGACTCAAAGCGCTTTACATAGTGAAACCCAATATCTAAGTTACATTTAAACCAGTGTGGGTGGCACTGGAAGCAGGTGGGTAAAGTGTCTTGCCCAAGGACACAACGGCAGTGACTAGGATGGCGGAAGCGGGAATCGAACCTGCAACCCTCAAGTTGCTGGCACGGCCACTCTACCAACCGAGCTAAACCGCCCATGACTCTTACCGGCTATAATATACACCCCGCTAGCACCAAACCCCGCCCACCTCAACCGACGCACAGAGGGGGGGTGCTAGCGGGGTGTATAATATAGCCGGTAAGAGTCATGGATGCATGGCAGTCTGGGTAATTGTTATGTTGCGTTTACAATGTGTTACAGAGCCGACGTTCTCCAGAAATGTGTTTGTCATTCTTGTTTGGTGTGGGTTCACAGAGTGTGGCGCATATTAGCAAGAGTGTTAAAGTTGTTTTACATCACAACCTTCAGTGTGATCTGTATGGCTGTTGAACAAGACCCCTGGTTCACACATAGAACAAACAAAAAACTTTCCTCCGCCATTTAGAAAATGACGACAGAGGAAGAGTCACTCGTGACGTCACGATTTCGACCCGCCGGTAATACTAAGCATGCGCTAATAATTTTGGGAAGCGAGTTTGACCCGGCAGTAATTCAAGGCAGGCGCGTATATTATATTATCCATCCATCCATTTTCTACCGCTTATTCCCTTTTGGGGTCGCGGGCGCCTATCTCAGCTACAATCGGGCGGAAGGCGAGGTACACCCTAGACAAGTTGCCACCTCATCGCAGGGCCAACACAAATAGACAGACAACATTCACACTCACATTCACACACTAGGGACTATTTAGTGTTGCCAATCTAACGGTATATTATATTAGATATAATATTATACACATCCTGTTATATTATTGCATATGATATTGCCTAAATGTATCCTTATCATTCTTTGTATGTGTTCCCTTTAGACCACACACACACGCACACATACCTACACACACAAATCACACTTGACAACTTCACCATTAAAGAGTGCCTGAAAGCCTCTCTGTGGCCTACTCTCTGACCGGAGTCCTTGTCCGAAGAAGATATTTTAGACCAGCATTCCACATCCAGAGTAACCTACTCTATCACAGGTCGATTAGCATCAACTTTGACTAGTTGAGAAGTAACATTAGCCTACAAAGCCAACTGTGAGGTCTTAAGAGGCCCAGATTTTACAGGCCAGAGGGCCCTAAGGACAATATTCTGCTTTGAAAATATCTGTAAAATATAAATATTTTTGGCACGAAATTAACAAAATACTACACGTTATTTTGTGGCAATTACAAAATGATGTCCCGTATAATTCTCAGGGCTTTCAATCAATCACAACTGGACTGTTAAACTGAACATATACACACACATATATATATGTGTATATATGGTGTATAATATAGCCAGTAAGAGTCATGGGTGCATGGCATTCTGGGTACTTGTTATGTTGCGTTTACAATGTGTTACAGAGCCGAGTTCTCCCGAAATGGGTTTGCCATTCTTGTTTGGTGTGGGTTCACAGAGTGTGGCGCATATTAGTAAGAGTGTTAAAGTTGTTTTATATCACAACCTTCAGTGTAACCAGTATGGCTGTTGAACAAGTATGCCTTGCAATCTCGTACAAAAACAGCGAAATGCATGCGTCCAGATATAAAACAGTTAGCATGGTGGAAAGGCGGACGCGAAGACATGTTGTAGAGCAGTGGTCCTCAACCACCGGGTCGCGGCTCGATTGGTACCGGGCTGCAAAATAATTTTTTTATCAATTTTTTAAAATTTGCTTTTCATGACGGTATCCTTACATCACACTCAATTTTATACTGCATGCCATTGGTAAGCGCAGGGGTGAGAAGAGGTTTTAAAATTTTTAGCGCCTGCTTACTTTTACCGCATGCCTTGAATAAGCGCAGGAGTGAGAAGAGGTTTTAAATTATATATATATATATATATATATATATACACACATTCCCCACCTTCCACCCGATTGTAGCTGAGACAGGCTCCAGCACCCCCCGCGACTCCGAAAGGGATAAGCGGTAGGAAATGGATGGATGGATATATATACATATATACAGTCAGGATCTAAAGTTTACATACACTTGTAAAGAACATAATGTCATGGCTGTCTTGAGTTTCCAATCATTTCTACAACTCTTAATTTTGTTGAGATGTAGTGATTGGAGCACATACTTGTTGGTCACTAAAAACATTCATGAAGTTTGCTTCTTTTATGAATTTATTGTGGCTCTACTGAAGATGTGAGCAATCAAAAGTATACATACAGCAATGTTAATATTTGCTTACATGTCCCTTGGCAAGTTTCACTGCAATAAGGCACTTTTGGTAGCCATCCACAAGCTTCTGCTTGGATTTTTGACCACTCCTCTTGACAAAATTGGTGCAGCTCAGCTAAATGTGTTGGATTTCTGACATAGACTTGTTTCTTCAACATTGTCCACATGACTTTGGGAAGGCCATGCTAAATTCCTAATTCTAGTCAGATTTAGACATTCCTTGACCACTTTTGATGTGTATTTGGGGTCATTATCCTGTTGGAACACCCAACTGTGCCCAAAACCCAACCTCCGGGCTGATGATTTTAGGTTGTCCTGAAGAATTTGGAGGTAATCCTCCTTTTTCATTGTCTCATTTAAAGCACCAGTTCCATTGGCTGCAAAACAGGCCCAGAGCATAATACGACCACCACCATGTTTGACGGTAGGTATGATGTTCCTAGGATTAAAGACCTCACCTTTCCTCCTTCAAACATATCGCTATATTGTGGCCCAAGAGCTCCATTTTTTTTTCATCTGACCATAGAACTTTCCTCCAGAAGGTCTTATCTTTATCCTTGTGATGTCACATGAAACAAAAATGGAGCTTTTTGGCCACAATACTGTGTTTGTTAGAAAGTTCCACAACTGTTCACGTTATCCCAGGCTTGTGCTACAGCACTCATCTCATTGTGCAACATGTGAATGTTTGAAGTGGAACTAAACCTGATCTCTGAAGTTATTTCCAAAGCAGGGCCCCCATCCACATATACAATACTAGAACATATCTGATGAAAACTAACATTATTTTGTTATTTTAATTATAAGTGGGCCATACCACCTATTAGGGTTGTACAGTATACCAGTATTAGTATAGTACCGCGATACTAATGAATCATTTTCGGTACTACACCGTCTCTGACACATACTGGTCCCGCACCCCCCCTCTCCCACGTCAAAGTCACGTCGTGACATTGCTGGTTTACGAGCAGACGAGCATGTTCGGCGGCACACAATCACCGAGTACTTACAAGCAGACACAGTGTGGAGACAGAAAAGGGAGAAAGGAAGAAAGGACGCATTTTGGGGTAAAAAGTACAGATAAAGTTGAAGTTATAACACTGAAACACCCTCAGGAAGGGATGCTTTAATACATGGCTAGCTAGCTAGCGGCTAACGTCCATCCGCCGTCGGCAGTTATTTAGCTACTTCTAAATCACTAATCTGGGTCTCCATGGTGACAAATAAAGTAAGTTTCTTCCAAGTATCATCACTGCAGGACGAGGAACAGCGAAACATGCTTCACTACACACCGTAAGCTCACCGGCTTCAAAATGTAAACAAACGCCACGTATCTAGCCGATACTACTATGATTATGTCGATATTTTTTGGCATCACATCTTTCGTTTTTTTTTTATTTATATTACGTTTATAAACTCAGGAAATATGTCCCTGGACACATGAGGACTTTGAAGATGACAAATGTATGATCTTGTAACTACTTGGTATCAGATTGATACCCAAAATTTGTGGTATCACCCAAAAACTGAAGTAAAGTATCAAAAAACAGAAGAATAAGGGATTATTACATTTTAATAGAAGTGTAGATAGAACATGTTAAAAGACGATGTAAGCAGATAAATGAACAAGTAGATTAATAATTCATTTTCTACCACTTGTCCTTAATAATGTGTACACAATAATAGGTGTATAAATGACACAATATGTTACTGCATATGTCAGCAGACTAATTAGGAGTCTTGGTTTGTTTACTTACTACTAAAAGACAAGCTGTCTTGTATGTTCAACATTTTATTTAAGGACTTAACTGCAATAATAAACATATGTTTAATGTACCCTTAGTTTTTTTTGTTAAAATAAAGCCAATAATGCCATTTTTGTGGTCCCCTTTATCTAGAAAATTACCTAAATAATTTTAGTACCAGTACCAAAATATTGGTATCGTTACAACTTTTAATTTCCCCTCGGGGATCATTAAAGTATTTCTGATTCTGATTGTGTTTTTATTGGCCGTCTTCAAAGTAATGAACCATTTCTTCAATTTTGATTCACCGAATGTTTTATGAATCACAAATAATTTGCAATCGGACAACTTTACCATGAGGGGGCTGTCAAAAGACAGTTGTCTAGTATGTTCACTATTTTATTTAAGGACTTAACTGCAATAATAAACATATGTTTAATGTACCCTTAGTTTTTTTGTTAAACTAGAGCCAATAATGGCATTTTTGTGGTCCCCTTTATTTAGAAAAGTACTGTCAAGTCAAAAGACAGAGCAGAAAAAACAGCACTGATTTGCAGAGCACACTCCAGGCCTGAAGGGGCAACAGTGAGAGCTGAGGGCTGAACATCTCCACCTGCTTCCACCAGATTGGCTTGATTGAGTTCACCTGTTCACCTGCTCAGAGCACATGCTTAAAAATGTTTGAGCTTCAGTCAGTCACCCTTTTTGACATCCTGCTAAGAGGAAGGAAGACAACTCTTGTGTGGACTCAGAAGACGCAACTGGTGAGAAAACCAAAGAAAAAGTGTTTGTTTGGACTGAGGGGAATGTTTCAAGAAAATAATTTCACTGGGGAAAATGTTTAAAGGAGATAATTTCACTGATGTTTACAAATTGTTTAAGTTGACTGAAAGTAAATTTAAAAGTTATCAGTGATGTTTAAGTTTATTCTTGGTTTGTTTGAATTTGATTTCATTCATATAATTGGAAATATTTAAGTTTATTCTTAAAGCTAGTCCCTATTAGTGGAAATTAATTTTGTTTGGATTGATTTAAAAAGAAAGCAAAGCATGTAAATGGAATAAAACAAACATGTTTACTTGACCCTCTTCCTGGGAAACTGATCAAGGAGCTCTTTGTATTATTAGGTCCATCAGTGCTAAATATTATAAACGTATCACTTTCCTCGGGCACTGTTCCCCTAGCATTCAAAAAAGCGGTTATTCATCCTCTTCTTAAAAGACCTAACCTCGATCCTGACCTCATGGTAAACTACCGACCGGTGTCTCACCTTCCCTTTATTTCAAAAATCCTCGAAAAAATTGTTGCGGAACCGTTAAATGAACACTTGGCGTCTAACAATCTATGTGAAACCTTTCAATCCGGTTTCAGGGCAAATCACTCCACGGAGACAGCCCTCGCAAAAATGACTAATGATCTATTGCTAACGATGGATTCTGATGCGTCATCTATGTTGCTGCTCCTCGATCTTAGCGCTGCTTTCGATACCGTCGATCATAATATTTTATTAGAACGTATCAAAACACGAATTGGTATGTCAGACTTAGCCCTGTCTTGGTTTAATTCTTATCTTACTGATAGGATGCAGTGTGTCTCCCATAACAATGTGACCTCGGACTACGTTAAGGTAACGTGTGGAGTTCCCCAGGGTTCGGTCCTTGGCCCTACACTCTTCAGCATCTATATGCTGCCGCTGGGTGACATCATACGCAAATACGGTGTTAGCTTTCACTGTTATGCTGATGACACCCAACTCTACATGCCCCTAAAGCTGACCAACACGCCGGACTGTAGTCACCTGTAGGCGTGTCTTAATGAAATTAAACAATGGATGTCCGCTAACTTTTTGCAACTCAACGCCAAAAAAACGGAAATGCTGATTATCGGTCCTGCTAGACACCGAACTCTATTTAATAATACAACTCTAACATTTGACAACCAAACAATTAAACAAGGCGACACGGTAAAGAATCTGGGTATTATCTTCGACCCAACTCTCTCCTTTGAGGCACACATTAAAAGCGTTTTCCTTGCCCTTATGTGGGCCTACCGAGGATGTCGTAGTGGTTTGTGCAGCCCTTTGAGATACTAGTGATTTAGGGCTATATAAGTAAACATTGATTGATTGATGTATTTTGATGTATGTTTATGAAACACTGTGTTCTTTTTTTTCTGTTTGATTAAGGTTATCAACCTAATCGCCTATCCTACTATCCCACTAATCGGCTATTCTACAATTCAGCTAATCAACCCACCACTAATCAACTATTCTACTATTTAACTACCGACTATTCGACTATTCATTCATTTCATCCATTCATTTACGCCGATAACCCAGTTTATTTGATTGCTTCAAATCAAATATCAATAAATCACAAGGAAAGACGATTGAGTTGTCCCTTTGTGTCCTTTTTGAGTCCCACTGGCCCTTTCAAGTTTGGGCACAGCTGCGAAAAAACCTGAAGAACTTGACAAGTACCAAAATATTTTTAGTACCGGTACCAAAATATTGTTATGGTTACAACACTACCACTTATATTTGAATATTGTCTAATAGAAATGAGTGCTGTCTGATAATCACATTAATAACCAGTGTTGGCGTTAACACACTTTTTGTCTTTTTACGCATTGGAATCAAAAAGGACGTGCATTTCCGTAAGTAAGCGCGTTTCTGCGATGCAGAGTTTTTTTGTTTTTTTTTAACCGACCTGCTTTCTCCGGGTCAAAACTCCAGTTTGCTTGTTTGTTATTTTTAACGATTATTGCTTTCCGCCGGTGTTTTGTTTATTGTGACGGTGCGCTCTTATCACGCCGACACTTGAGGGAGCAAGCGCGCTGTCGGTTGGTAGTGGCCGTGCCAGCAACTTGAGGGTTCCAGGTTCGATCCCTGCTTCCACTGTCCTAGTCACTGCCGTTGTTTCCTTGGGCAAGACACTTTACCCACCTGCTCCCAGTGCCACCCACACTGCTTTAAATGTCACTTAGATATTGGGTTTCACTATGTAAAAACGCATTGAGTCACTAGAGAAAAGCGCTATATAAATATAACCCACTTCCCTAATTCACACGATTGATGAGCATTCATTTTTAAGTGGTGGTGTTAAAAAGCAAGTATATCTCCATCTTTAGTGATAAATGTGGCCCCCGGATGAACATGTGTCACAAACATTGTATTAGATGATATGTGGATGTTGTGCTTACTTGGACTGTGATGAAGCTGTGAGGACTCAGGTGGTTTGTCTTCATGCTCTTCAGTCTTCACAGAGACAACAGTCGGTGGAAACTTGCTGAGATCCGCCTCCTCCTGCCCTGGAAGAAACTCTTCCTCCTGAGTAACCCAGAGATCCTCCTCTTCCTCTTTAATGTGGGGGGGCTGTGGATCCTCCTGCTGCTGAAGGGGACGTTCTTCTTGACCAGCGTTCATCTGTTGGACGTCCGCAAGACAACACAAACTTCAGCTCAGATGTGTCAAATATGTTTTAGTCTATCAAATATAATATTTTCCAAGTGGACTGACAGCACTTTGTGGTGATGTTCTTCTACACATGGAATAATCATCAGTTATTGATTATTAGGAATTGTGTAATTGATCTTGTTTTCTGCATTAATTATTGATAAAAAGTAACAACTTATAGAAAAGCTCCTGCTGGGATTTTAATACCGTCATGACTGCATGAAGTCAGTCTGCACGTATAAAAGTTTCATTGTGCTGCAGCATCAAGTGACGCCAACTGGCTCCTCCCACTACCAACCTACCAGCCAACCTTGACGTGCACCTCCAAAATAGTCCCACCTCATGTCAACGGTGACCAGGACTACAGAGCTGTGATCAGTTGGCTTTACTTTTACGCGCAATATCCTCTCCTTGTTCTTCCTTCTGCGAAAGCAACATTTTTAACCCAACAGAAAACAAACAGAAGTGCAGCGAAGCACGTGTAACAAGTGCCAGCGAGTGTGGCCGTGTGATAGTATGTTGGTTGAACCTCACTCACACCTTAAGAAATGTACAAACCCCGTTTCCATATGAGTTGGGAAATTGTGTTAGATGTAAATATAAACAGAATACAATGATTTGCAAATCCTTTTCAACCCATATTCAGTTGAATATGCTACAAAGACAACATATTTGATGTTCAAACTCATAAACTTTTTTTTTTTCTTGCAAATAATCACTAACTTTAGAATTTGATGCCAGCAACACGTGACAAAGAAGTTGGGAAAGGTGGCAATAAATACTGATAAAGTTGAAAAATACTCATCAAACACTTATTTGGAACGTCCCACAGGTGTGCAGGCTAATTGGAAAACGGTTGGGTGCCATGATTGGGTATAAAAGCAGATTCCACGAAATGCTAAGTAATTCACAAACAAGGATGGGGTGAGGGTCACCACTTTGTTAGCAAATTGTCGAACAGTTTTAGAACATTTCTCAACGAGCTATTGCAAGGAATTTAGGGATTTTACCATCGACGGTCCGTAAAATCATCAAAAGGTTCAGAGAATCTGGAGAAATCACTGCACGTAAGCGATGATATTACGGACCTTTGAACCCTCAGGCGGTACTGCATCAAAAACCGACATCGGTATGTAAAGGATATCACCACATGGGCTCAGGAACACTTCAGAAAACCACTGTCGGTAACTACAGTTGGTCGCTACGTCTGTAAGTGCAAGTTAAAACTCTACTATGCAAAGCCAAACCCATTTATCAACAACACCGGCTTCGCTGGGCCCGAGCTCATTTAAAATGGACTGATACAAAGTGGAAAAATGTTCCGTGGTCTGACGAGTCGTGGCTTCATGGTGGCAGAGGGGTTAGTGCGTCTGCCTCACAATACAAAGTTCCTGCAGTCCTGGGTTCAAATCCAGGCCCGGGATCTTTCTGTGTGGAGTTTGCATGTTCTCCCCGTGAATGCGTGGGTTCCCTCCGGGTACTCCGGCTTCCTCCCACTTCCAAAGACATGCACCTGGGGATAGGTTGATTGGCAACACTAAATGGTCCCTAGTGTGTGAATGTGAGTGTGAATGTTGTCTGTCTATCTGTGTTGGCCCTGCGATGAGGTGGCGACTTGTCCAGGGTGTACGCCGCCTTCCGCCCGATTGTAGCTGAGATAGGCCCCAGCGCCCCCCGTGAGCCCAAAAGGGAATAAGCGGTAGAAAATGGATGGATGGACTGACGAGTCCACATTTCAAATTATACTTGGAAACTGTGGACGCGGTGTCCTCCAGAACAAAGAGGAAAATAACCATCCGGATTGTTATAAACGCAAAGTTCGAAAACCAGCATGTGTGATGGTATGGGGGTGCATTAGTGCCCAGGGCATGGGTAACTTACACATCTGTGAAGGCACCATTAATGCTGAAAGGTACATACAGGTTTTGGAGCAACATATGTTGTCATCCAAGCAACTTTATCATGGACACCCCTGCTTATTTCAGCAAAACAATGCCAAGCCATGTGTTACAACAGTGCGGCTTTGTAAAAAAAAAGAGTGCGGGTACTTTCCTGGTCCGCCTGCAGTCCAGACCTGTCTCCCATGGAAAATGTGTGAAGCTTAAAATACGACAGCGGAGACCCCGGACTGTTGAACGACTGAAGCTCTACATAAAACAAGAATGGGAAAGAATTCCACTTTCAAAGTTTCAACAATTAGTTTCCTCAGTTCCCAAACGTTTATTTAGTGATGTTTAAAGAAAAGGTGATGTAACACAGTGGTGAACATGCCCTTTCCCAACTACTTTGGCACGTGTTGCAGCCATGAAATTTTAAGTTAATTATTATTTGCCAAACAAAAATAAAGTTTATGTGTTTGAACCTCAAATATCTTGTCTTTGTAGTGCATTCAACTGAATATGGGTTGAATGCAAATCATTGTATTCCGTTTATATTTACATCTAACACAATTTTCCAACTCATATGGAAACAGGGTTTGTATATATATATATATATATATATATATATATATATTAGAATATTTGGGTACCTCATGCTTTGACTACAAACAAAATATTGATGCATGTTCAATTTGTGTATATTAAACTCATTTTTAATATTTAACATTAATTTCATTAAATATTTATTTTAGTCTGACTGAATAAGCATTAATCGCTTACAAGTGTGCAAATAGTGTATTCGTAATAACAAACATCAGTTGATTTATATTCCATGATATGTCCGCCGGAATGCAGCTGAGATAGGCTCCAGCACCCCACTGCAATCCCAAATAGGGACAAGCGGTAGAAAAATGGATGTATGGATGTTATCAAGGTAATAGACGTGCGTGCAAACATCATTTGCGTTCAAAAAACTCCGGCTTATTAGTGATTCCTAAAGCCCAAAAAAAGTCTGCAGGCTATAGAACATTTTCCGTTCGGGCTCCAGTACTCTGGAATGCCCTCCCGGTAACAGTTTGAGATGCTACCTCAGTAGAAGCATTTAAGTCTCACCTTGAAACTCATCTGTATACTCTAGCCTTTAAATAGACCTCCTTTTTAGACCAGTTGATCTGCCGCTTCTTTTCTTCCTCTCCTCCCTTGTGGAGGGGGTCCGGTCCGATGACCATGGATGAAGTACTGGCTGTCCAGAGTCGGGACCCAGGATGGACCGCTCGCCTGTATATGGGTTGGGGACATCTCTACGCTGCTGATCCGACTCCGCTTGGGATGGTTCCCTGTGGACGGGACTCTCGCTGCTGTCTTGGATCCGCTTTGAACTGAACTCTTGCGGCTGTGTTGGAGCCACTATGGATTGAACTTTCACAGTATCATGTTAGACCCGCTCGACATCCATTGCTTTCGGTCCCCTAGAGGGGGGGGTGTTGCCCACATTTGAGGTCCTCTCCAAGGTTTCTCATAGTCAGCATTGTCACTGGCGTCCCACTGGATGTGAATTCTCCTTGCCCTTATGTGGGTTCTTCCGAGGATGTTGTAGTCGTAGTGGTTTGTACAGTCCTTTGACACATTTGTGATTTAGGGCTATATAAATGAACATTGATTGATTGATTTGTATTTATTGCTAATAAAGTTGACACCAACACAAAGCAGACCACTGCAATAATACATTATATTACACTGTCATTACAATAATAACATATATTTTTTTATCCTGTAAAGCGTCTTTGAGTACACTGAAAAGCGCTATACCAAATAAAATGTATTATTATTATTATACCATGTGACTTATTCCAGACTTAAATTACGAGACGTTCGTTCCTTTCTAGTAACAAATGTTTAATTATGTTAAGCCCATCCATCCATCCATTTTCTACCGCTTTCTCCCTTATGGGGTCGCGGGGGGCGCTGGCGCCTATCTCAGCTACAATCGAGCGGAAGGCAGGGTACACCCTGGACAAGTCGCCACCTCATCGCAGGGAATTATGTTAAGCCTGACTGTAATATACAACAAAAAAACAGTTAAAGTATTAAATAAGTCAATATAATTCTCATAGAGAACATATAAAATACACTCCTCAAAAAAAACGCTCGCATTTGCTACAAAGGCCTGCTAGCGGGCTAACGCTAGCACGTTAGCTTGGAACAACATATCAGGTAAATAAGATAAATAATATGAAAATATATAATGTATATTACCTCATAAGCCGCGTGTACAAGAGAGGAGTGGAATATATTCTTCCTATTGTTACACCAGCAACTCTTTTTGGTGTTCTGTGGCCGGGCGAAGGAAGTGTGCACCACTCACTATTGTCCCAGTGAAACACGTGTTTGGCCAACATTTGTTCCGCGGTGGAGAACACTTCGATGACGTCACACAGGAGGAAGAACAAAACAAGATGGCGTCTGGCGGAGAATACGTTGTTTCGGTTATTATGGTTTCTAGGTCTTAATTACAACGTACATGTGCACATGTGTGTCGTTTAACAGAGTAAACGTCGTTATTAATTGTTTGTATGCGGATACATTAGTCTGAGTGCACTTATACGTGCTAGCCTAGCCTGCTGGTTAGCTTAGCTTGTTAGCTGCTAACAAAGAGAGGCGGAAGTGATCGACACATCAAAGCAGAGATCCAATGTAAGTGTAAAGTGTTTTTATTGTGTGAACATGTCTACATTACAAATGATGTGAGTGTTGCTGAATCAGCGACTAACTGCTGCCGTTGAAGAAATATTTGTGATGTTAAGAAAAAAAAAAACGACAGCAGAGTAAGAGGAGGAACTTTGTCCAACAAAAGAGGAGAAGGAGCGACAACATCAACTACTGGACGCTGTTTCAAAGAAACATCAAGGTGTGTTACACATCCATCCATCCATCCGTATTCTGTGGCTTATCTGGGGTCGGGTCGCGGGGGCAGCAGCCTAAGTAGGGAAGCCCAGCCTTTCCTTTCCCCAGCCGCTTCGTCCAGCTCTTCCCAGGGGATCCCGAGGCGTTCCCAGCCCAGCCAGTTTCTAACATAATAGTGAGACCATATAGGGCGGTATAGCTCGGTTGGTAGAGTGGCCGTGCCAGCAACTTGGGGGTTGCAGGTTCGATTCCCACTCCCGCCATCCTAGTCACTGCCGTTGTGTCCTTGGGCAAGACACTTTACCCACCTGCTCCCAGTGCCACCCACACTGGTTTAAATGTAACTTAGATATTGGGTTTCACTATGTAAAGCACTTTGAGTCACTAGAGAAAAGCGCTATATAAAATATAATTCACTTCACCATCCCGAGCGGCGACAGGTCAGTAACGCAGAGATGTCCCCAAACGAGCGGTCCCGGGTCCCGACTCTGGACATATATATATATATATATATATATATATGTATATATATATATATATATATATGTATATATATATATATGTATATATATATATATGTATATATATATATATATTAGGGCTGCAAATCTTTGGGTGTCCCACGATTCGATTCAATATCGATTCTTGGGGTTGCGATTCGATTATGTATCAATTTTTTTCGATTCAACGTGATTCTCGATTCAAAAACGATATTTTTGCGATTCAAAACGATTCTGTATTCATTCGATACATAGGATTTCAGCAGGATCTACCCCAGTCTGCTGACATGCTAGCAGAGTAGTAGATTTTTTTAAAAAGCTTTTATAATTGTAAAGGACAATCTAATTATCAGTGAAGGTTTAGTGTAGGCAAATATAAGCTTTGGCTTCAGCCTATTCCTTTTTCGGTCATTCTTTTTCTTTTCTTTTGTGTGTAAATGTGTATGATTGTTTATGTATAACCTGTACTGTAAAACTGATCACACAAAAAGTATTTGGCCACCTGCCTTTACTCACATATGAACTTGAAGTGCCATCCCATGGAATCGTCCAAAATGTTTTTGTATCCCGGAGCATTCAAAGTTCCTTTCACTGGAACAAAGGGGCCAAGCCCAACTCCTGGAAAACCAACCCTACACCATAATTCCTCCTCCACCAAATTTCCCACTTGTTCAGTCCGAAATGTGCCGTTCTCCTGGCAACCTCCAAACCCAGACTGGTCCATCAAATAGCCAGATGGAAAAAGCGTGACTCCTCAGTCCAGAGAAGGCGTCTCCACTGCTCTAGAGTCCAGTGGCGACGTGCTTTACACCACTGCATCCCACGATTTGCATCAGACTTGGTGATTTATGGCTTAGATGGAGCTGCACGGCCATGGAAAGCCATTCCATGAAGCTCTCTGCCTACTGTACGTGGGCTAACTGGAAGGTCACCTGAAGTTTGGAGCTCTAAGACTGCAGAAAGTCTTTGCACTATGCACTTCAGCATCCGCTGACTCCTCTCTGTCCGTTTACGTGGCCCACCACTTGGTGGCTGGGTTGCTGTTGTTCCCAAAATCTTCACTTTTCTTATAATAAAGTCGACTTTGGAATATTTAGGAGCGAGGGTATTTCACAACTGGATTTGTTGCACAGGTGGCATCCTATGACAGTTCCACGCTGGAAATCACTGAAAGCGGCCCATTCTTTCACAAAATGTTTGTATAAGTGCTTGATTTTATAAGTGATTAGAACACCTGATTCTCATCATTTGGATGGTTGGCCAAATACTTTTCGGCAATATAGTGTATATATATTCTCACGCCAGCACATTTCTTAAGGTGTGAGTGAGGTTCAACCAACATACTATCACACACGTGCTTCGCTGCACTTCTGATTGTTTTCTTTTGGGTTAAAAATGTTGCTTTGGCAGAAGGAAGAACGAGGAGAGGATATTGCGCGTCAAAGTAAAGCCAACCGACCACAGCTCTGCAGTCCTGGTCACCGTTGACGTGAAGTGGGACTATTTTGGAGGTGCACGTCAAGGTTGGCTGGTAGGTTGGTAGTGGGAGGAGCCAGTTGGCGTCACTTGATGCTGCAGCATTAGGGGTGTAACTGTACGCGTATTTGTATTGGAACCGTTTCGGTACAAGGGTTTTGGTTCGGCACGCGGGCATACCGAACGAGTTTGTAAGAATAAGTCTTCACAAGCTGCTCTGCTTTCTGCCTCTGTCTGAGCAGCAAGCATTGTCCCGCCCACACAACCATCTGATTGGTTACATACAAAGCCAATCAGCAGGGTGTATTCAGTGTGATGTAGTCAATGCTTCAGCATTGAGCAGATGTTCGTTTAGCTGGGGAGCAGCGGTTTCTCCCCAAATAATAAAAAAACACTTCCGAGTCACAACTATTACAAACATCACTATGAGCCCGTTGACCTTCTAGAACAGGGGTCGGTAATCTTTTTGGCTGAGAGAGCCAAGAAGCCAAATATTTGAAAATGTATTTCCGTAAGAGCCATATAATATTTTTCTTAACACTGAACACAACTAAACGCGTGCATTTTTAAGTAAGACCAACATTTCATGTCTCTTATTCTTTCTAAAAACGCTAAATGTGGAGGGGGCGCGGCCCGCGGGCCTGCAGCGAGACAGGGTGTTGCCAGGACCGGCCTCGAAATCGGCGACAGGTGCGTAGATGGCCCAGCTGGGCCTTGATATCTAATCACTTGTCGCTCTGTTTATAAGCAGCAGCTAGGAGGAGAGAAGGGGTCGCGGCTGGAGCCGGAGTGCGAGCGAGAACGGAAGAGAAAAATACAAATGCTGGAAAGCAACTGAGAGACTTACTGGAAAATAAAACAATATTGTAACCCTGAAACAGGCTCTCATGTCAGTGCTTGGTGGTCTGAAGAACCCTCAGGAGGGCAAGCCCCACACTAACCAATAATAAATAACTTCCTTCTTACCATTAAGGCAACTTCTTGAACACAAAAATGCATGAGAATGTTTTATATTTTTGAACGTTATTTTTCATTACAAGTGGAATTATTCATTACTTATCGGCGTGGCGCAGTGGGGAGAGTGGCTGTGCGCAACCTGAGGGTCCCTGGTTCAATCCCCACCTAGTACCAATCTCGTCACATCCGTTGTGTCCTGAGCAAGACACTTCACCCTTGCTCCTGATGGGTGCTGGTTAGCGCCTTGCATGGCAGCTCCCTCCATCAGTGTGTGAATGTGTGTGTGAATGGGTAAATGTGGAAGTAGTGTCAAAGCGCTTTGAGTACCTTGAAGGTAGAAAAGCGCTATACAAGTACAACCCATTTATTATTTATTTTATTTATAAGCAGCGTCAGCTCAGATTTATCTGAGAGCCAGATCTGGCTCGCGAGCCATAGGTTCCCTACCCCTGTTCTAGAAACTTAAACTGCAGCTCAGCTCGCTCGCAGTTCTGGCTTAAGGTGAAGGCCAATTAGCTTTTAGCGTAACGCAGGGTCCCTGCTATCACATGTTGATACAAATACAACATTTACATAATAAAAGTCAACTACAGGCTTCCCAAATGCTGTAATAAATTAAGCATGATGAGTGTACTTGAAATTAGCTTTTAGCGTAACGTTAACTCATTTTGCGGTGTGTGTGTGTGTGTGTGTGTGTGTGTGTGTGTGTGTGTGTGTGTGTGTGTGTGTGTGTGTGTGTGTGTGTGTGTGTGTGTGTGTGTGTGTGTGTGTGTGTGTGTTAGGGGCAGCAAAGCCCTGTATGTTATTTCATTGAACTCAATTGTGTTGCTATATTACTATTTTTTCAGCTATAGTTACATGAATCATTAGTAATGTAGCAGCCTAGTTTTGAATAGCAGGGTCCCTGCTATCACATGTTGATACAAATACAACATTTACATAATAAAAGTCAACTACAGGCTTCCCAAATGCTGTAATAAATTAAGCATGATGAGTGTACTTGAAATTAGCTTTTAGCGTAACGTTAACTCATTTTGCGGTGTGTGTGTGTGTGTGTGTGTGTGTGTGTGTGTGTGTGTGTGTGTGTGTGTGTGTGTGTTAGGGGCAGCAAAGCCCTGTCTTGTTATTTCATTGAACTCAATTGTGTTGCTTTATTTCTATTTTTTCAGCCTTAGTTACATGAATCATTAGTAATGTAGCGGCCTAGTTTTGAATGGCAGGGTCCCTGCTATCACATGTTGATACAAATATAACATTTACATAATAAAAGTCAACTACAGGCTTCCCAAATGCTGTAATAAATTAAGCATGATGAGTTGACTTGAAACTGTTAAATGTTGCACTTTTTTTATGTAGAAGAAAGGTTTTGTCATTTGATTTAATCAAAGCAACAACTTGAGGCATTTAATGTGGATTAAAGAAGGCCGAATTATTATAGTGTTCCCAATGTTAAAAGGATAAAGCCGTTGTTTACAAATTTGGTAAATAAATAACCAAAAAATGTATATTTTGTTGTTTTCTTACTGTACCGAAAATGAACCGAACCCTGACCTCTAAACCGAGGTACGTACCAAACCGAAATTTTCGTGTACCGTTACACCCCTATGCAGCAAAATAAAACTTTTATACGTGCAGACTGACTTCATGCAGTCATGACGGTATTAAAATCCCAACAGGAGGTTTTCTATAAGTTGTTACTTTTTATCAATAATTAATGTAAATGCAGAAAACAAGATCAATTACAAAATTAATAATAATCAATAACTGATGATTATTCCATGTGTAGAAGAACATCACCACAAAGTGCTGTCAGTCCACTTGGAAAATATTATATTTGATAGACTAAAAAATATTTGACACATCTGAGCTGAAGTTTGTTTGTGTTGTCTTGCGGACGTCCAACAGATGAACGCTGGTCAAGAAGAACGTCCCCTTCAGCAGCAGGAGGATCCACAGCCCCCCCACATTAAAGAGGAAGAGGAGGATCTCTGGGTTACTCAGGAGGAAGAGTTTCTTCCAGGGCAGGAGGAGGCGGATCTCAGCAAGTTTCCACTGACTGTTGTCTCTGTGAAGACTGAAGAGCGTGAAGACAAACCACCTCAGTCCTCACAGCTTCATCACAGTCCAAGTAAGCACAACATCTAGATGTCATCCAATATGTATGCTAAATAGTTAAAAACTGCTAGTACAAGGCAGCTAATGGTAGTCCTCTATTGTGCCTTTAAAGCTCCTTTAAAATCACCAACATTACTCCATTTACTTGTAGTGACCTGTATATTAACCAAGTATTAGCAGCATTGTAATTGTAAGAGCTAACTTCGAGGAACTACTTTTAGTCAAACGGCTCCTCGTTTGCAGAGAGGTGGACTAGCTACTGAGCTGCTGCTGCATCGCCTCTGAGTTGGTAAAAGTTTGTTCTCGGTTATAAATCATGCCTCACGCTTGTATCGGCGAAGGTTGCGGCCATACACCAAGAAGTTGGTCGAATTAGTTTTAAACCCAAAGACGTCGCTAGGAAGACACGACAAGATGCTCATTTAGCAACAAGCTGGACGAGCTGAAGCTGCACACTGCGACAAATAAGATGGTCGGGGACAGCTGCATTCTGCTCATCCCGGACACGGATATCGAGCTCGCCATGACAGAAGCAAAGTCTCCGGTAAGAGCAGAGGAGGGGGGCTATGCATTTACGTCAACAACAGCTGGTGCACCAACACCAAGACTGTTACCAGTCTCTGCTCATCAGATTTGGAGTACGTTACTGTGAAATGCAGACCCATCTACCTTCCACGGGAGTTTAATGTTGTCATGCTTTGATAAAAGGATTTGGACTCAGATGCAGAGTTGGGACTTTAGACAGGCTTTTATTTTGACGATTTCCTCTTACCTCCCAAGTCAAGAAAAAACATTATCTATAATCACCAAAATAAACTACTCGGCGAAAAGGTTCCAGAAAAAGAAGGAACAACCGAAAATCACTCCGAACGGAGGAAAACACAAAAGTAAAGACGAACTATAAACAGTATTTAACAAAAAGCGCTCCGACAGGAGGACCAAAACAACATCAATGAAAATTTCTACACTAACTAATCTAATAAAGTATTTAACAAAAATAGTCACTCAAAAAGTTGAGGAATGAATGAAAAACTTTTAACTGAAACTTACCACTGCGGCTGAATAACTAAATAATCAAAAATCACTCTGCTGAGGAGGAAGAAAGGAAAACTCAAAATATTCACAGAGGGGTTCAGGATCAAGGGACATAGGCACAAGACAAGGCAAGGCATGGCCAAAGACATGGACGCCAGAGAGCACGAATAAACGAGACAATCTGGCACAGAACAAAGGAAGGACAAGGCAAGGCATGGACAAAGACATGGACGCCAGAGAGCACGAATAAACGAGACAATCTGGCACAGAACAAAGGAAGGACAAGGCAAGGCATGGACAAAGACATGGACCCTGGAGAGCACGAATAAACGAGACAATCCGGCACAGAACAAAGGAAGGACAAGGCATGGACAAAGACATGGACGCCAGAGAGCACGAATAAACGAGACAATCTGGCACAGAACAAAGGAAGGACAAGGCAAGGCATGGACAAAGACATGGACGCTAGAGAGCACGAATAAACGAGACAATCTGGCACAGAACAAAGGAAGGACAAGGCAAGGCATGGACAAAGACATGGACGCTAGAGAGCACGAATACACGAGACAATCTCGCACAGAACAAAGGAAGGACAAGGCAAGGCATGGACCAAGACATGGACGCCAGAGAGCACGAATAAACGAGACAATCTGGCACAGAACAAAGGAAGGACAAGGCAAGGCATGGCCAAAGACATGGACGCTAGAGAGCACGAATAAACGAGACAATCTGGCACAGAACAAAGGAAGGACAAGGCAAGGCATGGCCAAAGACATGGACGCTGGAGAGCACGAATAAACGAGACAATCTGGCACAGAACAAAGGAAGGACAAGGCAAGGCATGGACAAAGACATGGACGCCAGAGAGCACGAATAAACGAGACAATCTGGCACAGAACAAAGGAAGGACAAGGCAAGGCATGGACAAAGACATGGACGCTAGAGAGCACGAATAAACGAGACAATCTGGCACAGAACAAAGGAAGGACAAGGCAAGGCATGGACAAAGACATGGACGCCAGAGAGCACGAATAAACGAGACAATCTGGCACAGAACAAAGGAAGGACAAGGCAAGGCATGGACAAAGACATGGACCCTGGAGAGCACGAATAAACGAGACAATCTGGCACAGAACAAAGGAAGGACAAGGCATGGACAAAGACATGGACGCCAGAGAGCACGAATAAACGAGACAATCTGGCACAGAACAAAGGAAGGACAAGGCAAGGCATGGACAAAGACATGGACGCTAGAGAGCACGAATACACGAGACAATCTGGCACAGAACAAAGGAAGGACAAGGCAAGGCATGGACAAAGACATGGACGCTAGAGAGCACGAATAAACGAGACAATCTGGCACAGAACAAAGGAAGGACAAGGCAAGGCATGGACAAAGACATGGACGCCAGAGAGCACGAATAAACGAGACAATCTGGCACAGAACAAAGGAAGGACAAGGCAAGGCATGGACAAAGACATGGACGCCAGAGAGCACGAATAAACGGGACAATCTCGCACAGAACAAAGGAAGGACAAGGCAAGGCATGGACAAAGACATGGACCCTGGAGAGCACGAATAAACGAGACAATCTGGCACAGAACAAAGGAAGGACAAGGCAAGGCATGGACAAAGACATGGACGCTAGAGAGCACGAATAAACGAGACAATCTGGCACAGAACAAAGGAAGGACAAGGCAAGGCATGGACAAAGACATGGACGCTAGAGAGCACGAATACACGAGACAATCTCGCACAGAACAAAGGAAGGACAAGGCAAGGCATGGACCAAGACATGGACGCCAGAGAGCACGAATAAACGAGACAATCTGGCACAGAACAAAGGAAGGACAAGGCAAGGCATGGCCAAAGACATGGACGCTAGAGAGCACGAATAAACGAGACAATCTGGCACAGAACAAAGGAAGGACAAGGCAAGGCATGGCCAAAGACATGGACGCTGGAGAGCACGAATAAACGAGACAATCTGGCACAGAACAAAGGAAGGACAAGGCAAGGCATGGACAAAGACATGGACGCCAGAGAGCACGAATAAACGAGACAATCTGGCACAGAACAAAGGAAGGACAAGGCAAGGCATGGACAAAGACATGGACGCTAGAGAGCACGAATAAACGAGACAATCTGGCACAGAACAAAGGAAGGACAAGGCAAGGCATGGACAAAGACATGGACGCCAGAGAGCACGAATAAACGAGACAATCTGGCACAGAACAAAGGAAGGACAAGGCAAGGCATGGACAAAGACATGGACCCTGGAGAGCACGAATAAACGAGACAATCTGGCACAGAACAAAGGAAGGACAAGGCATGGACAAAGACATGGACGCCAGAGAGCACGAATAAACGAGACAATCTGGCACAGAACAAAGGAAGGACAAGGCAAGGCATGGACAAAGACATGGACGCTAGAGAGCACGAATACACGAGACAATCTGGCACAGAACAAAGGAAGGACAAGGCAAGGCATGGACAAAGACATGGACGCTAGAGAGCACGAATAAACGAGACAATCTGGCACAGAACAAAGGAAGGACAAGGCAAGGCATGGACAAAGACATGGACGCCAGAGAGCACGAATAAACGAGACAATCTGGCACAGAACAAAGGAAGGACAAGGCAAGGCATGGACAAAGACATGGACGCCAGAGAGCACGAATAAACGGGACAATCTCGCACAGAACAAAGGAAGGACAAGGCAAGGCATGGACAAAGACATGGACCCTGGAGAGCACGAATAAACGAGACAATCTGGCACAGAACAAAGGAAGGAGTGAGCTTATAAACACATGAAGGTAATAGGGAACAGCTGGAAACGATCAGAGAACAGGGATGACGTCAGACTGATGACACAAAAGGAAGGGCAAGTGACCTGAAACGAGAGGAGAGTTACTTTTCAAATTAAAACCATAAGACCAAAAAAACCCAAAACAAGACATCCCTTAATGTTGTCATGCTAACGGCTGTTTACATACTAGCACGGCCCTCAGGGTGTTACATGACTCCATTAGCAGTCAACAAAGTGCGTACCCTGAGGCGGTGCACATCATTGCTGGGGACTTTAATCATGCAGAATTGAAGACTGTGCTCCATAAATTCCACCAACACATTAAATGTGCAACTAGGGGGAAAAAAACACTTTGGACAAGGCATACTCTAATATCAAGAGTAGCTCCAGGGCTAAGTCACCACCACACTTGGGCCAGTCTGACCACCTGTCAGTGTTGTTGATCCCAGCATACACACCCCTCAGGAAAAGTGCTCCCCCAACAACTAAAACTGTTAAAATCTGGCCTGAGGGCGCCTCTCAGCAGCTCCAGGATTGATTTTAAAGAACAAACTAGGGCATCTTTGAACAGCAGGACCTGGAGGACTACACTTTATCTGTGCTGAGCTATATCAAGTTCTACACAACAAGTCAACAACCTGGCCCTGAACACCTCCAAGACCAAGGAGCTGGTCATAGACTTCAGGAGGAAAAAAACGGACATCCTGCCCCTGATCATCAGTGGTGACTGTGTGGAAAGGGTCTCCGACTTCCGCTCCCTGGGAGTCCACCTGGCCGACGACCTATCCTGGAGCACCGACACCACGGCTACCATCAAGAAGGCACACCAGAGACTGCACTTCCTGAGAATACTCAGGAACAACCACCTCTCACAGGAACTGCTGGTGTCCTTCTACCGGTGCTCCATTGAGAGCATCCTGACCTACTGCATCTGCGTGTGGTTCAGCAGCTGCACGGCCGCAGAGAGAACGGCGCTCCAGAGAGTCATAAAGTCCGCCCAGAAGTTAATCGGATGCCCCCTCCTCCCCCCTGGCTGACCTGTACAGCTCCCGCTGTCTCAGGAAAGCACAGATCATCCTGAAAGACCCATTCCACCCCGGGCACAGCCACCTGGAACTGCTACCCTCAGGCAGACGCTACAGGGTGCTAAAAGCGAGCACCAATAGACTAAAAAATAGCTTTTACCCAAGAGCCATAGTAGCACTAAACAGGCCCTGAGTGAGCACAATATGTCCATCATGTCCTCATGTGTAATGTTTAAATGTTTTTCTATTTTTTCGGACTACAATGTGCAATAATGTTTTATGTATGTGTGTATATGTATTCATATGCATCTGCGTGGATACATATACATATACATATACATCTGTCATCTCTATCTTTTTTTTTTTTACTATTTATATTACCATATTGTATATGCACCTTAGGAGGAGCTGCTCCAATTTCGTTGTTCTTTGAACCTGTTCATTGCAATAATGACAATAAAACTATTCTATTCTATTGCTATGACCGAGAAGCGCATCCGGGTCTATCCAAACCAAAAGCCCTGGATGACTGGTGAGGTCAGGACCCTGCTGAAGGAGAGTGTCAGGTCTATTTTACGTTAAGACGGCTGAGATTGCCCCGACTGAATGTTTCTAGCAAGGTAACTCAGGTCAGGCACCCTAAAGGTAAACTAGGAGTCCCCAGGATAGAGTGGATAACCATCTGCAGCTAGGAGAGAATCACCAAAAGAAAAGAGACAGTCAATCAATCAATCAATTTTTTACTTATATAGCCCTAAATCACTAGTGTCTCAAAGGGCTGCACAAACCACCACGACATCCTCGGTAGGCCCACATAAGGGCAAGGAAAACTCACACCCAGTGGGACATTGGTGACAATGATGACTATGAGAACCTTAGAGAGGAGGAAAGCAATGGATGTCGAGCAGGTCTAACATGATACTGTGAAAGTTCAATCCACAATGGATACAACACAGTCGCGAGAGTCCAGTCCAAAGAGGATCCAAGACACAGCAGCAAGAGTCCCGTTCACAGCGGAGCCAGCAGGAAACCATCCCAAGGGTAGCGGACCAGCAGCGCAGAGATGTCCCCAGCCGATACACAGAGGGACATAGAAGAAAAAGAAAAGAAACGGCAGATCAACTGGTCTAAAAAGGGAGTCTATTTAAAGGCTAGAGTATACAAATGAGTTTTAAGGTGAGACTTAAATGCTTCTACTGAGGTAGCATCGCGAACTGTTACCGGGAGGGCATTCCAGAGTACTGGAGCCCGAACGGAAAATGCTCTATAGCCCGCAGACTTTTTTTGGGCTTTGGGAATCACTAATAAGCCGGAGTCCTTTGAACGCAGATTTCTTGCCGGGACATATGGTACAATACAATCGGCAAGATAAGATGGAGCTAGACCGTGTAGTATTTTATACGTAAGTAGTAAAACCTTAAAGTCACATCTTAAGTGCACAGGAAGCCAGTGCAGGTGAGCCAGTACAGGTGTAATGTGATCAAACTTTCTTGTTCTTGTCAAAAGTCTAGCAGCCGCATTTTGTACCAACTGTAATCTTTTAATGCTAGACATGGGGAGACCCGAAAATAATACGTTACAGTAGTCGAGGCGAGACGTAACAAACGCATGGATAATGATCTCAGCGTCTTTAGTGGACAGAATGGAGCGAATTTTAGCGATGTTACGGAGATGAAAAAAGGCCGTTTTAGTAACGCTTTTAATGTGTGCCTCAAAGGAGAGAGTTGGGTCGAAGATAATACCCAGATTCTTTACCGTGTCGCCTTGTTTAATTGTTTGGTTGTCAAATGTTAGAGTTGTATTATTAAATAGAGTTCGGTGTCTAGCAGGACCGATAATCAGCATTTCCGTTTTTTTGGCGTTGAGTTGCAAAAAGTTAGCGGACATCCATTGTTTAATTTCATTAAGACACGCCTCCAGCTGACTACAATCCGCAACAGCAGTCAAGATTCTGTTGGTATGTTCCGAAGAGATGCTTCAGTGGTGGGTATTTATTGAAAGCAGACGCCGCCCACAGGACCTGTCGAAATATGAGCTGGGCGACTCGGTGAAATGGGCTATGTTTTGCAAACACACATTCCTGTAACACAAGGTTGTGTTGTCTTCTTGTATGAGACTTGGTACAGTTGTATGGTCTTCTTGTCAGCCGTCCAAAGGACGTTGGCTCCTTACATTGTTCTAGTGAGTATCGAGGCAGATTACAACGTGAGAACTATTCTAATAAGGTGAGACAAGTCAGCGTGAACTAAAGCATATCTTAGAGAGAGGAACAAGGAATGTAGGTGTGGTGATGGAGCACAGTAGAGAGCTGCCAGAGCCAGCCTGAGGAGAGGCATTAGAGAGGCCGAGACAGCTTATCAGAAGAAAATAGAGGGACACCTCAGCAGCAACAACACAAGGCAGGTGTGGCAGGGGGTGCAGCACATCACCGGCTACAAATCCAACAACCTCGCTGTGGCTGGCGGAGGAACTGAACATCGTCCTCGCTCGGTTTGAGGTGGAGCAACCACATGCAGTCGCATCACGACCCTCAGCCCAAGATGGAGCTGCTGTAGTGGTTGCTGTTGGCAGGAGCTCTGTGCTCTTGTGTCATCATTTTGTGTTTCCCTCTTGTTTTTCATGTGTTGTTATATTTTCTTGCCTTTTGGTCCGGGACCCTTTGGGACTGTGTGACAAGGGGGTGGCACTTTCATGACCACCGTGGTGCTTTTTTTGTGGACTTCTGGATCTGCCTCCCGGGAGCCTTTTTGGCCATGGAGACCGACTGCAGGGTCGGTTTGGAGGGACTGGAGGAGATGCGGATGAGGGGGACAGGGCTGCGGAGCTAGCACTGAGCGCCGGGACGGAGAGGCTTCGCGGTGTCTTGGCTGGGTGAGCAGGTGTCGGACACCTTAGTCACCTTGGACGTATCCTCGCTCATCCATGCGGACTGGACACTGGCCGAGAGTGGAGTCGGCCGTCTTGGTTGCTTTGTTGGGTCTGCTCCTGTCTCTGGCCGTGCTCCCTCCTCCCCAGCGGACGATGGCGTGGAACACCGCAGAGGCCACCACAGTGGATATGTTTCTTTTAGTTGTTATTCATAGCTGTATGTAGAAGCATTTAAGTCTCACCTTAAAACTCATTTGTATACTCTAGCCTTTAAATAGACTCCCTTTTTAGACCAGTTGATCTGCCGTTTCTTTTCTTTTTCTCCTATGTCCCTCTCTCCCTTGTGGAGGGGGTCCGGTCCGATCCGGTGGCCATGTACTGCTTGCCTGTGTATCAGCTGGGGACATCTCTGCGCTGCTGATCCGCCTCCGCTTGGGATGGTTTCCTGCTGGTTCCGCTGTGAACGGGACTCTCGCTGCTGTGTTGGATCCGCTTTGGACTGGACTCTCGCGACTGTGTTGGATCCATTATGGATTGAACTTTCACAGTATCATGTTAGACCCGCTCGACATCCATTGCTTTCCTCCTCTCCAAGGTTCTCATAGTCATCATTGTCACCGACGTCCCGCTGGGTGTGAGTTTTCCTTGCCCTTATGTGGGCCTACCGAGGATGTCGTAGTGGTTTGTGTTGTGGTTTGTGCAGCCCTTTGAGACACTAGTGATGTAGGGCTATATAAGTAAACATTGATTGATTGAAGTGTCTGGTTGTATCTGCTGCTTTAATGTCTTTGATGTCCTCGGTGTTCTTTGATGTTTGATGTTTCCCTCTTACACACATGTAAGAGGGATGTGTTCTATGGTTATGAGTTTTTTTGTAAGGGGTGCTGGAAGCCGGCAGACCCGTCAGCGATCCTGTTCTGTCTCCCTGTAATGTTTGTCTGATCTTGAATGGGATTGTGCTGAAAATTTAAATTTTCCTGACGGAATAAATAAAGTACTATCTAATCTAATCTAATCCAACCCGTGACAACGTCCTCATGTTGGAGGAACATGAGGTGCAGCGCACACTAAGGAGGGTGAACCCGAGGAAAGCTGCTGGACCAGATGGCGTACCTGGACGTGTACTAAAGACCTGTGCAGACCAGCTGGCTGTTGCCTTTACCAGGATTTTCAACCAGTCCTTGTCCCAGTGCATCGTCCCACCCTGTCTAAAGGACTCTGTTATTGTCCCACTGCCAAAAAAACTGCAGTAAACAGCTTGAATGATTACCGTCCAGTGGCACTTACACCAATCATTATGAAGTGCTTTGAAACTCTGGTTCGGGGGCACATCACCTCAAATCTGCCACCTGTATTGGACTCTCACCAGTTTGCATAGAGGACCAACAGATCTACAGATCTGACCCGCTTAGAGCAGCAGGGGAGCTATGCAAGGCTACTCTTTGTTGATTTTAGCTCTGCGTTCAATACCATCCTCCCCCACAGACTGGTGCCCAAACTGACGGGGCTGGGACTGTCTTCCTCCATCTGCCACTGGATCCTGGACTTCCTGACAAATTGCTCTCAGAGGGTGAGAGTAGGCTCCCACCTTTTAAACATCCATCAGCATCAGCACCGGCTCCCCCCAGGGCTGCGTGCTAAGCCCGCTACTCTACACCCTCCACACTCATGCCAGCAATATCACTATTAAATTTGCAGACGACACCACGGTAGTGGGACTCATTTCTGGGAGGGATGATTCTGCCTACAGGAATGAAGTAGGGCGGCTGACTGGGTGGTGCAGGGAAAACAACCTGGTCCTTAACCCCACCAAGACGAAGGATCTGATCATGAACTTCCGGAAGTAAAAAAACATCCAATCACTGTACATCAACGGTGACTATGTGGAAAGGGTCTCTAACTTCAGGTTCCTGGGCATCCAGATCGAGGAAGACCTGCCTTATTGAGCATCAAAAAGGCATAGCAGAGACTTTACTTTCTGAGACTCCTCAAAAAGAACCACCTGTCACAAAAACTGCTTGTCTTTCTATCGCTGCTCAATAGAGAGTGTGCTGACATACTGCATGTGTGTGTGGTATGCCAGCTGCACGGCGGCAGAGAGAAACACACTTCAGAGGCTCATAAAAACTGCCATGAAGATCACTGGCTGCTCTCTCCCCTCCCTAGATGAACTGTACAGTGCCAGGTGCCTCAAAAAGGCCCATCATAAAGGACCCATCTCACCCCGGACATAAACTTTTTGAACTGCTGCCCTCGGGCAGGAGATACAGGACAATAAAATGCCGGACAAAACTGATTTAAGAACACTTTTTACCCGAGAGCAATAGTGTCGCTGAACACAAAGCATGAAAAAGAACGACTGTACATGTGAGCTGTGTGCTTGGTGTTTTTATCAATCAATCAATCAATGATTATTTATATAGCCCTAAATCACTAGTGTCTCAAAGGGCTGCACAAACCACTACGACATCCTCGGTAGGCCCACATAAGGGCAAGGAAAACTCACACCCAGTGGGACGTCGGTGACAATGATGACTATGAGAACCTTGGAGAGGAGGAAAGCAATGGATGTCGAGCGGTTCTAACATGATACTGTGAAAGTTCAATCCAAAGTGGGTCTAACACAACCGTGAGAGTCCAGTCCAAAGTGGATCCAACACAGCAGAGAGAGTCTCGTCCACGGTGGAGCCAGCAGGAGACCATCCCAAGCGGAGGCGGAGCAGCAGCGCAGAGATGTCCCAAGCCGATACACAGGCGAGCGGTCCATCCTGGGCACTGACTCAGGACAGCCGGCACCTCATCCATGGCCACCGGATCGGACCCCTTCCAGTGGGACATAGGAGAAAAAGAAAAGAAGCGGCAGATCAACTGGTCCAAAAAGGAGGTCTATTTAAAGGCTAGAGTATACAAATGAGTTAAATGCTTCTACTGAGGTAGCATCTCGAACTGTTACCGGGAGGGCATTCCAGAGTACTGGAGCCCGAAATGAAAACGCTCTATAGCTCGCAGACTATTTTTGGGCTTTGGGAATCACTAATAAGCCGGAGTCTTTTGAACGCAGATTTCTTGCCGGGACATATGGTACAATACAATCGGCAAGATACTTTATGTATTTTTATCTATTTATCTTAGTACCATGTTCTTATGTTTCTATGTGTTATTATGAATTTTCACTAAATTAGTTTGCTTGCAATTTCGTTGTACAATTAAAATAAAGATATTATATTCTATAATTTTAAACATACACACACATCTGATACACACACGTCTGAAGAATATTAAAAAATAAATATATTTGGTGGGCCAAACAAAATGACTCGGCGAACCAATGTTTTTTATGGGCGATATGAGCTAAGATCTATATCCTAATAACAATATATGTCACGATATATCATTTGGTGTATTATTGATTATAGAATAATCTCAAAGCTCCTAATTTGGCAGCTGACATATTGTGTCATTTCTATTCGTATTATTTTGTCGAAACAATTATTATTAATGTACTTGTTTATTTACTGTTAATATCTGGTTACTTTATTTGAGAGAATAATACTGGAAATTATTTCATATTTTCCTGCATATTTCAGCAACTAAACTCGGAGCCGGTGTAGCCTGCTTTAAAATGGTTCTATTAGTAATTCTGTATGAAATAATGTATCGCAAAATCAATTTTAAACCACATCATCTATCCAAAGTAAAAAGTCCTGTCGTCCTGTTTGGTTTTTATTTCCTGTGAATAATGTTGTAAAGAGCAGCGTGTTTGTGTGTCACTGAGATTTCAAGACAGTTCATACGATAACTTGTTTTTCCTAAGTGCATGTAAAAGTACTGAATGCATTGTGTGACTGAGCAGAGATGGTGTGTTTGTCTTGCAGACGTCTGTGAAGAACATCTTCACCCTGAGCAACAGAAGTGGAGCTTCAGGATGCGGACGGAGGAGCCACAGCCCTCCCACATTAAGAAGGAAGAGGAATACCCACTGATCCCCCATTTTAAAGAGGAAGAGGAGAACCCACTGAACCCCCTTTCTAAAGATGAAGCGGTAAGTCCACTTAAAACTAATTTTAAAGAGGAAGAGGAGGACCCGCTGACACCCCATTTTAAAGAGAAAGCGGTGAATCCACTGAGCCCTCACATTAAAGAGGAAGAGGAGGAACACAGCATCAGTCAGCAGGGAGAGAATCTTGAAGGACTGGAGGAGGTTGATGTCACCAAGATGCCAGTGACTGGTGTCCCTGTGAAGAGTGAAGATGATGAGGTCAAAGGTGAGAGTGAGGAGAGGGGAGGGGGGGAGCCTCCAAGCAGCAGCTCAACTCAACACATGACAACAGAAGCTGATGGAGACCACTGTGGAGGATCACAAGCAGACAAGCTCTTAGCTCCACTATCAGATAGTGAGGACACAACGTCACACTCTCCTGACACTGATGATGAAGACTCTAAAGATGATAAGACATGTCACACTGACAACACACACTTCACATGTTCTCTCTGCGACAAAACTTTTAAATACCATAGTGATCTGAAAACACACATGAGAAGACACACTGGAGAAAAAACGTTCACCTGTTCAATCTGTGGTAAAGGTTTCGCACAAAGTAACAATTTGAAAGTGCACATGAGAACGCACACTGGTGAAAAACCTTTTATCTGTTCAATCTGCGGTAAAGGTTTTACCGAAAGTCAGAATTTGAAAAGACACGAGAGAATACATACCGGTGAAAAACCTTTTTTGTGTTCAATCTGTGGTAAAGATTTTACTCAAAGGCAGGATTTGAAAGTACACTTGAGAATACACACTGGAGAAAAACCCTTTTCCTGCTCAGAATGTGCTAAAAGTTTTGTAAGAAATCAACGTTTAAATGTACACATGAGAATACACACCGGAGAAAAACCTTTTTCATGTTCAATCTGCGGTAAAGATTTTACCAGGAGGGACCATTTCAAAACACACATGATTACACACACTGGGGAAAAACCTTATACATGTTCAGTATGCCGTAAAAGTTTTATACAAAGTGCGTATTTGAAAAGACACATGCTAACACACACAGGTGAGAAAGTGTTGAGTTGCAGTGTGTGTGGTGAAAGATTCTCTTCTAAGTCCCAGTGTAAGAAACACATGTGTGCTGGTGAGAACAGCAGCAGCAAATGAAGATGCAGGATTGGAAATAAACGGTCAAAACTTGAACTTTGACTTTCTAACAACATCAGCACATAGATGAGTTATTTTGGAGTACATGTTTTAATATACAAAATTGTGTACTTGTATTTTTAAAATGAACACAACACTTTGACTGTAAATGTGAGAATAAACAGGACAAAACATGTTACAAATACTTTTTATGTGTATAGAGATATTCAGAAATAATTTTTAATTTTTAACGATGTTCTAGAACAGGGGTAGGGAACCTACGGCTCTAGAGCCAGATGTGGCTCTTTTGATGACTGCACCTGGCTCTCAAATACATCTGAGCTGACATTACTTAACACGATTCGTAATGAATAATTCCGCCAGTAATCGGTGTTAAAAATAACGTTTAACATATAAAACATTCCTATGCATTTTAATCCATCCATCCGCTTTTCAACCGCACCTGTTCAACAAGTCACATCAATGGTAAGAAGTCCATCCATTTATTCTCTACTGCTTGTCCCTTTTGGGGTCGTGGGGGTTGCTGGAGCCTATCTCAGCTGCATTTGGGTGAAGGCGGTGTACACCCTGGACAAGTCGCCACCTCATCACAGGGCCAACACAGACAGACAGACGACATTCACACTCACATTCACACACTAGGGACCATTTAGTGTTGCCAAAGAAGTATTTTATTTATTATTGGTTAGCTTCAGAATAAAAATTATGTAAAATATAAGACTGTAAAAATGTAGGTCTTACTTAAAAAAATGCATGCATTTAGTTGTATTCGCTGTTAAAACATATGATACGGCTCTCATGCTAATACACTTTAAAAAATGTGGCTTTCTTGGCTCTCTCAGCCAAAAAGGTTCCCGACCCTTCTTCTAGATGAACACCTTTATATGACGTGGGAACGGCATGGCTAAGTTGGTAGAGTGGCTGTGCCAGCAATCTGAGGGTTACTGGTTCAATCCCCACCTTCTACCATCCTAGTCACGTCCGTTGTGTCCTTGGGCAAGAAACTTCACCCTTGCTCCTGATGAGTCCTGGTGAGCTCCTTGCATGGCAGCTCCCTCCGTCAGTGTGTGAATGGGTGAATGTGGAAATACTGTCAAAACGCTTTGGGCTCCTTAAAAAGGGGTAGAAAAGCGCTAAACGAATACCATGTACATATTTGTTTTACATGTGTTCATACTTTTGCTTTTGAGTACACATAAATCCCTCTTAGTTCATATTTACTGGTTCACATCTGAAACATCTTCTGGACCACTTCTGGAAGCATATTATTATTTACTTTATACATAATCCTTTACTTCTGCGATGAGGTGGCGACTTGTCCAGGGTGTACCCTGCCTTCCGCCCGATTGTAGCTGAGATAGGCGCCAGCGCCCCCCGCGACCCCGAAAGGGAATAAGCGGTAGAAAATGGATGGATGGATGGATAATCCTTTACTTTTAAAATGTGTGATTTTATGAACCATTTGTTGGGTCTCTATAATCCATTCTATTAATGATCTTTATTACTCCATTTTGTAATATGAATATTGTTTTATATGTATGTCCCCTTTATGCAATATGTAGATTAGTTAAAATGGCAACATTATATGTGGAAGGTTATGAAGGATAGTTTTGTTTTTAATAATCCACATTTCTCATTTAAAAAACTACACAAGTGTTTTTGAAAGTTGTTCATGATTTTTTTCCCCCTTTTTTAGAATCCCTCAAACAATGTCAGAAAACATGGGAAAGTTTGGAATGTTAGGGAAAAGTCAGTAATGTACATCATCCCACAGAGCTTTACTGTACATCCATCCATTTTTTTCTACCACTTCTCCCTTTCATTTTATATGTATAGCCTTTCATCACGAACTTGTCCGCGTTTTGGAGAAACTCCTTCTGTCAGAGTGCTGTTCAACACAGTAAAGAGAAACCCAAGGATGCGCAGGACGCTGAGTAAAACGCTTCTTTTACTGCGGAAATCTACTCACAAAAACAATCCAAACAGGAGATAACAAAAAGCGATGGTGTGAAAAAGAGAAGACAAAATATGCGTTGTGAAAAAAAAGGAACAAAAGCTACCCATAGAAGTGCACACGACAAAACGGCACCAAGATGGACGGCACTGAAAATGGCCAAGGTAGCAAAATAATCAAAGCATGGAATCAACTGGCGTGGAGTGGAATCACCGAGTGCCATCCAGCTGTCAAGGTGCTGCTTAAGTAGCACCAGGGTCAATTGGAAGCAGCTGTGCACGTCCCACAACTCCGCCCACAAGGGCAACACAGGAACTCTAGGAGGAAGGAGAAATGTAAGAACAAGGTCAACTGCACCAAAAGAGGAAAACTGACTGCTGGAGCCAAATTTCCTTATTTGTTTGTATTGTTTTAATTTTGTTTTCTCTGATTGATTGCTGGCTTCAGTTCATGCTGAATTTCCCTTTCGGCAGATTGCTCCGCCCACTTCCTGTTGAGAACCAGGAGGTGTGGACAGGTATGGGGCTGTTGCTATGGTGCGGTTGCCATGGTAATGTCATTTAATTGGGTTCAGCTGGGAAGACTCAGGGGCGATTGCATGGAGGACAAACAGTTTTGGAGCGTGTGGTGTGGTGTGTGGTCAGGTCTCGCTGCTGTGACAATGTGCCATTCAAGGTCAGCATACATCATGTTCTAGAAGCTACATTTCATTTCATTTTGATAGCTTGGAATAAAGGGATTGTCATATCCAAACACATTTCTACAGTACTGGACATTCAATCATTTGCAGGCGTCAAACTGGTCAACACAGTCGCCCTCAGTATCAGCCCAAAGGTAAGGGCTGGACAATGAGAATAAAATGCCTCAAATGTGATGAATTCATCTTGATACTGTCCTGCCACAGTGAATAGGTTTCCCTTTTTGCAGGCCACATTTTATCCTAATGAATGTCTGCTTAAAGTGAGGTGACTATAATGTAGGAAAACAATTCATTTTAAAAAAGGGCCAGAACAAGTAACACATTTTTCCAGGTAGCTAAATTCGAGAGAACACCTGCATCATCTTATCAACAACACCCACATTCTTACATACAACATATTTAAGTGTGTTCTGATACAAACAATTATTGTTGAAGTTTACTCTAATAAAGGACATATATGTGCACATGTATGCACTGATTAAAAATACAGAACTATAATGCCCACGTTTGGACTTCCTCCATCAAACGCCATCTTGCTTTCCCCTCATTCTTCTTTCTATTTCCAGCAGACTAGTAGAACATCTTAGGTGTATTGCTGCCCTCCACAGGCTTTTAACAAAATGTCCTCCTTCTGTCCTATGTCCCACACTACAGACTTGGACACAAACAGGACAGAAAGTAAAAAGCAGCTTTAAGGACGTCAAAACAAAATGTATGCATTCTTTCCAACGGCCGCGGGGTGGCAGCAGAGGCCTGAAGAAACATTTGACTTCTGACCTTTCCACATTATTTATGTCATCTTTACTGCTGGAGTTCAGCTCACTGAGGATGTAAGCTCCATTTTGGTATTTTATTTATCTTTAATTATTCATAAACAGGCTTAAAACAAACCATTATTATCATTACTGCCTCATTCGTTTCACTTTCCACTACTTAAAACTATTCTAGCATGAAAACATTCAGGATGTTCATACAAACAATATTACACATCCCCAAACATACCACTTTATTATGGTTTTAATATCATACATTATTACATTGAATATTCACATGTTAATGAAAATGTTTATTTCCACTCGGGGATTAATAATATTGAAATGAAAGGAATAAAGGTCATCACATTTTTAGGAGTTAATATAAATGATGAAGTAATCATCTTCACTCTTCACAGGGACACCAGTCACTGGCATCTTGGTGACATCAACCTCCTCCAGTCCTTCAAGATGCTCTCCCTGCTGACTGATGCTGTGTTCCTCCTCTTCCTCTTTAATGTGAAAAGTCAGTGGGTCCTCCTCTTCCTTTTTAAAATGGGGGATCGGTGGGTATGCCTCTTCCTTCTTAATGTGGGAGGGCTGTAACATCTCAGAGCAGGGAAGTCTTTTATCAGCAGCTGTTTATTTGAAGTCTTAAAGAAGTCAACTATGTGTGCAGTGCAAGGTGAAATGCAGTTATGTCATCTTCTTCTCAATAACACACACATCAAACTTGTGCGTGTGGTTGCTTCCTTATTTGTCATTATTCAAAGCTGATTTTAATGTGTAGCAGCGGCAGCTGAACTCAATGTGACAACGTGTCATAGTTACGTCAGTCAGCTGGAATTAAAAATACAAATAGTTGTGTCGTTAGTCCAGAATCTTCACGGTCCTCATGGACGACATAATTAGGAATCAGTACTAAAAAAATGGTACTTGGTATACATCTCTTATCTTCACCACTAAACCTTTGAAATATGATGACATATGTGCTGCTAAAGGTAAATAAACAGTAGCCATATTGAATGTTTGCCTTCATTTGACCAGGTGAGGTAAGGAGGACGGCCTCTAGGTCACATGGTTACACCCCAGCAATTACACTGTTGATGATTGATGAGCATTCATTTTTAAATGGTGGTGTTAAAAAGCAACTCCATCTTTAGTGATAAATGTGGCCCCCGGATGAACATGTGTCACAAACATTGTATTAGATGATATGTGGATGTTGTGCTTACTTGGACTGTGATGAAGCTGTGAGGACTCAGGTGGTTTGTCTTCATGCTCTTCAGTCTTCACAGAGACAACAGTCAGTGGAAACTTGCTGAGAGCTTCAGTCGTTCAACAGTCCCGGGTCTCCACTGTCGTATTTTACGCTTCATAATGCGCCACACATTTTCCATGGGAGACAGGTCTGGAATGCAGGCGGGCCAGGAAAGTACCCGCACTCTTTTTTTTAATGAAACCATGCTGTTGTAACACATGCTGAATGTGGCTTGGCATTGTCTTGCTGAAATAAGCAGGGGCGTCCATGAAAAAGACGGCACTTAGATGGCAGCATATGTTGTTCCAAAACCTGTATGTACCTTTCAGCATTAATGTTGCCTTCACAGATGTGTAAGTTACCCATGCCTTGGGCACTAATGCACCCCCATACCATCACACATGCTGGCTTTTACACTTTGCGTTGATAACAGTCTGGATGGTTCGTTTCCCCTTTGGTCCGGATGACACGATGTCTAATATTTCCAACAACAATTTGAAATGTGGACTCGGCAGACCACAGAACACTTTTCCACTTTGCATCAGTCCATCTTAGATGATCTCGGGCCCAGAGAAGCCGGCGAGGTTTCTGGATGTTGTTGATAAACGGTTTTCGCTTTACATAGTAGAGCTTTAACTTGCACTTACAGATGTGGCGACCAACTGTATTTAGTGACAGTGGTTTTCTGAAGTGATCCTGAGCCCATGTGGTGATATCCTTTAGAGATTGATGTCGGTTTGTGGTACAGTGCCGTCTGAGGGATGGAAGGTCACGGTCATTCAATGTTGGTTTCCGGCCATGCCGCTTACGTGGAGTGATTTCTCCAGATTCTCTGAACTTTTTGATGATATTATGGAGCGTAGATGTTGAAATCCCTAAATTTCTTGCAATTACACTTTGAGAAACATTGTTCTTAAACTGTTTGACTATTTGCTCACGCAGTTGTGGACAAAGGGGTGTACCTCGCCCCATCCTTTCTTGTGAAAGACTGAGCATTTTTTTGGGAAGCTTGTTTTTATACCCAATCATGGCACCCACCTGTTCCCAATTAGCCTGCACACCTGTGGGATGTTCCTAATAAGTGTTTGATGAGCATTCCTCAATTTTATCAGTATTTATTGCCACCTTTCCCAACTTCTTTGTCACGCATTGCTGGCATCAAATTCTAAAGTTAATGATTATTTGAAAGTAAAAAAAAAGTTTATGAGTTTGAACATCAAATATGTTGTCTTTGTAGCATATTCAACTGAATATGGCTTGAAAAGGATTTGCAAATCATTGTATTCCGTTGAGGGGCTTCACGGTGGGGGAGGGGGTTAGTGCGTCTGCCTCACAATACAAAGGTCCTGAGTAGTCAGGATTCAATCCCGGGCTCGGGATCTTTCTGTGTGGAGTTTGCATGTTCTCCCCGTGAATGCGTGGGTTCCCTCCGGGTACTCCGGCTTCCTCCCACCTCCAAAGACATGCACCTGGGGATAGGCCCCTCTCACCTCCAAAGACATGCACCTGGGGATAGGCCCCTCCCACCTCCAAAGACATGCACCTGGGGATAGGCCCCTTCCACCTCCAAAGACATGCACCTTGGGATAGGCCCCTTCCACCTCCAAAGACATGCACCTTGGGATAGGCCCCTCCCACCTCCAAAGACATGCACCTGGGGATAGGCCCCTTCCACCTCCAAAGACATGCACCTTGGGATAGGCCCCTTCCACCTCCAAAGACATGCACCTTGGGATAGGCCCCTCCCACCTCCAAAGACATGCACCTGGGGATAGGCCCCTCCCACCTCCAAAGACATGCACATGGGGATAGGCCCCTCCCACCTCCAAAGACATGCACCTGGGGATAGGCCCCTCCCACCTCCAAAGACATGCACCTGGGGATAGGCCCCTCCCACCTCCAAAGACATGCACCTGGGGATAGGCCCCTCCCACCTCCAAAGACATGCACCTGGGGATAGGTTGATTGGCAACACTAAGTGAGTGTGAATGTTGTCTGTCTATCTGTGTTGGCCCTGCGATGAGGTGGCGACTTGTCCAGGGTGTACCCCGCCTTCCGCCCGATTGTAGCTGAGATAGGCACCAGCGACCCCAAAAGGGAATAAGCGGTAGAAAATGGATGGATGGATATATATATTAATTATTTTTTTTTTTTTTGATTAGCCATCCATTTTCTACCGAATACATAATATCATTTTGGGTGGCTTTCCCCCAAAAAAGTTACTTTTTTAAGAAATCTTTTCTCGCGGCCCAGCCTCACCCAGTTTCTGCATCCAGTGGCTCCCAGGTACATTGAGTTTGAGACCCGTGGTCTAGATGATGAATTAAGCGGGAAACTACATCCAAGTCGTATAAAGAAAACATTTTAAAACAATTGACGGCAATAATAAATAGAATAAAACACAAACCCAACTTTAATTGAAATTTATTGCATAAGGTCTGAGGACATACATATAAAACAATCACACAACAATATTCATATTACACAAGAGAGTAATAAAGACAATCAATAGAATGGACGATGAAGACCCAATAAATGATTCATGAAGTCACACATTTTAAAATTGTATAAAAGACAACTGTTCAAATGATGTATAAAGTAAATAATAATATGCTTCCAGAAGTGGTCCAGAAGATGTTTCAGATGTGAACCAGTAAATATGAACTAAGAGGGATTTATGTGTACTCAAAAGCAAAGGTATGAACACATGTAAAACAAATATGTACATCATATAAAGGAGTTCATCTATGGAATCTTCTACAATTACAAAATAAAATATGCAACACTTCATTGTTCAAAACACATATGAATAAGTATAAAAGTGAATTATGAACACTTAAAATGTTTATTGTATGTAACATATTTTATGTACTGTTTATTCTCACCTTTTCAGTCAAATTGTTGTGTTCATTTTAAAGTACACAAATGTGTATATTAACTCATGTACTTGACTGAAATAAAAGCACTAATCTGAAGTGTCTAATCTATAAATGTTAGAATCATATTAACAAGATTGTGTTACACACACAACAATGATGTCACACATGTTATATGTGCTGATGTTGTTAGAAAGTCAAAAGTTCAAGTTTTGACAGTTTATTTCAAATCCTGCATCTTCATTTGCTGCTGCTGTTCTCACCAGCACACTTGTGTTTCTTACACTGGGACTTAGAAGAGAATCTTTCCCCGACACTTTCTCTCATGTGTGTGTTCTCATGTGTACTGTGAAAGATTGTCGGTGACGAAAGCTTTTGTCGCAGCTCGAACAGTAGTATGGTTTTTCACCAGAGTGAATTCTCATGTGTGATTTTAATTGCTGTTTTTCTATATAACTTTTTCCACACACTGAACACTGAAAAGGTTTTTCACCAGTGTGTGTTCTCATGTGTACTTTTAAATTTTCATTTATTACAAAACTTTTGCCACATTCTGAGCAGGTAAAAGGTTTTTCTCCAGTGTGTACCCTAATGTGTGTTTTGAAATGGTCCCTTCGGGTAAAACCTTTACCACAGATTGAACATGAAAAAGCTTTTTCTCCGGTGTGTATTTTCATGTGTGCTTTGAGATTGTGCTTTTGAGTAAAATCTTTACCGCAGATTGAACATGAAAAAGGTTTTTCTCCAGTGTGTGTTCTCATGTGTAATTTTAAAGTTTGATTTTTTACAAAACTTTTGCCACATTCTGAGCAGGAAAAAGGTTTTTCTCCAGTGTGTTTTCTCATGTGTGCTTTGAAATTGTGCTTTTGAGTAAAATCTTTTCCGCAGATTGTACATAAAAAAGGTTTATCTCCAGTGTGTGTTCTCAAATGCTCTTTTAAACTTTGATTTCTTACAAAGCTTTTACCACATTCTGAGCAGGGAAAAGTGTTTTCTCCAGTGTGTATTCTCATGTGTATTTCCAAATGTTGTTTATGAGTAAAATCTTTACCGCAGATTGTACATGAAAAAGGTTTTTCTCCAGTGTGTGTTCTCATGTGTGCTTTTAAATTTTGATTTCTTACAAAACTTTTACCACATTCTGAGCAAGAAAAGGGTTTTTCTCCAGTGTGTATTCTCATGTGTATTTTCAAATCGTGCCTATGAGTTAAACATTTACCGCAGACTGAACATGAAAAAGGTTTTTCTCCGGTGTGTGTTCTCATGTGTCTTTTCAAATTACTAGGAGATTTAAAAGTTTTGTCGCAGAGAGAACATGTGAAGTGTGTGTTGTCAGTGTGACATGTCTTATCATCTTTAGAGTCTTCATCATCAGTGTCAGGAGAGTGTGACGTTGTGTCCTCACTATCTGATAGTGGAGCTAAGAGCTTGTCTGCTTGTGATCCTCCACAGTGGTCTCCATCAGCTTCTGTTGTCATGTGTTGAGTTGAGCTGCTGCTTGGAGGCTCCCCCCCTCCCCTCTCCTCACTCTCACCTTTGACCTCATCATCTTCACTCTTCACAGGGACACCAGTCACTGGCATCTTGGTGACATCAACCTCCTCCAGTCCTTCAAGATGCTCTCCCTGCTGACTGATGCTGTGTTCCTCCTCTTCCTCTTTGATGTGAAAGGTCAGTGGGTCCTCCTCTTCCTTCTTAATGTGGGAGGGCTGTGGCTCCTCCGTCTGCATCCTGAAGCTCCTCTTCTGTTGCTCAGGGTGAAGATGTTCTTCACAGACGTCTGCAAGACAAACACACCATCTCTGCTCAGTCAGTACTTTTACATGCACTTAGTAAAAACAAGTTATCGTATGAACTGTCTTGAAATCTCAGTGACACACAAACACACTGCTCTTTACAACATTATTCACAGGAAAATAAAAACCAACCAGGACCACAGGACTTTTTACTATGGATAGACGATATGGTTTAAAATTGATTTTACGATATATTATTTCCTATTGAATTACTGATAGAACCATTTTAAAACAGGCTACACAGGCTCCTAATTTAGTTGCTGAAATATGCAGTAAAATATTACATCATTTCCAGTATTATTTTCTCAAATAAAGTAACCAGCTAGTAACAGTAAATAAACAAGTACATTATTAATCATTTTTTCAACAAAATAATACAATAACAAATAAAATCACGTGGAAGTGTCATGTCATGGGGATGGTGTGCTTTTAACTAAGGGTGTGACGATACGGTCAGCTCACCAAAGGATACTCGATATTGGCTTTAGGAGAAGGAGACAATATTTTGGTGGTTAACATGATTCGTACACATATGTGTACTTCATGTGTATATGAATGTACTTTCCCTTGTGTGCTTAGTTTTACTGTAACTTCATAGTGGATAATATCTATAAACAACCTCAATTGTTTTACATCTTTAATTTGCAGGACTGTTTACTTATCTGACAAATTCAAAGGAAAATGCACTTTTTTTTAAATGTTGCCTATCATTCACAATCCTTATGTAAGACATATATTTTAATTTTTTATGAATTCTAATTAGTAAATAAACGTGAGCAAAACTCAGCTAACATTGGAGTCAATGGGAGCTCCTCTATTAGACCCACAAAGTCCTCCAAAAAAACATCCAAAAACTGCCAACAATACTCCATTTACATTTTGTGACCTGAATATTAACCAAGTATTAGTGATATTGTTATTATAAGCGCTAACGCTAAGGACCTACTTTTAGCGGCGCATTGATCACAGAAGTAACTAGCTTATGCTGCTATATTGACATACTGAGCTGCTTTCTCGCCTCTAAGATGGTGAAAGCTAATTCTAGATTATAAATCATGCTTCTCACTTATGTAGTAGAAGGTTGTGGACATAAACCCAGAACTTGGTCAACTTTGACTTCCAACTTAGACCTGGAGATGGCAAGAAAGACACAAAAATACGCTCTTTTGCACCCACCCTTTTTAACCCTTTGTGAGTATTAATTCTTCATCTAAACGGGAAGATATGAACATCCCATCAGTCGGCATCCCAGTGAGAGCAGACATTGTATGCTTAAAATGAGCAAGATATGTAAATATGACATGTTATTAAGAATGTTACTACATTACATATATACTTACAGTGTGTATTTAAAATGTTGAAGGGGGTTTTAGGATGTTATTTAGAGCACTTTATTGGCAGAATAGAGCGGCTACCAATGAATCAATTGTTAGCTCACTTTTGCTAAGGTTTATTTTCTATTGAGGATGCATTAACCATCGACCTGCTCAGTGGTTAGAGCAGGAGTCACCAACGCGGTGCCCACGGGCACCAGGTAGCCCTTAAGGACCGGATGAGTCGCCCTCTGGCCTGTTCTAAAAGTAGCTCAAATAGCAGCACTTACCAGTGAGCTGCCTGTATTTTTTAAATTGTATTTATTTACTAGCAAGCTGGTCTCGCTTTGCTGGACATTTTTAATTCCAAGAGAGACAAAACTCAAATAGAATATGAAAATCCAAGAAAATATTTTAAAGACTTGGTCTTCACTTGTTTAAATAAATGCATTTATTTTTTGTACTTTGGTTCTTATAACTTTCAGAAAGACAATTTTAGAGAAAAAATACAACCTTAAAAATGATTTTAGGATTTTTAAACTCATACTGTATTACCTGGAATTGCCGCCGGGGCGCTAATTAATTTAAAACCTCCTCTCACTCCTGCGCTTACCAAAGGCAAGTTGGATTAATGACTTCCTGACGGACCGAAGACAGCACGTGTGAAGTGAAGTGAATTATATTTATATAGCGCTTTTCTCTAGTGACTCAAAGCGCTTTACATAGTGAAACCCAATATCTAAGTGACATTTAAACCAATGTGGGTGGCACTGGGAGCAGGTGGGTAAAGTGTCTTGCCCAAGGACACAACGGCACTGACTAGGATGGCGGAAGCGGGAATCGAACCTGCAACACTCAAGTTGCTGGCACGGCCACTCTACCAACCAAACTTGGATTCAGACTCGGATTTCAGCGGCTTAAGCGATTCAACAGATTACGCATGTATTGAAACGGATGGTTGGAGTATGAAAGTATTGAAGAAGAAAGAGAAGCTATTGAGCGAATAGCTATTGACGCTATTCATAGCCATAGCATGGCCGAATAGCTGCGTTAGCATCGCCGGTAAAATGTGCGGACCAAACGATCAGGAATTTCGTTACTCTTGACACTGGAGCAACTTAAATCCGTCGATTGGTAAGTGTTTGTTTCGCATTAAATGTGGGTGGAAGGAAACGTAATATAGTTGCAAATGCATCTACAGGTTATCCATACATCTCTGTGCCATGTCTGCTTTAGCACCGCCGGTAAATAGCATGTTAGCATCGATTAGCGTAGCATGTTAGCATCGATTAGCTGGCAGTCAACATCAACAAAACTCACCTTTGTGATTTCGTTGACTATCGTTGCAAATGCATCTGCAGGTTATCCATGCATCTCTGTGCCATGTCTGTCTTAGCATCGCCGGTCAAATGTGGAGACAATCCGGCACATTCAATGGGGGTCTGGCGGCAGACACTTTGGCATCTTCGGGCCAGTGGTGCAACTTGAATCCCTCCCTGTTAGTGTTGTTACACCCTCCGACAACACACCGACGAGGCATGATGTCTCCAAGGTTCCAAAAAATAGTCGAAAAAACGGAAAATAACAGAGCTGAGACCTGGTGTTTGTAATGTGTTGAAAATGAAAATGGTGGGTGTGTTACCTCGGCGACGTCACGTTCTGATGTCATCGCTTCCAGAGCGATAAACAGAAAGGCGTTTAATTCGCCAAAATTCACCCATTTAGAGTTCGGAAATCGGTTAAAAAAATATATGGTCTTTTTTCTGCACCATCAAGGTATATATTGACGCTTACATAGGTCTGGTGGTAATGTTCCCCTTTAAGCTAGCTCGGTGACGATTGCAAACGTGTTCATCCGCTCGAATCTCATGCCAAACAAAGTATCATCGCTATGTATCATTGAGTAGTATGTTAATATTTGATTGAGTTGCATTATTTGTTGGCTGTGATGTAATTTGGGACGTTTTATGGCCAAAAGTCAGACATGCTCATTTTCGCAATTCATACAGTGAAGTGAATGTTAGCATAGTAAGCTAGTTTGCTGTAGAGCACTTAGATTTCTTCTTTTGTGGTATTTATTAATCTATTTAAGTTCAATACACAGCATAATTAATGTTTTATTGTAGCATGCTTGTGTGTGTTAGTGGCTGTGTGTGCATGTCTGTAATGTAAGCATCCTTTCTGCTTGTATGCTTTCAGTTTGACCCTTTTTACGGTCAATAAACCTGTGGACTAGAAGACGTTTTTCAGAGTGTTTGATCAAGAAAAGGTGTTAGGGTAAAGCCAAAATATTTCTACATATCGAGGGCGGCACAGTAAAACGATGTCTTTAAAGGGGAACATTATCAGCAGACCTATGTAAGCGTCAATATATACCTTGATGTTGCGGAAAAAAGACCACGTATTTTTTTAACTGATTTCCGAACCCTAAATGGGTGAATTTTGGCAAATTAAACGCCTTCCTGTTTATCGGTCTTTTGGCGATGACGTCAGAACGTGACGTCACCGAGGTAACACACCCGCCATATTCATTTTCACATTACAAACACCGGGTCTCAGCTCTGTTATTTTCCGTTTTTTTGACTATTTTTTGGAACCTTGGAGACATCATGCCTCGTCGGTGTGTTGTCGGAGGGTGTAACAACACTAACAGGGAGGGATTCAAGTTGCACCACTGGCAAGAAATCTGCCGCCAGACCCCCATTGAATGTACCAAAGTGTCTTCACATTTGACCGGCGATGCTAAGACAGACATGGCACAGAGATGTATGGATAACCTGCAGATGCATTTGCAACGATTAAGTCAACGAAAGGTGAGTTTTGTTGATGTTGTTGACTTATGTGCTAATCAGACATATTTGGTCACGGCATGACTGCCAGCTAATCGATGCTAACATGCTACTCTAATCAATGCTAATGCTATTTACGCTAGCTGTATGTACATTTTAAACTAGATACCCACATTTAATGTGAAACAAACACTTACCAATCGATTTAAGTTGCTCCAGTGTCACAAGATGTGAAAGTCCTGATCGTTTGGTCCGCACATTTTACCGGCGATGCTAATAAGGCAGCCATACTATGGGCCACTTCATTAGGTACACCCACGCTATGGCTGAATAGCGTCAATAGCTATTCGCTCAATAGCTTCAATTTCTTCTTCAATTTTGTTTTCGCTATCTGCCTCCATACTCCGACCATCTGTTTCAATACATGCGTAATCTGTTGAATCGCTTAAACCGCTGAAATCCGAGTCTGAATCCGTATTGGCAGCACTGTATGACGTCACAGGGAAATGGATAGTGGTTTCGAAGATAGTGAAAATAAGGCTCTTTTAAAGCTTTATTTAGGGATATTCCGGGACCGGTAACATTTTGAAAAAAACTTCAAAAAATACAACAAGCCACTGGGAACTGATTTTTATTGTTTTTAACCCTTTTGAAAATGTGATAATGTCCATGTTAACAGGGGACAACAAGTAGTTCCTTTGAGTCTACTTTAAGCTAGCTCGGTGACGATTGCAAATGTGTTCATCCGCTCGAATCTCATGCCAAACAAAGTATCATCGCTATGTATCATTGAGTAGTATGTTAATATTTGATTGAGTTGTATTATTTGTTGGTTGTGATGTAATTTGGGACGTTTTATGGCCAAAAGTCAGGCATGCTAATTTTCGAAATGTATACAGTGAAGTGAATGTTAGCATAGTAAGATAGTTTGCTGTAGAACACTTAGATTACATATTTTGTGGCATTTGTTTATCTATTTAAGTAAGTTCAAGTGGCTGTGAGTGCATGTCTGTAATGTAAGCATCATTTCTGCTTGTATGCTTTCAGTTTGACCCTTTTTACGGTCAATAAACCCGTGGACTAGAAGACGTATTTCAGAGTGTTTGATCAAGAAAAGGTGTTAGGGTAAGGCCAAGATTTTTCTCCATAGAGGGCGGCACAGCAGGAGACTACAGTCCATCCAGACCCACACCTCCCGCCACCTGAACAGTTTTTTCCCTTCTGCCATCAAACACATGAAAAATACCAAGATCTGATAGCTCAATTACAGCTCATGTTATTCTATTCTGTGTTATATGTTGTTTATGTTGCACGATTGCGGCAGGTAAAATTCCTAGTTTGTGAACCCGTTCTCAAACAATGGCTATAAAAACTTTTCTGATTCTGATTCTAAAAGTAAGCATGTTCTAATTATTTTAAAAACTCTTCTCACTCCGGCATTTACCAAAGGCATGCGGTAAAAATTTGAGTGTGATGTAAACTTGGAGCTTAAATCCTACTGAATAGCTCTTAAACTTCTTCCCTTTAAAAGGGGAACATTATCACAATTTCAAAAGGGTTAAAAACAATAAAAATCAGTTCCCAGTGGCTTGTTGTATTTTTTGAAGTTTTTTTCAAAATTTTACCGGTCTCGGAATATCCCTAAATAAAGCTTTAAAGTGCCTTATTTTCGGCTCTCTGCGATGCAACTATCCATTTCCCTGTGACGTCACACAGTGCTGCCAATGTAAACAAACAATGGGAATACCACAGCAAGATATAGCGACATTAGCTCGGATTCAAACTCGGATTTCAGCGACTTAAGCGATTCAACAGATTACGCGTGTATTGAAACAGATGGTTGGAGTATGAAAATATTGAAGAAGAAACAAACTATTGAGCGGATAGCTATTGACGCTATTCATAGCCATAGCATGGCCGAATAGCTGCGTTAGCATCGCCGGTAAAATGTGCGGACCAAACGATCAGGACTTTCGCATCTTTTGACACTGGAGCAACTTAAATCCGTCGATTGGTAAGTGTTTGTTTCGCATTAAATGTGGGTGGAAGGAAACGTAATATAGTTGCAAATGCATCTACAGGTTATCCATACATCTCTGTGCCATGTCTGCTTTAGCACCGCCGGTAAATAGCATGTTAGCATCGATTAGCATAGCATGTTAGCATCGATTAGCTGGCAGTCAACATCAACAAAACTCACCTTTGTGATTTCGTTGACTATCGTTGCAAATGCATCTGCAGGTTATCCATAGATCTCTGTGCCATGTCTGTCTTAGCATCGCCGGTCAAATGTGGAGACACTCTGGCACATTCAATGGGGGTCTGGCGGCAGACACTTTGGCATCTTGGGGCCAGTGGTGCAACTTGAATCCCTCCCTGTTAGTGTTGTTACACCCTCCGACAACACACCGACGAGGCATGATGTCTCCAAGGTTCCAAAAAATAGTCAAAATAACGGAAAATAACAGAGCTGAGACCCGGTGTTTGTAATGTGTTGAAAATGAAAATGGCGGGTGTGTTACCTCGGTGACGTCACGTTCTGACGTCATCGCTTCCAGCGCGATAAACAGAAAGGCGTTTAATTCGCCAAAATTCACCCATTTAGAGTTCGGAAATCGGTTAAAAAAATAGATGGTCTTTTTTCTGCACCATCAAGGTATATATTGACGCTTACATAGGTCTGGTGATAATGTTCCCCTTTAAGCGATTTCAAATTACCGGTATTGAAATCAGCCTCCTCCATTTTGAAAATGATGACAGGGGAAGTGACACTCGTGACATCACGAGTTTGACCAGGCGGTAATACTAAGCATGCGCTAATTATTTTGCGAAACCAGTTTGATTCGGCAGTAATTCAAGACAGGTGCATACTATTTGCCCTGCGGCAATTCAAAGAAATACGGTATACCTTTTATATTCCTTCCTCTTCTTTCCTGACAATTTAAATCAATGTTTTGTTTTTTTGTTTTTTCATTTTAAAGAATAATAAATACATTTTAATTTAATTCTTCATTTTAGCTTCTGTTTTTTCAACGAAGAATATTTGTGAAATATTTCTTCAAACTTATTACGATTAAAATTCCCAAAAATTATTCCGGCAAATCTAGAAAATCTGTAGAATCAAATTCAATTTTATTTTAAAGTGGATTTTAACCTATTTAAAACATGTCGTCAAAATTTGAAAATTGACCTTTATCAGGAAAAATTCCTAATGATGTTCCATAAATACTTTTTTAAAATTTTCTCAAAAAGATTCGAATTAGATCGTTTTTCTCTTCTTTTTTTTCGGTTGAATATTGAATTATAAGAGTCGAAATTGACGATAATTTATGTTTCAAAATTTAATTTTCATTTTTTTCGTGTTTTCTCTTCTTTTAAACCGTTCTATTAAAGTCCTACTAAAAACCCACTACTACCGACCACACAGTCTGATAGTTTATATATCAATGATGAAATATTAACATTGCAACACATGCCAATACGGCCGCTTTAGTTTACTAAATTACAATTTTAAATTTCCCGCGGAATTTCCTGTTGAAAACGTCGCGGAATGATGACGTGTGTTTGTGACGTTATTGGTTGGAGGCGACATATTAGCCCAGCACCACTTACGGCTAAAAGTCGTCTCTTTTCATCGCACAATTACACAGTATTCTGGACATCTGTGGTGCTGAATCTTTTGCAATTTGTTCAATTAATAATGGAGACGTCAAAGTAGAAAGATGGAGGTGGGACGCTTTTAGCCTTTAACCACACAAACACACGGTGTTTCCTTGTTTAAAATTCCCGGAGGTGAAGCTTTACTATGGATCAGAGCGGTCAAGCGAACATGGATCCCGACTCCATGTCAACCGGCTGTTTTTGGTGAGAAAATTGTGGAAATAAGTCGCCTCCTAATGGAAATCTGCGGAGCCAGCGTCCTCCTGCTGCCGTGACTTCCCTCAGAGACTCTGGCGACTATTTAACTCACTAAAACACTAGCAACACAATAGACAGATAAGGGATTTCCCAGAATTATCCTGGTAAATGTGTCTAAAAACATCTGAATCACTCTCACTTGCCCTCGCCTTTTTTTTTTTTTTACGTACGTCCACGGGTGTCTTGACGCCAGTGTCTCACGGGTGTCGACGGCAGCTGTACGGACGAAACAAGCTCAGCTGATATCCGGTAAGTGGCGACTTTTTAACCACAATTTTCTCACCGAAAGCTGCTGGTTGACATTTGGTCTGGATTCATGTCTGCTTGACCGCGCTCTGATCCATAGTAAAGTTTCAGCTCCGGGAATTTTAAACAAGGAATCACCGTGTGTTTGTGTGGCTAAAGGCTAAAGCTTCCCAACTCCATCTTATTAATTGTCTTATTAATAATACAACTTTAACATTTGACAACCAAACAGTTAAACAAGGCGACTCGGTAAAGAATCTGGGTATTATCTTCCACCCAACTCTCTCCTTTGAGGCACACATTAAAAGTGTTACTAAAACGGCCTTCTTTCATCTCCGTAATATCGCTAAAATTTGCTCCATTCTGTCCACTAAAGACGCTGAGATCATTATCCATGCGTTTGTTACACCTCGTCTCGATTACTGTAACGTATTATTTTCGGGTCTCCCCATGTCTAGCATTAAAAGATTACAGTTGGTACAAAATGTGGCTGCTAGATTTTTGACAAGAACAAGAAAGTTTGATCACATTACGCCTGTACTGTATATACCTTTATATACATATATACATACATATATACCTATACTGTATATACCTTTATATACATATATACATACATATATACCTGTACTGTATATACCTTTATATACATATATACATACATATATACCTATACTGTATATACCTTTATATACATATATACATACATATATACCTATACTGTATATACCTTTATATACATATATACATACATATATACCTATACTGTATATACCTTTATATACATATATACATACATATATACCTGTACTGTATATACCTTTATATACATATATACATACATATATACCTATACTGTATATACCTTTATATACATATATACATACATATATACCTATTCTGTATATACCTTTATATACATATATACATACATATATACCTATACTGTATATACCTTTATATACATATATACAGACATATATACCTATACTGTATATACCTTTATATACATATATACATACATATATACCTATACTGTATATACCTTTATATACATATATACACACATATATACCTATACTGTATATACCTTTATATACATATATACATACATATATACCTATACTGGCTCACCTGCACTGGCTTCCTGTGCACTTAAGATGTGACTTTAAGGTTTTACTACTTATGTATAAAATACTACACGGTCTAGCTCCATCCTATCTTGCCGATTGTATTGTACCATATGTCCCGGCAAGAAATCTGCCTTCAAAGGACTCCGGCTTATTAGTGATTCCCAAAGCCCAAAAAAAGTCTGCGAGCTATAGAGCGTTTTCATTTCGGGCTCCAGTACTCTGGAATGCCCTCCCGGTAAAAGTTTGAGATGCCACCTCAGTAGAAGCATTTAAGTCTCACCTTAAAACTCATTTGTATACTCTAGCCTTTAAATAGACTCCCTTTTTAGACCAGTTGATCTGCCGTTTCTTTTCTTTTTCTCCTATGTCCCACTCTCCCGTGTGGAGGGGGTCCGGTCCGATCCGGTGGCCATGTACTGCTTGCCTGTGTATCGGCTGGGGACATCTCTGCGCTGCTGATCCGCCTCCGCTTGGGATGTTTTCCTGCTGGCTCCGCTGTGAACGGGACTCTCGCTGCTGTGTTGGATCCGCTTTGGACTGGACTCTCGCGACTGTGTTGGATCCATTATGGATTGAACTTTCACAGTATCATGTTAGACCCGCTCGACAGCCATTGCTTTCCTCCTCTCCAAGGTTCTCATAGTCATCATTGTCACCGATGTCCCACTGGGTGTGAGTTTTCCTTGCCCTTATGTGGGCCTACCGAGGATGTCGTAGTGGTTTGTGCAGCCCTTTGAGACACTAGTGATTTAGGGCTATATAAGTAAACATTGATTGAATGATTGATTGATTGATCTTTCTACTGTGACTTCTCCAATATTAATTGAACATATTGCAAAAGATTCAGCAACACAGATGTCCAAAATACTGTGTAATTATGCCGTTAAAGCAGACGACTTTTAGCTGTGTGTGTGTGCAGCGCTCATACTTCCTAAAAACCCTGTGACGTCCTGCGTACACGTCATCATTACACGACGTTTTCAAGACGAAACTCAGGGGAAATTTTAAAATGTAATTTAGTAAACTAAAAAGGCCGTATTGGCATGTGTTGCAATGTTAATATTTCATCATTGATATATAAACTATCAGACTGCGTGGTGGGTAGTAGTGGCTTTCAGTAGGCCTTTAAGAATGGTGGGATTAAATAAATATAAAGTTAGTAAACATGTGAGAGTAAGAAGTAAACAAACCTGTTCTGTGTAACACAACTTGAAGTTTCTTGAAAACAGCGTCCAGTAGTTGATGTTGTCGCTCCTTCTCCTCTTTTGTTGGACAAAGTCCCTCCTCGTACTCTCCTGTCGTTTTTTTCTAACATCACAAATATTTCTTCAACGGCAGCAGTTAGTCGCTGATTCAGCAACACTCACATCATTAGTAATGTAGACATGTTCACACAACAAAAACACTTTACACTTACATTGGATCTCTGCTTTGATGTGTCGATCACTTCCGCCTCTCTTTGTTAGCAGCTAACAAGCTAAGCTAACCAGCAGGCTAGGCTAGCACGTATAAGTGCACTCAGACTAATGTATCCGCATACAAACAATTAATAACGACGTTTACTCTGTTAAACGACACACATGTGCACATGTACGTTGTAATTAAGACCTAGAAACCATAATAACCAAAACAACGTATTCTCCGCCGGACGCCATCTTGTGTTGTTCTTCCTCCTGTGTGACGTCATCGAAGTGGTCTCCACCGCGGAACAAATGTTGGCCAAACACGTGTTTCACTGGGACAATAGTGAGTGGTGCACACTTCCTTCTACCAGCCACATAACAAAAAAAAACAAGTCCCATTTAAGAGTTGCTGGTGTAACAATAGGAAGAATATATTCCACTCCTCTCTTGTACACGCGGCTTATGAGGTAATATACATTATATATTTTCATATTATTTATCTTATTTACCTGATATGTTGTTCCAAGCTAACGTGCTAGCGTTAGCCCGCTAGCAGGCCTTTGTAGCAAATGCGAGCGTTTTTTTTTTGAGGAGTGTATTTTATATGTTCTCTATGAGAATTATATTGACTTATTTAATACTTTTTTTTTGTTGTATTTTACAGTCACGCTTAACATCATTAAATATTTGTTACTAGAAAGTATTGATGGGTTGATGGGGCTTCATGTATCGTTTCGACACATTGCAAAACTGCATTGATACTGTGTCGATACTGTGTCACTAAATACTGACATCTGCTGGACATTAAAAATCCCTACAGGCAGCCTATGGACCTACTCAACTGACACTGATTTTATGACCTAGTATCTACAATAATAAAAACCAAATCATTGGCGAAAATTGCGATCTAATAAATAAACCAAACTTCAAAACTCAAAATTGCGCTCTAGCGCCCCCTAGGAGTACAACACAGACAAACTGCTCCTAGGAAGAAAAGACAGACAAAACTGCTTGTAACTCCCGGGAGGAATGTCAGAGAGATATGAAAAAAAAATCCTCTATGTAGGTCTCACTTAGACCTACATTTTATTAATTGACATCCTTCAGCAAAAGTAAACAGGAAGTCTGCTATTCCCACTTCAATACAACAACTGCAGTCCTTTCACAATGCATTAGAGTCTCAAAATGGCGGCACCAAGGCGTCCTTATAAAATGCCCAAGCCACTTTATAACTGTTGTTACTATGAGACTGATGTATAACACATGTGTATACAACTGTTTCTCTGTGTAATAATCCATCCATCCATCTCCTACCGCAGGGGTCACCAACCTTTTTGAAAGCAAGAACTACTTCTTGGGTACTGATTAATGCGAAGGGCTACCAGTTTGATACACACTTAAATAAATTGCCAGAAATAGCCAATTTGCTCAATTTACCTTTAATAAATACATTTATATATATAAGAAAAAATGGGTATTTCTGTCCGTCATGCCGTCGTACATTTTTTTGCCTTTTACGGAAGTTTTTTTGTAGAGAATAAATGATGCAAAAACACTAAATTGAACGGTTTAAAAGAGGAGAAAACACGAAAAAAATGAAATTTTAATTTTGAAACATAGTTTATCTTCAATTTCGGCTCTTTAAAATTCAAAATTCAACCGAAAAAAAATGAAGAGAAAAACTAGCTAATTCGAATCTTTTTGAAAAAATTCAAAAAATTATTTATGGAACATCATTAGGAATTTTTCCTGATTAAGATTAATTTTAGAAATTTGATGAGATGTTTTAAATAGGTCAAAATCCAATCTGCAGTTCGTTATAAATTGAACCAAGCTATATTTGACGTGAATTATATTTATATAGCGCTTTTCTCTAGTGACTCAAAGCGCTTTACATAGTGAAACCCAATATCTAAGTGACATTTAAAGCAGTGTGGGTGGCACTGGGAGCAGCTGGGTAAAGTGTCTTGCCCAAGGACACAACGGCAGTGACTAGGATGGTGGAAGCGGGAATTGAACCTGCAACCCTCAAGTTGCTGGCACGGCCGCTCTACCAACCGCTCTACCAAATAATGATTTGTCTTTCTAACAAAGACAAATCATTATTTCTTCAAGATTTTCCAGAACAAAAATTTTAAAAGAAATTCAAAAGACTTTGAAATAAGATTTAAATTTGATTCTACAGATTTTCCAGAATATATTTTGGGAATTTTAATCATAAATTTGAAGAAATATTTCACAAATATTCTTCGTCGAAAAAACAAGCTAAAATGAAGAATTAAATTAAAATGTATTTATTATTCTTTACAATAAAAAAAAAAATACTTGAACATTGATTTAAATTGGCAGGAAAGAAGAGGAAGAAATTTAAAAGGTAAAAAGGTGTTTAAAAATTCTAAAATCATTTTTAAGGTTGTATTTTTTTCTCTAAAATTGTCTTTCTGAAAGTTATAAGAAGCAAAGTCAAATAATAAATGAATTTATCCAAACAAGAGAAGACCAAGTCTTTCAAATATTTTCTTGGATTTTCAAATTCTATTTGAGTTTTGTCTCTCTTAGAATTAAAAATGTCAAGCAAAGCGAGACCAGCTTGCTAGTAAATAAATACAATTTAAAAAATAGAGGCAGCTCACTGGTAAGTGCTGCTATTTGAGCTATTTTTAGAACAGGCTAGCGGGCGACTCATCTGGTCCTTACGGGCGACCTGGTGCCCGTGGGCACCGCGTTGGTGACCCCTGTTCTACCGCTTGTTCACCGGTAAAATGTGCGGACCAAACGATCAGGACTTTCGCATCTCTTGACACTGGAGCAACTTAAATCCGTCGATTGGTAAGTGTTTTTTTCGCATTAAATGTGAGTGGAAGGAAACGTAATATAGTTGCAAATGCATCTGCAGGTTATCCATACATCTCTGTGCCATGTCTGCTTTAGCACCGCCGGTGAATAGCATGTTAGCATCGATTAGCGTAGCATGTTAGCATCGATTAGCTGGCAGTCAACATCAACAGAACTCACCTTTGTGAATCGTTGACTATCGTTTCAAATGCATCTGCAGGTTATCCATACATCTCTGTGCCATGTCTGCTTTAGCACCGCCAGAAAATAGCATGTTAGCGTCGATTAGTGTAGCATGTTAGTATTGGTTAGCTGGCAGTCACGCCACGACCAAATATGTCTGATTAGCACATGAGTCAACATCAACAAAACTCACCTTTGTGATTTCGTTGACTCGTTGCAAATGCATCTGCAGGTTATCCATACATCTCTGTGCCATGTCTGTCTTAGCATCGCCGGTCAAATGTGGAGACACTCTGGTACATTCAATGGGGGTCTGGCGGCAGATTTCTTGCCAGTGGTGCAACTTGAATCCCTCCCTGTTAGTGTTGTTACACCCTCCGACAACACACCAACGAGGCATGATGTCTCCGAGGTTCCAAAAAATAGTCGAAAAAACGGGAAAAAAACAGAGCTGAGACCCAATGTTTACAATGAGTTGAAAATGAAAATGGCGGCTGTGTTACCTCGGCGATGTCACATTCTGACGTCATCGCTTCCAGCGCGATAAACAGAAAGGCGTTTAATTCGCCAAAAATTCACCCATTTAGAGTTGGGAAATCGGTTAAAAAAATAAATGGTCTTTTTTCTGCACCATCAAGGTATATATTGACGCTTACATAGGTCTGCTGATAATGTTCCCCTTTAAATATGAAAAATGGCTTTAATATACTGTACACAAATTGGACTTGCATCAATATTTTTTTTGTAATCGAATCACGAGGTACCCAAATATTCTTAAAAATATATATATATTTATACTCTCACGCCAGCACCTTTCTTAAGGTGTGAGTGAGGTTCAACCAACATACTATCACACGGCCACACTCGCTGGCACTTGTTACACGTGCTTCGCTGCACTTCTGTTTGTTTTCTGTTGGGCTAAAAATGTCGCTTTCTCAGAAGGAAGAACAAGGAGAGGATATTGCGCGTTAAAGTAAAGCCAACTGATCATAGCTCTGTAGTCTTTATACGTGCAGACTGACTTCATGCAGTCATGATGGTATTAAAATCCCAGCAGGAGGTTTTCTATAAGTTGTTACTTTTTATCAATAATTAATGCAGAAAACAAGATCAATTACACAATTCATAATAATCAATAACTGATGATTATTCCATGTGTAGAAGAACATCACCACAAAGTGCTGTCAGTCCACTTGGAAAATATTATATTTGATGGACTAAAAAATATTTGACACATCTGAGCTGAAGTTTGTTTGTGTTGTCTTGCGGACGTCCAACAGATGAACGCTGGTCAAGAAGAACGTCCCCTTCAGCAGCAGGAGGATCCACAGCCCCCCCACATTAAAGAGGAAGAGGAGGATCTCTGGGTTACTCCGGAGGAAGAGTTTCTTCCAGGGCAGGAGGAGGCGGATCTCAGCAAGTTTCCACTGACTGTTGTCTCTGTGAAGACTGAAGAGCATGAAGACAAACCACCTGAGTCCTCACAGCTTCATCACAGTCCAAGTAAGCACAACATCCACATATCATCTAATACAATGTTTGTGACACATGTTCATCCGGGGGCCACATTTATCACTAAAGATGGAGATATACTTGCCTTTTAAAGGCCTACTGAAATGACATTTTCTATTTAAACGGGGATAGCAGGTCCATTCTATGTGTCATACTTGATCATTTGCTGAAAGGATTTAGTAGAGAACATCGATGATAAGGTTCGCAAGTTTTGGTCGCTAATAAAAAAGCCTTGCCTCTACCGGAAGTAGCTGATGATGTGCGCGTGACGTCACGGGTTGTAGGGCTCCTCACATCCTCACATTGTTTATAATCATAGCCACCAGCAGCAATTTCCCCATTAATTTGAGCGAGGATGAAAGATTCGTGGATGAGGAAAGTTAGAGTGAAGCACTAGAAAGAAAGAAAAAAGGCGACGGCAGTGGGAGCAATTCGGATGTTATTAGACACATTTACTAGGATAATTCTGGAAAATCACTTATCTGCTTATTGCGTTACTAGTGTTTTAGTGAGATTATAAAGCCATACCTGAAAGTCGGAGGGCTGCGGTGACCGCCAGTGTCTCTGAGAGAAGCCAATGGAGGAGCCAAGATCACAGCTGCCTTTTTGACGGCTGCTGCAGGAGGACGCTAACTCCGCTCAAGTCTCCCGTAAGGAGGGGCGTCAAACTCAAATACAGAGTGAGCAAAAAAATTTTAACTGAACAAAGCCGCGGGCCAAGGTTGAACAAATTAACCTTTTAATAGGGACCCAAACATGTTTTGCATTGAATATTGAACAAGCGAGACTTATATAACTTTATAGTGACATGCAAAATCGAGTTTCAAATAATACTAATAATTTAAAAATAGCTATGGCATATCAAATCGAATTTAAATAGAAATTAAATGCCTCTTTTCCATTTGCAGCCTTCTCAGGTAAATATCAAAATAAAATTTTCCCACAGGCTAATGATACATTTTTATATTGTAGCGTCCAGGTAGAGGTAGTGCTGCAAGGGGTTCTGCGTATTTGTTCTGTTGTGTTTATGTTGTGTTACAGTGCGGATGTTCTCCCGAAATTTGCTCGTCATTCTCGTTTAGTGTTGGTTCACAGTGTGGCGCATATTTGTAACAGTCTTAACGTTGTTTATACGGCCACCCTCAGTGTGACCTGTATGGCTGTTGACCAAGCTTGCATTGCATTAGCGTGTGTGTGTAAAAGTCACATATATCATGTGACTAGGCCGGCACGCTGTTTCTACGTGGGAAAAGCGGACGTGACGAAAGGTTTTACACACACACACACACGCACAAGTGAATGCAAGCATACTTGGTCAACAGCCATACAGGTCACACTGAGGGTGGCCATATAAACAACTGTTACAAATATGCGCCACACTGTGAACCCACACCAAACAAGAATGACAAACACATTTCGGGTGAACATCCGCACCGTAACACAACAGAACAAATACCCACAAACCTATGCAGTACTAACTCTTCCGGGAAACTTCCGGCAAAATGACGAATAATTAACGTTTTATTCATGCATTTTCTCTTGCTACTATAAGGCTAGAATGTTTGGTTCATTCGTTATTGTTATTTTATTTTCAAATGTATTATTAGCCTGTGGAAAAAATGTGATATTTACCTCAGAAGATTGCACATAGAAAAAAAGGCATAACATTTGTATTTAAATTTTATTTGATATGCCATTGATATTCTTTTAATCATTATTATTATTATTTGAAACTGGATTTTGCATGTCACTAAAGTTATATAAGCCTTGCTTGTTCAATATTTAATGCAAAACTTGTTTTGGTCCCTATTAAAAGGTTAATTTGTTCAACCTTGGCCCGCGGCTTTGTTCCGTTTAAAATTTTTCCCCACTCTGTATTTGAGTTCGACACCCGTGTCTTAAAGCATCTCTTCCTGAGTGTGTTTCAGTGTTACAACCTCACATTTATTCTTAGTGTCGCGGTAAAGTCCTAAACTATTACTGCTACTGGTTGCTGAATATAAATGAAGCCAGAATAGTGTCCATGTTTAACCAAAATATTTATTAACATAAAGTCACATTTATAAAACTCACTCTGTAACACAATAGAAAAAAAAACGGGAGCAAACAATTACTACCTGGGACATTATAAAACTGTTGCCCCTCCACTCAGCAACACCTGAGCAAGATCCAAACTCCTCCCTAAGTCGACTGGCACTTGGCCTTGAGCCAACCCCTTTTTGACGGACAGAAAGAGTATATGACTCTAACACTTACTTTTTTAGCCCAAATGCGTCCGTTCTCCCTTTTCCGTCTCCACACTATCTCTGCTTGTAAGTACCAGTATTAATTTTGACAGCAAAATTTGATTTAGTTTTAGTCATAGTCCTTTGACTAAAATGTAATTTAATTTTAGTCATTGATTGATTGATTGATACTTTTATTAGTAGATTGCACAGTACAGTACATATTCCGTACAATTGACCACTAAATGGTAACACCCCAATAAGTTTTTCAACTTGTTTAAGTCGGGGTCCACGTTAATCAATTCATGGTACAAATATATACTATCAACATAATACAGTCATCACACAAGTTAATCATCATAGTATACATTGAATTATTTACATTATTTACAATCCGGGGGGTGGGATGAGGAGCTTTGGTTGATATCAGAAATTCAGTCATCAACAATTGCATCAACAGAGAAATGTGGACATTGAAACAGTGTAGGTCTTATTTAGTAGGATATGTACAGCCAGCAGAGAACATAGTGAGTTCACATAGCATAAGAACAAGTATATACATTAGACGTACATTTGAGTTGTTTACAATCCGGGGAGATGGGATGTGAATGGAGGAGGGTATTAGTAAAGTGTTGAAGTTGCCTGGAGGTGTTGTTTTAGAGCAGTTTTGAAGGAATATAGAGATGCACTTACTTTTATACCTGTTGGGAGTGCATTCCACATTGATGTGGCATAGAAAGAGAATGACTTAAGACCTTTGTTAGATCGGAATCTGGGTTTAACGTGGTTTGTGGCGCTCCCCCTGGTGTTGTGGTTATGGTGGTCATTTACGTTAAGGAAGTAGTTTGACATCTACTTCGGTATCAGGGAGGTGTAGCGGATTTTATAGACTAGGCTCAGTGCAAGTTGTTTTACTCTGTCCTCCACTCTGAGCCAGCCCACTTTGGAGAAGTGGGTTGGATTGAGGTGGGATCTGGGGTGGAGGTCTAAAAGTAACCGGACTAGCTTGTTCTGGGATGTTTGGAGTCTAGATTGGAGGGTTTTGGAGGTGCTGGAGTACCAGGAGGTGCAAGCGTAATCGAAGAAGGGTTGAATGAGAGTTCCCGCTAGAATCCTCAAGGTGTTTTTGTTGACCAGAGAGGAGATTCTGTAGAGGAATCTTGTGCTTTGGTTGACCTTTTTGATCACCTTGGTTGCCATTTTATCACAGGAAAGATTAGCCTCTAGAATGGAACCTAGGTAGGTGATCTCATCCTTCCTGGTGATAACAATGTCACCCACTTTTATAGTGAAGTCACTGACCTTCTTAAGTTTGATATGGGACCCAAATAGGATGGATTCCGTTTTACCTAAGTGTATGGATAGCTTGTTGTCAGCGAGCCAGGTGCAAATATTGAGGAGTTCAACACTGAGGATTTGTTCCACCTGTGACTTGTCCTTGCCGGATACCAGCAGGGCCGAGTCATCCGCAAACAGGAACAATTCACAGTGGCATGCTCATAATTTAGTTATTTAAATTGTTTTAGTTTTAGTTGACGAAATATCATAAGATTATAATCGACGAAAACTACGGTAGATTTAGTCGACTAAAGGCTAATATGTCAACTTTCCCTTCAATTTCTGAAAGCGGAAAAATCACCGATACAAGTCGTATTTTGATGAAAATCATGTCTCAAATTTAGTATTTGACGAGTAAGCCGTGTGATAAACGGGATAACGTCGAGTGAGTTGTATGTTGTGGAAAATGCTTACCTGGGTGTGGATTTCGGGGTGATTGGACTGTAAATGTCGCTTCAAGTTTGTTGTGTTTTTCCCCGTAATCCTCATTTCTTACACTGCGTATTCCGTCCTACGTGTCTGTGTCCGTGACGTAAGCAAGTTGACAGATAGTTAACATGAAGATCCCGAGGAAATGGAAGAAAGAGTCCAGGCCTTTTATCTTTAAGACGCTATAGTGGTTTTCACAGAGAATGCACTTTTCCTTTCTCCTTGTCTAATTGGTCATTTCTTTCTTTGTTTTCTTGTATTGATTTTGTTTTTGGTTATCTTTTTTGTTGTAAAACTGTATAAAGAGACACAAAATATATGTCAAATAAACACTATTAAGTAAGAACATGTCCATACATTTTTGCTGCATAACATGTTTTCACACATACACACACAGCCCATACAATAGCATGTAAACCAGGGGTGCCCACACTTTTTCTGCAGACGAGCTACTTTTCAATTGACCAACTCGAAGGGATCGAACTCATTTATATATATCATTTATATTTATTTATTTATGAAAGAGACATTTTTGTCAACAAGTTAAATGTGTTTAATGATAATACAAGCATGTGTAACACATATAGATGTCTTTCTTTCACAAAGACAAGAATATAAGTTGGTGTATTACCTGATTCTGATGACTTGCATTGATTGGAATCAGACAGTAATCATGATAACGCCCACATTTTCAAATGGAGGAGAAAAAAAGTTGTCCTTTCTGTACAATACCACATGAAAGTGGTTGGTTTTTGGCATCTAATTCATCCAGCTTCCATACACTTTACAACAAAAACATTGGCGGAGAATTCCGTAGCTTGCTTGATTGACATTCACGGCACCCGAGGGTCTTGTGAGATGACGCTGGCTGCTGCCAGTTCATTATTATGAAAAAATGACAGAGAGGAAGGCGAGAAACACTTTTTATTTCAACAGACTTTCGCGCCGTCCCTTCCGTCAAAACTCTAAAGGCCGACTGCACATTTCCTATCTTCACAATAAAAGCCCTGCTTCATGCTGCCTGCGCTAACAAAATAAGAGTCTCGGAAAGCTGGCGTGCACAAGTGATGTGCACGCCAGCTTTTAGTCAAGTTTAGCCAGTTTTCCGAGACTCTGTATTTATTTTGGCACAGAGATGTATGGATAACCTGCAGATGCATTTGCAACGATTAAGTCAACGAAATCACAAAGGTGAGTTTTGTTGATGTTGACTTATGTGCTAATCAGACATATTTGGTCACGGCATGACTGCCAGCTAATCGATGCTAACATGCTATGCTAATCGATGCTAGCATGCTATTTACGCTAGCTGTTTGTACATTTGAAACTAGATACCCACATTTAATGCAAAACAAACACTTACCAATCGACATATTTAAGTTGCTCCAGTGTCACAAGATGCGAAAGTCCTGATCGTTTGGTCCGCACATTTTACCGGCGATGCTAATAAGGGAGCCATGCTATGGGCCACTTCATTAGGTACACCCACGCTATGGCCGAATAGCGTCAATAGCTATTCACTCAATAGCTTCAATTTCTTCTTCAATTTCGTTTTCGCTATCTGCCTCCATACTCCAACCATCTGTTTCAATACATGCGTAATCTGTTGAATCGCTTAAGCCGCTGAAATCCGAGTCTGAATCCGAGCTAATGTCGCTATATCTTGCTGTGGTAACCGCCATGTTGTTTGTATTGGCAGCACTGTATGACGTCACAGGGAAATGGATAGTGGTTTCGAAGACAACGAAAATAAGGCACTTTAAAGCTTTATTTAGGGATATTCCGGGACCGGTAAAATTTTGAAAAAAACTTCACAAAATACAACAAGCCACTGGGAACTGATTTTTATTGTTTTTAACCCTTTTGAAATTGTGATAATGTTCCCCTTTAAGTTGGAGTCTTTAATCTCGTTATATGCAAATATAATGACAATAAAGTTCATTCTATTCTATTCTATTCTAAAAAAAATTCAAGCAGAAGCTTGTGGATGGCTACTAAAAGCGCCTTATTGCAGTGAAACTTACCAAGGGACATGTAAGCAAATATCAACGTTGCTGTATGTATACTTTTGACCCAGCACATTTGCTCACATTTTCAGTAGAGCAACTTTGACAAGAACAAGAAAGTTTGATCATATTACGCCTATACTGTATATACCTTTATATACATATATACATACATATATACCTGTACTGTATATACCTTTATATACATATATACATACATATATACCTATACTGTATATACCTTTATATACATATATACATACATATATACCTATACTGTATATACCTTTATATACATATATACATACATATATACCTATACTGTATATACCTTTATATACATATATACATACATATATACCTATACTGTATATACCTTTATATACATATATACATACATATATACCTATACTGTATATACCTTTATATACATATATACATACATATATACCTATACTGTATATACCTTTATATACATACATATATACCTATACTGGCTTCCTGTGCACTTAAGATGTGACTTTAAGGTTTTACTACTTGTGTATACTTACGGGGCGGCATAGCTCAGTTGGTAGAGTGGCCGTGCCAGCAACTTGAGGGTTGCAGGTTCGATTCCTGCTTCCGCCATTCTAGTCACTGCCGTTGTGTCCTTGGGCAAGGCACTTTACCCACCTGCTCCCAGTGCCACCCACACTGCTTTAAATGTCACTTAGATATTGTGTTTCACTATGTAAAGTGCTTTGAGTCACTAGAGAAAAGCGCTATATAAATATAATTCACTTCACTTCGCTATAAAATACTACACGGTCCATCCTATCTTGCCGATTGTATTGTACCATATGTCCCGGCAAGAAATCTGCGTTCAAAAGACTCCGGCTTATTAGTGATTCCTAAAGCCCAAAAAAAGTCTGCGGGCTATAGAGCGTTTTCCGTTCGGGCTCCAGTACTCTGGAATGCCCTCCCGGTAACAGTTCGAGATGCTACCTCAGTAGAAACATTTAAGTCTCACCTTAAAACTCATTTGTATACTCTAGCCTTTAAATAGACCTCCTTTTTACACCAGTTGATCTGCCGCTTCTTTTCTTTTTCTCCTCTGTCCCCCCCTCCCTTGTGGAGGGGGTCCGGTCCGATGACCATGGATGAAGTACTGGCTGTCCAGAGTCGGGACCCAGGCTAGACTGCTCGTCGGGACCCAGGATGGACCGCTCGCCTGTGTATCGGTTGGGGACATCTCTACGCTGCTGATCCGCCTCCGCTTGGGATGGTTTCCTGTGGACGGGACTCTCGCTGCTGTCTTGGGTCCGCTTTGAACTGAACTCTCGCGGCTGTGTTGGAGCCACTATGGATTGAACTTTCACAGTATCATGTTAGACCCGCTCGACATCCATTGCTTTCGGTCCCCTAGAGGGGGGGGTTGCCCACATCTGAGGTCCTCTCCAAGGTTTCTCATAGTCAGCATTGTCACTGGCGTCCCACTGGGTGTGAATTCTCCTTGCCCACTGGGTGTGAGTTTTCCTTGCCCTTTTGTGGGTTCTTCTGAGGATGTCGTAGTCGTAATGTACAGTCCTTTGAGACATTTGTGATTTAGGGCTATATAAATAAACATTGATTGATGACAAATTCATAAAAGAACCACAAATAACCGAATCGTAAAGCAGACTCGAAAATGAAATCTGACTTGGCAAAATCTTATCTATTTCGATCCCAGCATGTGTTTGTCTTCTTGTGTCCTGCAGACGTCTGTGAAAAACATCGTCCACCTGAGCAGCAGGAGAGTTCCTCCAGTATGGAGCAGAAGAGGTCACAGCACCTTCACTTTAAAGATGAAGGAAAACAGCGGCTGCCCCCCCACTTCATAGAGGAAGACAAGAGACACCTCATCAGTGTGAAGAGTGAAGATGATGAGGTCAAAGGTGAGAGTGAGGAGAGGGGAGGGGCGGAGCCTCCAAGCAGCAGCTCAACTCAACACATGACAACAGAAGCTGATGGAGACCACTGTGGAGGATCACAAGCAGACAAGCTCTTAGCTCCACTATCAGATAGTGAGGACACAACGTCACACTCTCCTGACACTGATGATGAAGACTCTAAAGACGATAAGACATGTCACACTGACAACACACACTTCACATGTTCTCTCTGCGGCAAAACGTTTGGTAACCGTCGCAATATGAAAAGACACATGAAAATACACACCGGAGAGAAACCTTTCTCGTGTTCAATCTGTAGTAAATGTTTTGTTGTAAATCGACAGTTAAAAATACACATGAGAAGACACATTGGAGAGCAACCTTTTTCCTGCTCAGAATGCGGTGAAAGTTTTGTATTAAATCAAAGTTTAAAACTACGCATGAGAACACACACTGGACAAAAACTTTTTTCGTGTCCAATCTGCGGTAAAGATTTTACTCGAAGGGACCCTTTTAAAACACACATAAGAATACACACTGGAGAAATACATTTTTCCTGTTTAGAATGTGGTAAAGGTTTTATAAGTCATCAAACTTTAAAAGTACACATGAGAACACACATTGGTGAAAAACCTTTTATATGTCCAGTATGTGTTAAAAGTTAAATAGAAAGTCAGCAATTATAATCACACATGAGAACGCACTCTGGTAAAAAAAACATACTCCTGTTCGAGCTGCAACAAAAGCTTATGTCACCTAAAATCTATTAAAGTACACATAAGAACACACACAGGAGAGAAAGTGTTGAGTTGCAGTGTGTGTGGTGAAAGATTCTCTTCTAAGTCCCAGTGTAAGAAACACAAGTGTGCTGGTGAGAACAGCAGCAGCAAATGAAGATGCAGGATTTGAAATAAACTGTCAAAACTTGAACTTTGACTTTCTAACAACATCAGCACATATAACATGTGTGACATCATTGTTGTGTGTGTAACACAATCTTGTTAATATGATTCTAACATTTATAGATTAGACACTTCAGATTAGTGCTTTTATCTCAGTCAAGTACATGAGTTAATATACACATTTGTGTACTTTAAAATGAACACAACAATTTGACTGAAAAGGTGAGAATAAACAGTACATAAAATATGTTACATACAATAAACATTTTAAGTGTAGTTATTCATAATTCATTTTTATACTTATTTATAATAGTGTTTTATATACGTTTTTTGAAATAATGACGTGTTACATTTTTATTTTCTAATTGTAGATGATTCCATAGATGAACTCCTTTATATGATGTACATATTTGTTTTACATGTGTTCATACCTTTGCTTTTGAGTACACATAAATCCCTCTTAGTTCATATTTACTGGTTCACATCTGAAACATCTTCTGGACCACTTCTGGAAGCATATTATTATTTACTTTATACATCATTTGAACAGTTGTCTTTTTTACAAGATCATTTACTTTTAAAATGTGTGACTTAATGAATCATTTGTTGGGTCTCTATAATCCATTCTATTAATTATCTTTAATTACTCTCTTGTGTAATATTAATATTGTAGTGTGATTGTTTTATATGTATGTCCCCAGACCTTTATGTAATAAACAATGTATGCTTTAACTAAAGTTGATACCATAATTATAGTTAATATTTGTAAGAACGTATTTTATTCTATTTCGTATTGCACTCCATTTTTTTAATGTTTTTTTTATATTTACATGTAGTGTCCAGCTTACTTCATCATCTATATTAACTCCTGAAAATGTGATTACTTTTATTCCTTTCATTTCAATATTATCCATCATAATTCGTGTTTTACATTTTTACAATCTCCAAATATGATATATTTAGTTTTATTGAAGTTTAGTGACAGTTTATTGATGTGCAGCCAACTTTTTTATGGTCAAGTTCTCACTTGATAAAATAAAATGAGAGTTAAATCAAGCGGTAATGAAGGTGAAGAATGGAAGATTATTATATACATAATTATATATAGTTACACTCAGTAGTGACAATTAAAGACACTTTCATCCTGTTCATTTGAGCAAATAATAAGAGTAAAGTGTAATATTATAAACAAAAGAAGAATATTAATATCGGCAGTCAATATTCCAACATTGTGAAGCTGAGCTATGGTAAAAAAAAACATTAACTTTAAAGGCTTTATGAGAGTGATGTAATTATCCCAATCAAAAATACTTTTTTAATCCCAGAGTGGAAATAAACATTTCCATTAATAAGAGATAAATAATGTGGAAAGGTCAGAAGTCAAATGTTTCTTTAGGTAGTACATGGAGCCTCTGCTACCACCTATATATACATATATACATACATATTATGTGTGTATATATGTATATATATATATATATATACTGTCAAAGGAACTTTAAAAAGAACAAGAAAGCCTCCCACATTCTAAAATGCATTAAAAAAAAGATTATATCATGAGTGTAATATTTATTTATTTTTTCTTTCCTTATGCTATTGTTGTTTCAATACATTGTTAAATATTTGAATATTTTTACGGAAATAAGTTTTATGTCTTTGTTTTGAAAATTTGAAATGGACAAGTTTACTTTTATTTTCACAATAAGTAAATAGTATATAATAATATAGTTTTACCGGGGTTGGAAAGCTCGTTGTGCTTATTCCTCTCGCGAGATTTGGAAAAGAGCTGGTTACTTGTTTCTCTCGCGAGATCTGACAACACTGCGCGCGAACCAAACACGGCGAGGATAAAGCAAGATGGCGTCTGACGGTGAAGACAGTTCAGTGTTCTTAATCTGTGCCTCCATGTACACATATATGTCCTTTATTACACTCTAGTAAATAGAGTAAACATCGTTAATAACTGTTTGCATCCGGTTATATTAGTCTGAGCGCACTTTGATGCTTCTCCAGCTAGCTTAGCTTGCTAGTTAGCTTAGCTTGTTAGCTGCTAACAAAGAGAGGCGGAAGTGATCAAAACACATCGCTAAGCAGAGATCAAGTGTGAGTGTAAAGTGTTGTGATTGTGTGAAAATGTGCGAAAGAACCATAGCAGAGTACGAGGAGGAACTTTGTCCAACAAAAGAGGAGAAGGAGCGACAACATCAAAAACATCAAGTTGTGTTACACAGAACAGGTTTGTTTACTTCTTACTCTCACATCTCTACTAACTTTATATTTATTATTAACACTATTCTTGAATAGTTTTTCTACAGGAAGATGAATTGTCATGTGAGGAAGATGCACTGATTGTTTTATGTTGTTCATAAAAACGAGACAGTTTCAGACACACAATATTTATGAGAGGTTGATGTTCCTCTTCAGTTTGTAACAATGTGTATCAACATGTTTACACAAAACTCACACAGTCACCGGGGGAATATTCCAGAGAGCAGGTTAAGTGCAAAGTCCTGAGTATGTTAAACTCGAGAGTTTTACCTCCAAAAATAAGAGATGTAAGACAAATTTAGAGTCAGTTACCATGGTAACTGATGCTGTAAAACTAGTCTGCTAGCTGGCAGGTTCGACAAGTTATATATGTGTGTAAAAGCTATTCTGACCTGTTATTTCCTACATATTGGTCCAGCCATTAAACTACTACAACACCTACTCAGTGGCCTAATGGTTAGAGTGTCCGCCCTGAGATCGGTAGGTTGTGAGTTCAAACCCCGACCCAGTCATACCAACGACTATAAAAATGGGACCCATTACCACCCTGCTTGGCACTCAGCATCAAGGGTTGGAATTGGGGGTTAAATCACCATAAGAATTATTCCCGGGTGTGGCCACTGCTGCTGCTCACTGCTCCCCTCACCTCCCAATGGTGGATCAAGGGTGATGGGTCAAATGCAGAGAATAATCTTGCCACACTTAGTGTGTGTGTGACAATCATTGGTACTTTAACTTTCTAATGTGGCAGTGATTGTCGAAATCTAAAGATGACATCTTGATCTCATACCATCTCAAACCAATTGGCCGTTCTTTATTAAGTGAAATGTCTTATAGTCACTTAAATGTGTCTCTAACCAAACAGTATGTTTTATCCAGTTACTCGATTAATCGAAAACATTTCCAGTACAACAATTGATTAATAATTTACGATTTAATATTTAGCATGTAGGAGTTAAAATGTGTTTTGTTTGTGTCCTGTAGACATCCATCAGCTGATTGGACACCAAGAAGAATGTCTCCCTCATCTGCAGGGGGACAGTTTCACTTCAGAGTATCCACAGCCCTCACATTTTAAAGAGGAAGAGGAGGGAGAGTGTCCTGTAGGGCAGGAGGAGGCTGATCTCAGCAAGTTTCCACTGACTGTTGTCTCTGTGAAGACTGAAGAGCATGAAGACAAACCACCTGAGTCCTCACAGCTTCATCACAGTCCAAGTAAGCACAACATCCACATATCATCTAATACAATGTTTGTGACACATGTTCATCCGGGGGCCACATTTATCACTAAAGATGGAGATATACTTGCTTTTTAAAGGGGAACATTATCACCAAACCTATGTAAGAGTCAATATATACCTTGATGGTGCAGAAAAAAGACCATCTATTTTTTTAACTGATTTCCGAACTCTAAATGGGTGAATTTTGGCAAATTAAACGCCTTTCTGTTTATCGGTCTTTTAGCGATGACGTCAGAACGTGACGTCACCGAGGTAACACACCCACCATTTTCATTTTCACATTACAAACACCGGGTCTCAGCTCTGTTATTTTCCGTTTTTTCGACTATTTTTTGGAACCTTGGAGACATCATGCCTCGTCGGTGTGTTGTCGGAGGGTGTAACAACACTAACAGGGAGGGATTCAAGTTGCACCACTGGCAAGAAATCTGCCCCCATTGAATGTACCAAAGTGTCTTCACATTTGACCGGCGATGCTAAGACAGACATGGCACAGAGATGTATGGATAACCTGCAGATGCATTTGCAACGATTAAGTCAACGAAATCACAAAGGTGAGTTTTGTTGATGTTGTTGACTTATGTGCTAATCAGACATATTTGGTCACGGCATGACTGCCAGCTAATCGATGCTAACATGCTACGCTAATCGATGCTAACATGCTATTCACGCTAGCTGTATGTGCATTTGAAACTAGATACCCACATTTAATGCGAAACAAACACTTACCAATCGACGGATTTAAGTTGCTCCAGTGTCACAAGATGCGAAAGTCCTGATGGTTTGGTCCGCACATTTTACCGGCGATGCTAATAAGGCGGCCATGCTATGGGCCACTTCATTAGGTACACCCATGCTATGGCCGAATAGCGTCAATAGCTATTCGCTCAATAGCTTCAATTTGTTCTTCAATTTCGTTTTCGCTATCTGCCTCCATACTCCGACCATCTGTTTCAATCAATCAATCAATGTTTACTTATATAGCCCTAAATCACTAGTGTCTCAAAGGGCTGCACAAACCACTACGACATCCTCGGTAGGCCCACATAAGGGCAAGGAAAACTCACACCCAGTGGGACGTCGGTGACAATGATACATGCGTAATCTGTTGAATCGCTTAAACCGCTAAAATCCGAGTCTGAATCCGAGCTAATGTCGCTATATCTTGCTGTGGTAACCGCCATGTTGTTTGTATTGGCAGCCCTGTATGACGTCACAGGGAAATGGACAGTCGCATCGCAAATAGCGAAAATCAAGAACTTTAAAGCTTTTTTTAGGGATATTCCGGGAGGTGTAAAATTTTGAAAAAAAAATTTGAGAATAAAACAAGCCACTGGGAACTGATTTTTATTGTTTTTAACCCTTTTGAAATTGTGATAATGTTCCTCTTTAACAAAATCATTTCAAAGTTTATTTGGATTTAATTTAGGGGACGGCGCGGCGCGGTTGGGAGAGTGGTCGTGCCAGCAACTTGAGGGTTCCAGGTTCGATCCCAGCTTCTGCCATCCTAGTCACTGCCGTTGTGTCCTTGGGCAAGACACTTTACCCACCTGCTCCCAGTGCCACCCACATTGGTTTAAATGTAACTTAGATATTGGGTGTCACTATGTAAAGCGCTTTGAGTCACTAGAGAAAGGCGCTATATAAATATAATTCACTTCACATGATATCTTGTTGTTCTATTTTCTAATTTCAAGGGGAACTGCACTTTTGGGAATCATTCACAGTCCCTATGTAAGTTAAAGTTAAGGTCCCAACGGTAGTCACACACCAGGTGTGGTGAAATGATCCTCTGCATTTGACCCATCCCCAAGTTCACCCCCTGGGAGGTGAGGGCAGCGGAGGCCGTGCTCGGGAATCATTTGGTGATTTAACCCCCAACCCTTGATGCTGAGTGCCAAGCAAGGACGCAATGGGTCCCGTTTTTATAGTCTTTGGTATGACTCGGCCGGGATTTGAACTCACGTTTTTCCAGTCTCAGGGCAGACACTCTAACCACAAGGCCACTGAGCAGGTCGATGGTTAATGCATCCTCAATAGAAAATAAACCTTAGCAAAAGTTAGCAAACAATGGAGTCATTGGTAGCCGCTCTATTCTGCCTATAAAGTGCTCTAAATAACATCCTAAAACCCCCTTCAACATTTTAAATACACACTGTAAGTATATTTGTAATGTAGTAACATTCTTAATAACATGTCATATTTACATATCTTGCTCATTTTAAGCATACAATGTCTGCTCTCACTGGGATGCCGACTGATGGGATGTTCATATCTTTCCGTTTAGATGAAGAATTAATCCTCACAAAGGGTGGGTGCAAAAGAGCGTAATTTTGTGTCTTTCTTGCCATCTCCAGGTCTAAGTTGGATGTCAAAGTTGACCAAGTTCTGGGTTTATGTCCACAACCTTCTACTACATGAGTGAGAAGCATGATTTATAATCTAGAATTAGCTTTCACCATCTTAGAGGCGAGAAAGCAGCTCAGTATGTCAATACAGCAGCATAAGCTAGTTACTTCTGTGATCAATGCGCCGCTAAAAGTAGGTCCTTAGCGTTACCGCCTATAATAACACGCCTATAATAACAATATCACTAATACTTGGTTAATATTCAGGTCACAAAATGTAAATGGAGTATTGTTGGCAGTTTTTGGATGTTTTTTTGGAGGACTTTGTGGGTCTAATAGAGGAGCTCCCATTGACTCCAATGTTAGCTGAGTTTTGCTCACATTTATTTACGAAATAAAATTCATACAAATTTAAAACATATGTCTTACATAAGGATTGTGAATGACAGGCAACATTTTAAAAAAGTGCAGTTTCCTTTGAATTTGTCAAATAAGTAAACAGTCCTTCAAATTAAAGATGTAAAACAATTGAGGTTGTTTATAGATATTATCCACTATGAAGTTACAGTAAAACTAAGCACACAAGGGAAAGTACATTCATATACACATGAAGTACACATATGTGTACGAATCATGTTAACCACCAAAATATTGTCTCCTTCTCCTAAAGCCAATATCGAGTATCCTTTGGTGAGCTGACCGTATCGTCACACCCTTAGTTAAAAGCACACCATCCCCATGACATGACACTTCCACGTGATGTAGAACAGGAGTACAACATTTTAAACATACACACACATCTGAAGAATATTAACAATAAATATATTTGGTGGGCCAAACAAAATGACTCGGCTAACCAATGTTTGGTATGGGCGATATGACCTCAAATCTATATCCTAATAACAACATATGTCACGATATATCATTTGGTATATGATTGATTATAGAATCATTTTAAGTGGGTTACAAAAACTCCTAATTTGGCAGCTGACATATGCAGTAACATATTGTGTCATTTGTTATTGTATTATTTTGTTGAAAAAATTATTAATAATTTACTTGTATATTTACTGTTAATATCTGGTTACTTTATTTGAGAAAATAATACTGGAAATGATGTAATATTTTACTGCATATTTCAGTAAATAAATTAGGAGCCTGTGTAGCCTGTTTTAAAATGGTTCTATTAGTAATTCAATACAAAATAATATATCGTAAAATCAATTTTAAACCATATCGTCTATCCATAGTAAAAAGTCCTGCTGCCCTGTTTGGTTTTTATTTTCCTGTGAATAATGTTGTAAAGAGCAGCGTGTTTGTGCGTCCCTGAGATTTCAAGACAGTTCATACGATAACTTGTTTTTCCTAAGTGCATGTAAAAGTACTGAATGCATTGTGTGACTGAGCAGAGATGGTGTGTTTGTCTTGCAGACGTCTGTCAAGAACATCTTCACCCTGAGCAACAGAAGTGGAGCTTCAGGATGCGGACGGAGGAGCCACAGCCCTCCCACATTAAGAAGGAAGAGGAATACCCACTGATCCCCCACTTTAAAAAGGAAGAGGAGGACCGACTGACACCCCATTTTAAAGAGGAAGCGGTGGATCCACTAATTCCTCACATTAAGGATGAAGAGGAGGAACACAGCATCAGTCTGCAGGGAGAGCACATGGAATGGTTGGAGGAGTTCCCAGTGACTGGTGTCCCTGTGAAGAGTGAAGATGATGAGGTCAAAGGTGAGAGTGAGGAGAGGGGAGGGGGGGAGCCTCCAAGCAGCAGCTCAACTCAACACATGACAACAGAAGCTGATGGAGACCACTGTGGAGGATCACAAGCAGACAAGCTCTTAGCTCCACTATCAGATAGTGAGGACACAACGTCACACTCTCCTGACACTGATGATGAAGACTCTAAAGATGATAAGACATGTCACACTGACAACACACACTTCACATGTTCTCACTGTGACAAAACTTTTAAATACCCAAGTCTTCTGAAAGAACACATGAGAACACACACTGGAGAAAAACCTTTTTCATGTTCAATCTGCGGTAAAGATTTTACTCAAAGCCACAATTTCAGAGCACACATGAGATCACACACTGGAGAAAAACCTTATTCCTGCTCAGAATGTGGTAAAAGTTTTGTAATAAATCAAAGTTTAAAAGTACACATGAGAACACACACCGGAGAAAAACCTTTTTCATGTTTAATCTGCGGTAAAGATTTTACTCGAAGGTACCATCTCACAACACACATGAGAATACACACTCGAGAAAAACCTTTTTCATGTTCAATCTGCGGGAAAGATTTTACCCGAAGGGACCATTTCAAAACACACATGAGGATGCACAATGGAGAAAAACCTTTTACCTGCTCAGAATGTGGTAAAAGTTTTGTAAGAAATCAAGGTTTAAAAGTACACATGAGAACACACACTGGAGAAAAACCTTTTATTTGTTCAGTATGTGGCAAAAGTTATACAGGAAAAGAACAATTAATATCACACATGAGATTGCACTCTGGCGAAAAACCATACTCCTGTTCGAGCTGCAACAAAAGCTTTCGTCACCGACAATCTTTCACAGCACACGTGAGAACACACACAGGTGAGAAAGTGTTGAGTTGCAGTGTGTGTGGTGAAAGATTCTCTTCTAAGTCCCAGTGTAAGAAACACAAGTGTGCTGGTGAGAACAGCAGCAGCAAATGAAGATGCAGGATTTGAAATAAACTGTCAAAACTTGAACTTTGACTTTCTAACAACATCAGCACATATAACATGTGTGACATCATTGTTGTGTGTGTAACACAATCTTGTTAATATGATTCTAACATTTATAGATTAGACGCCTCAGATTAGTGCTTTTATTTCAGTCAAGTACATGAGTTAATATACACATTTGTGTACTTTAAAATGAACACAACAATTTGACTGAAAAGGTGAGAATAAACAGTACATAAAATATGTTACATACAATAAACATTTTAAGTGTAGATATTCATACTTCACTTTTATACTTATTCATAATAAGGTTTTATTTATGTTTTTTTTAATAAAGAAGTGTAACATGTTTTATTTTCTAATTGTAGATGATTCCATAGATGAACTCCTTTATATGATGTACATATTTGTTTTACATGTGTTCATACCTTTGCTTTTGAGTACACATAAATCCCTCTTAGTTCATATTTACTGGTTCACATCTGAAACATCTTCTGGACCACTTCTGGAAGCTTATTATTATTTACTTTATACATCATTTGAGCAGTTGTCTTTTATACACTTTTAAAATGTGTGACTTCATGAACCATTTATTGGGTCTCTATTGTCCTTTCTATTAAAGGTCTTTATTACTCTCTTATGTAATACGAACATTTTTATGTGTTTTATATGTATGTCCCCAGACTTTTATGCAATAAACAATGTATGCTTCAACTAAAGTTGGGTACAATAATTGTAGTTAATATTTGTAAGTATGTATTTTATTCTATTTATTATCGCAGTCAATTTTTTTAATGCTTTCTTTATACGTCTTAGATGTAGTTTCCCGCTTAATTCATCATCTAGAGCAGGGGTCGGGAACCTTTTTGGCTGAGAGAGCCATGAAAGCCAAATATTTCAAAATGTACTTCCGTGAGAGCCATATCATATTATTTAACACTGAATACAACTAAAAGCGTGCATTTTTAAGTATGACCAAAATTTTTAGAGTATAATAAGTCTTTTATTCTTTGTATTAACATTGTTATTCTGAAGCTAACCAATAATAAATAAAATGTCATGTCTGTTGATCATGTTTTTGTTTGGCCATGTGCTGTTTGTCCTTTGGACTCTTTAAGTTCCTGTTTTTTTCCCACTCCCTTGTCTTGTTTCCTTGGTTACTCATTTTGTCCACCTGTCTCTGGTGGACAAAATGCCCGCTCACCTGCCTGTTTCCTGAGCATTAATCAGAGGCAGTATTTAAGCTCGTCTTTGCCAGTCAGTCGCCCTGTGCTGACTTGTTTCATGCCTTGCCATAGTTTCCTGCTTCATGCCATGCCAAGTAAGTTTTGTTTGATTGAGCGTCATTTACACAGGACTGCAGTTCCCGGGAGGAGGTCAGGTCAAATATGGAGGACTCCTCTCCCGGAGAAACCAAACCATTGTTTTATATATTCCTTCTTTCACTGTCTGGGTGTGCACTAAAGCTAAACAGCACCACCTGACCACGAAAGGAGATGTTGGTGTGTAAGTGTCTGGAAAACAACTGCTTTAAGTCAGGACTTCAAGGTTGGCCTTTGAGCTAGACAGGTAGTCTCCTTTCAAGGATATGGTTGTCACTTTTGCATTCAGAAGTCCCATTTAGGGCCTCTTTTCCTACAAACCCTGTTTCCATATGAGTTGGGGAATTGTGTCAGATGTAAATATAAACGGAATAAAATTATTTGCAAATCCTTTTCAAGCCATATTCAGTTGAATGCACTACAAAGACAACATATTTGATGTTCAAACTCGTAATTGTATTTTATTTTTTGCAAATAATAATTAACTTACAATTTTATGGCTGCAACACGTGCCAAAGTAGTTGGGAAAGGGCATGTTCACCACAGTGTTACATCACCTTTTCTTTTAACAACACTCAATAAACGTTTGGGAACTGAGGAAACTAATTGTTGAAGCTTTGAAAGTGGAATTCTTTCCCATTCTTGTTTTATGTAGAGCTTCAGTCCTTCAACAGTCCGGGGTCTCCCCTGTCGTATTTTACGCTTCACACATTTTCCATGGGAGACAGGTCTGGACTGCAGGCGGGCCAGGAAAGCACCCACACTCTTTTTTTATGAAGCCACGCTGTTGCAACACTTGTCTTGCTGAAATAAGCAGGGGCGTCCATGATAACGTTGCTTGGATGACAACATATGTTGCTCCAAAACCTGAATGTACCTTTTAGCCTTAATGGTGCCTTCACAGATGTGTAAGTTACCCATGCCTTGGGCACTAATACACCTCCATACCATCAAAGATGGCTTTTTAGACCAGTTGATCTGCCGTTTCTTTTCTTTTTCTCCTATGTCCCACTCTCCCTTGTGGAGGGGGTCCGGTCCAATCCGGTGGCCATGTACTGCTTGCCTGTGTATCGGCTGGGGACATCCCTGCGCTGCTGATCCGCCTCCGCTTGGGATGGTTTCCTGCTGGCTCCGCTGTGAACGGGACTCTCGCTGCTGTGTTGGATCCGCTTTGGACTGGACTCTCGCGACTGTGTTGGATCCATTATGGATTGAACTTTCACAGTATCATGTTAGACCCGCTCGACATCCATTGCTTTCCTCCTCTCTAAGGTTCTCATAGTCATCATTGTCACTGACGTCCCACTGGGTGTGAGTTTTCCTTGCCCTTATGTGGGCCTACCGAGGATGTCGTGGTGGTTTGTGCAGCCCTTTGAGACACTAGTGATTTAGGGCTATATAAGTAAACATTGATTGATTGAAAGATGCTGGCTTTTGAACTCTGCACCTCCAACAATCCGGATGGTTATTTTCCTCTTTGTTCCAGAGGACACCATGTCCACAGTTTCCAAATATAATTTGAAATGTGGACTCGTCAGACCACAGAACACTTTTCCACTTTGCATCAGTCCATCTTAGATGAGCTCGGGCCCAGCGAAGCCGGCTGCGTTCCTGGGTGTTGTTGATAAATGCCTTTCGCTTTGCATAGTAGAGTTTTAACTTGCACTTACAGATGTAGCGACCAACTGTAATTACTGACAGTGGTTTTCTGAAGTGTTCCTGAGCCCATGTGGTGATATCCTTGACACACTGATGTCGGTTTTTGATGCAGTACCGCCTGAGGGATCAAAGGTCCGTAATACCATCGCTTACGTGCAGTGATTTCTCCAGATTCTCTGAACCTTTTGATGATTTTAGGGACCATAGATGGTAAAATCCCTAAATTCCTTGCAATAGCTCGTTGAGAAATGTTGTTCTAAAACTGTTCAACAATTTGCTTACAAAGTGGTGACCCTCACCCCATCCTTGTTTGTGAATTACTTAGCATTTCATGGAAGCTGCTTTTATACCCAATCTTGGCACCTGACCCACCTGTTCCCAATTAGCCTGCACACCTGTGGGATGTTCCAAATAAGTGTGTGATGAGCATTCTTCAACTTTATTGCCACCTTTCCCAACTTCTTTGTCACGTGTTGCTGGCATCAAATTCTAAAGTTAATGATTATTTGCAACAAAAAATAAAGTTTATCAGTTTGAACATCAAATATGTTGTCTTTGTAGCATATTCAACTGAATATGGGTTGAAAAGGATTTGCAAATCATTGTATTCTGTTTATATTTACATCTAACACAATTTCCCAACTCATATGGAAACGGGGTTTGAACAAAAAGTGATCCAATTCACCTGCCAATATCAAACTAAGGGACTTTATCTCTAACTGAAATACCACTGTTTACTCAAACCTGATGGTTGGTTTTCTCCGAGATGAATGTGAACATTCACCAAGTGTAAAACACGATATGAGTTCATTAAAACACTTCATTTTACATACTCAGGACTTTGCACTTTACCTGCTCTCTGGAATATTCCCCCGGTGACTGTGTGACTGTGTGAAGTGAAATGAATTATATTTATATAGCGCTTTTCTCTAGTGACTCAAAGCGCTTTTACATAGTGAAACCCAATATCTAAGTTACATTTAAAGCAGTGTGGGTGGCACTGGGAGCAGGTGGGCAAAGTGTCTTGCCCAAGGACACAACGGCAGTGACTGGGATGGCGGAAGCGGGAATCGAACCTGCAACCCTTTAAGTTGCTGGCACGGCCACTCTACCAACCGAGCTATGCCGCCCACATTGTTACAAACTGAGAAGAACATCTACCTCGCATAAATATTGTGTGTCTGAAACTGTCTTGGCGTCTTGTCCAGGGTGTACGCACCCTTCCGCCCGAATGCAGCTGAGATAGGCTCCAGCACCCCCCGTGACCCCAAAAGGGACAGGCGGTAGAAAATGGATGGCTGATCAAAGAAAAATAAATGAATAAATAATGCATATATATATATATATATATATATATATATATATATATATATATATATATATATATGTATGTATGTATATATATATATATATATATATATATATACACATTAAATGACGAGTAAAACATTTACAAACACAACATTCCAAATTCTAAAACATTAAAACCGACTCCAAAACACATCAAATGACTCCGAAGAGATGCACAGTGACATCTAAAACCTAAATTACTCCTAAAACTCATAATAAGACTCCTAAAACACATTAAGACTCCTAAAACACGTTAAAAACTCATAAAACACGGAAAAATATTCCTAAAAACATGTAAAAAAAGACTCCTAAAACAAATTTAAAAACAGATCCTAAAACACGTTAAAAAAAAAACTCATAAAACACGTAAAAATACTCCTAAAAACATTATGAGCATTATATATATATATATATATATATATATATATATATATATATATATATATATATATAAAGGAAATTAAAAAAAAACATGAAAACCTCCCACATTCTAAAATACATTCTAAAAATGATTAGCATCAGAGACAAAAATAATATCATATGTGTAATATATATATATATATATATATATTTTTTTTTTTTCTTTCCTTGTGCTACTGTTGTTTCAATACATTGTTAAATATTAGAATATTTTTTTACGGAAATAAGTTGTATGTCTTTGTTTTGAAATTTTGAAATGGACTAGTTTACTTTTATTTTCACAATAAGTAAATAGTATATAATAAAATAGTTTTACCGGGGGTGGAAAGCTGGGTTTACTTTTTTCTCTCGCGAGATTTGGAAAAGAGCTGGTCACTTTTTTTCTCTCGCGAGATCTGACAACACTGCGCGCGAACCAAACACGGCGAGGATAAAGCAAGATGGCGTCTGACGGTGAAGACAGTTCAGTGTTCTTAATCTGTGCCTCCATGTACACATATATGTCCTTTATTACACTCTAGTAAATAGAGTAAACATCGTTAATAACTGTTTGCATCCGGTTATATTAGTCTGAGCGCACTTTGATGCTTCTCCAGCTAGCTTAGCTTGCTAGTTAGCTTAGCTTGTTAGCTGCTAACAAAGAGAGGCGGAAGTGATCAAAACACATCGCTAAGCAGAGATCAAGTGTGAGTGTAAAGTGTTGTGATTGTGTGAAAATGTGCGAAAGAACCATAGCAGAGTACGAGGAGGAACTTTGTCCAACAAAAGAGGAGAAGGAGCGACAACATCAAAAACATCAAGTTGTGTTACACAGAACAGGTTTGTTTACTTCTTACTCTCACATCTTTACTCACTTTATATTTATTATTAACACTATTCTTGAATAGATTGTCTATAGGAAGATGAATTGTCATGTGAGGATGATGCACTGATTGTTTTACATTGTTCATAAAAACAAGACAGTGTCAGACACACAATATTTATGAGAGGTTGATGTTCCTCTCAGTTTGTAACAATGTGTATCAACATGTTTACACAAAAGTCACACAGTCACCGGGGGAATATTCCAGAGAGCAGGTTAAGTGCAAAGTCCTGAGTATGTAAAGCTCGAGAGTTTTACCTCCAAAAATAAGACAGGTAAGACAAACCCCGACTCAGTCATACCAAAGACTATATAAATGAGACCCATTGCCTCCCTGCTTAGCACTTCAGGTTGGAATTTGGGGGTTAAATCACCATAAAAATGAACCCCCTTTGTCCCCTTACCTCCCAGGACGACTGGTCAAATGTAGAGAATAATCTCGCCACACCTGGTGTGTATGAGACAATCATTGGTACTTTAACTTTTTAATGTGAATGAATGAAAAAAGTTTATTTCGGTCATATAATCAATCAACCATTTTGGGTGATCAGTTTTACAGTCCATGTTATATGTGTACAATAATGCACATTTACACACGAAAGAAAAGAAAAAGAATGACCAAAAAAGGAATAAGCTGAAGCCAAAGCTCATATTTGCTTATCCTAAACCTTCACAGAAGATTAGATTGCCTGGAACATCAACATTAAAAAAAAAAAAAATCAATGGGATGAAAGTAATTGTTACTATATTTTATAATTTTCAATTATTTCACCTTTCAAGGTTTTCTTGAACCTTACCAAAGAAGTTCATGTCTTCAGTTCATCCCTGAGCTTCTTCCACCATTTAACTCCTAAAACTGAAATACATTTGTATTTTATATTTGTTCTCGCTTTACCTGTTTCAAAAATCGATTTCCCCCGTAAATTATAGTTTTCTCCTCTTAAATGAAATAGCCTGTGAATACAAGCTGGAAGGCTGTTGTTTTTTACTCCAAACATAATTCCCATTGTTTTTAAAAACACAATGTCTGAACATTTTAATACATTTGAACTCATAAATAATGGATTGGTATGTTCATAGTAGCACACTTTGTGTATTATTATAATGACCCTTTTTTGAAGTTTTATTATTGGGTCTATGTTTGTTTTGTAAACATTTCCCCAAATTTCAACACGATACGTTAAATATGGAAAAATAAAAGAATAATACAACATATGCAGGCATTTCCTATTCAGCATGTGTCTTACTTTATAAAGAATAGTAATAAATCTGGATATTTTTCCTTTTATATATTCAATATGCGGTTTCCAACACAGTTTATGATCAATTATTATTCCCAAGAATTTAGTTTCATATACTCTATCAATTTCCACTTGATTTAATTTTGCTTCAGAATTTGTCCTTGCACCACTAAACACCATAAATTTAGTTTTCTTATCATTTAATGATAACTTATTAATATCAAACCATTTTTTTAGCTGAATTAACTCAACCTCTATTATCCTCAACACTTCCTTCAAGTCTTCTCCTGAACAATATACATTTGTATCATCTGCAAACATAATACATTTCAATTTATTAGATACTGAACAAATATCATTTAGGTAAAGTATAAATAACTTAGGTCCCAATACCGAGCCTTGTGGAACCCCACAAGTTACTCTTCTTGGTTGTGATTTAATCTTATTAATTTCCACATATTGAGATCTGTTACTTAAATAACTACTTAACCACTGTTGCAAAACACCTCTTATGCCATATTTTTCCAATTTCTGCAGAAGTAAGGAATGATGGATTGTGTCGACGAAAACTCAAAAAGGTTTTAGTCTAGTTTTAGTCCCCAAAAAAAGAATAAAAAGTATAATATAAGTATATAAGTATAGTCTTTTAACAAATTAATTTAGGTCAGTAAGTATTGGAGATTGCTGTTGGGCCGTGTCACACAGCTGATCTAGAAGTTCAACCCAATTTTAAGCTTGAAGATCTGCTATTTTCACAAATAACAACAATAAAGGGATGGTTTTAGACATGTAAGGTTTCCACCCAACAGCAAATTTCTGATCCAAAGATTGTGTATTACACACAGATAAAGTGGTAACGGGGGAATCAACGTTCATTACTCCCAAAAAGCCCCAAAAAACTAAAACATTCTACTTCAGCAATTGTGGCTTTATTTCTCAGAATTTGTTAAAGTACAATGAACATAAACATGCCCAAAATATGAGTGATGGATGAGGAAGACATGCTCAACTTGGCTTTCGTCATCAGAGAGACATGTTTATCTCGTCACCGTCTCGTTATCGTCATGAAAAAAAGTGGCGTCAACTAAATTATTTTGTCATCGTCATCGTTGACGAAAACAACACTGGTTATTAGACACATTAATAAGATAATCCTGGAAAATCCCTTATCTGCTTATTGTGTTAATAGTGTTTTAGTGAGATTATAAAGTCATACCTGAAAGTCGGAGGGCTGCGGTGACCGCCAGTGTCTCTGTTTATCGCGCTGGAGGCGATGACGTCAGAATGTGACGTCACCGAGGTAACACACCCACCATTTTCATTTTCAACACATTACAAACACCGGGTCCCAGCTCTGTTATTTTCCGTTTTTTTGACTATTTTTTGGAACCTTGGAGACATCATGCCTCGTCGGTGTGTTGTCGGAGGGTGTAACAACACTAACAGGGAGGGATTCAAGTTGCACCACTGGCCCGAAGATGCCAAAGTGTCTGCCGCCAGACCCCCATTGAATGTGCCAGAGTGTCTTCATATTTGACCGGCGATGCTAAGGCAGACATGGCACAGAGATGTATGGATAACCTGCAGATGCATTTGCAACGATAGTCAACAAAATCACAAAGGTGAGTTTTGTTGATGTCGACTGCCAGCTAATCGATGCTAACATGCTATTTACCGGCGGTGCTAAAGCAGACATGGTACAGAGATGTATGGATAACCTGTAGATGCATTTGCAACTATATTACGTTTCCTTCCACCCACATTTAATGCGAAACAAACACTTACCAATCGACGGATTTAAGTTGCTCCAGTGTCAAAAGATGCGAAAGTCCTGATCGTTTGGTCCGCACATTTTACCGGCGATGCTAACGCAGCTATTCGGCCATGCTATGACTATGAATAACGTCAATAGCTATTCGCTCAATAGCTTCAGTTTCTTCTTCAATACTTTCATACTCCAATCATCTGTTTCAATACATGCGTAATCTGTTGAATCGCTTAAGTCGCTGAAATCCGAGTTTGAATCCGAGCTAATGTCGCTATATCTTGCTGTGGTATTCCCATTGTTTGTTTACATTGGCAGCACTGTGTGACGTCACAGTGAAATGTCTTCGCAGAGAGCAAAAATAAGGCACTTTAAAGCTTTATTTAGGGATATTCCGAGACCGGTACAATTTTGAAAAAGACTTCAAAAAATACAACAAGCCATTGGGAATTGATTTTTATTGTTTTCAACCCTTTTGAAATTGTGATAATGTTCCCCTTTAAGTCTTCAGAGAGGAAGTGCCGCAGTGCTAACCAGCGACGCATTCCAGCCCCCTCATACTCTCCTGGTCAACAAGTTCTACTACGGGCCAAAGATCTTCATATCGAGGTACCATCCCGTAAACTCGCACCCCGATTTGTTGGTCCATACACTATAGAGGCCGTAATTAACCCAGTGGCAGTAAGACTGTCTCTACCCCGCTTTGTTTCTCAAATTAAGCCTGTTGCTAGCTCTCCACTCTCTTAACTACAATTATTGTACCCAACTTTAGTTGAAGCATACATTGTTTATTGCAGGGGTGCCCATTACGTCGATCGCGAGCTACCAGTCGACCGCGGGGGGTGTGTCAGTCGATCTCGAGCCAGGCTTTAAAAAAAAATAGACCTAAAAATTAGTGATTATCAATCTTCACCAAGACGTCACTTAAATGACATTCACGGTACCGGAGGGTCTTGTGAGATGACGCTGGCTGCTGCAAGATCATTATTATGAAAATATGACCGAGAGGAAGGCGAGAAACACTTTTTATTTCAACAGACTCTTGCGCCGTACCTACCTTCCGTCAAAACTCTAAAGGCCGACTGCACATTTCCTATCTTCACAATAAAAGCCCTGCTTCATGCTGCCTGCGCTAACTAAATACAGAGTCTCGGAAAACTGGCGTGCACAAGCGATCCCTCAGAAAGCTGGTGTGCATAAGTGACACTTATTTTGTTAGTGCAGGCAGCATGAAGCAGGGCTTTTATTGTGAAGATAGGAAATGTGCAGTCGGCCTTTAGAGTTTTGACGGAAGGGACGGCGCGAAAGTCTGTTGAAATAAAAAGTGTTTTTCTCGCCTTCCTCTCTGTCATTTTTTCATAATAATGAACTGGCAGCAGCCAGCGTCATCTCACAAGACCCTCGGGTGCCGTGAATGTCAATCAAGCAAGCTACAGAATTTGCCGCCAATGTTTTTCTTGTAAAGTGTATGGAAGCTGGATGAATTAGATGCCAAAAACCAACCACTTTCATGTGGTATTGTACAGAAAGGACAACTTTTTTTCTCCTCCATTTGAAAATGTGGAGGTTATCATCACTACTGTCTGATTCCAATCAATGCAAGTCATCAGAATCAGGTAATACACCAACTTATATTCTTGTCTTTGTGAAAGAAAGACATCTATATGTGTTACACATGCTTGTATTATCATTAAACACATTTAACTTGTTTACAAAAATGTCTCTTTCATAAATAAATAAATATAAATGATATATATAAATGAGGTAGATCCCCTCGAGTTGGTCAATTGAAAAGTAGCTCGCCTGCAGAAAAAGTGTGGGCACCCCTGGTTTATTGCATAAAGGTCTGGGGACATACATATAAAACAATCACACAACAATATTCATGTTACACAAGAGAGTAATAAAGATAATAGAATGGATTATAGAGACCCAACAAATGATTCATAAATTCACACATAATAAAAGTAAATGATCTCGTATAAAAGACAACTGCTCAAATGATGTGTAAAGTAAATAATAATATGCTTCCAGAAGTGGTCCAGAAGATGTTTCAGATGTGAACCAGTAAATATGAACTAAGAGGGATTTATGTGTACTCAAAAGCAAAGGTATGAACACATGTAAAACAAATATGTATGTTACGTAATTGGAGAGTGGATCCCAGAGACGTAGTTTGGTTATAGTTAAGTTCTTCCTTTATTTTGGTGGAAGTGGTACGTAGCCAAAACAAAAGGCGATGGTGGAAATACATGAAGAATAACTATATCAAACAACCAAAAATAGAACGGAAAACGCTAGACAAAGCTAGGAACAATACAGGCTGGGGAAAATACAAAACAGGAGTACAAAGTACAAAATAAGGATGCTAGACGAAGCTAGGATAATTTACTTCAAAAACGAAGTAAAACAAAGAAACAAAATGTTAACTAAAGGCGCTAGACAAGGCTAGGGTATAAATAGGCAAACCTGAGAGGTGCACAAGACGGGACTAGAAAGACTGCGAGTGTGAAGGAGGCCAAGGCACATGCGAGTGAACTTGCAGTGGACACAAAGTTCTGGCACTGACAGGCCGTCAGTACCCAGACTAAATAGGCCACCTTAATCAACTTTCAGGTGTGCGACTGTGGGCGAGAGCGAGAGTAAACATGACGTGCAAACCAACACAGAAAAAACTAGGAAAATTCAGTTCACCACAGTGTACATCATATAAAGGAGTTCATCTATGGAATCATCTACAATTAAAGCTGCAAGCAGCGTTGGTCGGGTCCGCCTTTGGCTGCTGCCGCTGCTACTCAAGCCCTGTTCTAAGTCAGACCAACATAGAGGTTTTAATTTCATGTCTCTACGACATTTCTAACAGAAGTTACATGCAGTTTTGTCTAGGTTTTTTCCTAGGGGGCGCTAGAGAGCAATTTAAATTTTTAGGGTTTGGTTTTTTTATTAGATGGCAATTTTCGCCAGTCCTGATGTGTGAGTAAAATTTGGTGAGTTTTAAAGCATGGTAAGGGGGTCAAATTACAGATCGGCGTTTCTGGATGTTGTCGATAAATGGCTTTCGCTTTGTATAGTAGAGCTTTAACTTGCACTTTGAAGCATTTTAAAGGAGTCAAATTACAGCTCAAAGAGGCAAAAATGACATTTTTTAGGTAACTTTGCGCAGGGGTTCTTTGAAGGCATGTTAAGGGGGTCAAATTACAGCGCATAGGCGAGTATAGGTGCGGAAGAAAGAAAGAATAATAAAACGCACCAGTTTCAATAGGGTCCTTGGCCCATTGCAAAGGACTCCTTTTCAATGGGCCTGCGGACCCTAAATATGTAATAGTTGATTATTTCGGGGGGAAAAAAAACCTATACAAAAACACTATTATGATTAAGTATGAAAGTGAATTATGTATATCTAAACATAAAATGTCTACTGTAACACTTTTTATGTACTGTTTATTCTCACCTTTTCAGTCAAATTGTTCTGTTCATTTTAAAGGGGAACATTATCATAAAATTCAGTTCCCAGTGGCTTGTTGTATTTTTTGAAGTTTTTTTCAAAATTTTACCGGTCTCGGAATATCCCTAAATAAAGCTTTAAAGTGCCTTATTTTTGACTCTCTGCGAAGACACTGGCCATTTCCCTGTGACGTCATACAGTGCTGCCAATGTAAACAAACAATGGGAATACCACAGCAAGATATAACGACATTAGCTCGGATTCAAACTCGGATTTCAGCGACTTAAGCGATTCAGCAGATTACGCATGTATTGAAACAGATGGTTGGAGTATGAAAATATTGAAGAAGAAACTGAAGCTATTGAACGAATAGCTATTGACGCTATTCATAGCCATAGCATGGCCGAATAGCTGCGTTAGCATCGCCGGTAAAATGTGCGGACCAAACGATCAGGACTTTTGCATCTTTAGACGCGGGAGCAACTTAAATCCGTCGATTGGTAAGTGTTTGTTTCGCATTAAATGTGGGTGGAAGGAAACGTAATATAGTTGCAAATGCATCTACAGGTTATCCATACATCTCTGTGCCATGTCTGCTTTAGCACCGCCGGTAAATGGCATGTTAGCATCGATTAGCTGGCAGTCGACATCAACAAAACTCACCTTTGTGATTTCGTTGACTTTATAGTTGCAAATGCATCTACAGGTTATCCATACATCTCTGTGCCATGTCTGCTTTGGCACCGCCGGTAAATAGCATGTTAGCATCGATTAGCTGGCAGTCGACATCAACAAAACTCACCTTTGTGATTTCGTTGACTTTATCGTTGCAAATGCATCTGCAGGTTATCCATACATCTCTGTGCCATGTCTGCTTTGGCACCGCCGGTAAATAGAATGTTAGCATCGATTAGCGTAGCATGTTAGCATCGATTAGCTGGCAGTCGACATCAACAAAACTCACCTTTGTGATTTCGTTGACTTTATCGTTGCAAATGCATCTGCAGGTTATCCATACATCTCTGTGCCATGTCTGCTTTGGCACCGCCGGTAAAATGTGGAGACACTCTGGCACATTCAATGGGGGTCTGGCGGCATATTTCTTGCCACTTTGGCATCTTCGGGCCAGTGGTGCAACTTGAATCCTTCCCTTTTAGTGTTGTTACACCCTCCGACAACACACCGACGAGGCATGATGTCTCCAAGGTTCCAAAAAATAGTCAAAAAAAACGGAAAATAACAGAGCTGAGACCCGGTGTTTGTAATGTGTTGAAAATGAAAATGGCGGGTGTGTTACCTCGGCAACGTCACATTCTGACGTCATCGCCTCCAGCGCGATAAACAGAAAGGCGTTTAATTCGCCAAAATTCACCCATTTAGAGTTCGGAAATCGGTTAAAAAAATAAATAGTATTTTTTCTGCACCATCAAGGTATATATTGACGCTCACATAGGTCTGCTGATAATGTTCCCCTTTAAAGTACACAAATGTGTATATTAACTCATGTACTTGACTGAAATAAAAGCACTAATCTGAAGTGTCTAATCTATAAATGTTAGAATCATATTAACAAGATTGTGTTACACACACAACAATGATGTCACACATGTTATATGTGCTGATGTTGTTAGAAAGTCAAAGTTCAAGTTTTGACAGTTTATTTCAAATCCTGCATCTTCATTTGCTGCTGCTGTTCTCACCAGCACACTTGTGTTTCTTACACTGGTACTTATAGGAGAATCTTTCACCACACACACTGCAACTCAACACTTTCTCACCGGTGTGTGTTCTGGTGTGTACCGTAAGGGTTTTTAGGTGACGAAAGCTTTTGTTGCAGCTCGAGCAGGGGTATGGTTTTTCGCCGGAGTGCGTCCTCATGTGCGCTTTCAAGTGATGCCTTTGTATAAAACTTTTCCCGCACGCTGAACATATATAAGGCTTTTCGCCGGTGTGTGTCCTCATGTGTCTTTTCAACTGCGGACTCTGTATGAAACCTTTACCGCAGAGTGAACAGGAAAAAGGTTTTTCACCGGTGTGCGTCCTTGTGTGCTTTATCAAATGTCCCTTCTGGCTGAATTTTTTACTACAAATTGAGCAGGTTAATGTTTTTTCCCCAGTGTGTGTTCTCATGTGTACTTTTAAACTTTGGTTCGTGACAAAACTGTTCCCACATTCTGAGCAGGTAAACGCTTTTTCCCCGGTGTGCGTTCTCATGTGTAATTTCAGATACCAACGGTATTTAAAGGTTTTGCCGCAGTGAGAACACGTGAAGCGAGTGTTGTCAGTGTGACGTGTCTTATCGTCTTTAGAGTCTTCATCATCAGTGTCAGGAGAGTGTGACGTTGTGTCCTCACTATCTGATAGTGGAGCTAAGAGCTTGTCTGCTTGTGATCCTCCACAGTGGTCTCCATCAGCTTCTGTTGTCATGTGTTGAGTTGAGCTGCTGCTTGGAGGCTCCGCCCCTCCCCTCTCCTCACTCTCACTTTTGACCTCATCATCTTCACTCTTCACAATCACAGCAATCACTGGGAACTCCTCCAGTCCTTGAAGATGCTCTCCCTCTTCACTGATGATGTTTTCTTCCTCTTCCTCCTTAATGTGGGAGGGCTGTGGCTCCTCCTTCGCCACCCTGAAGCTCCACTTCTGTGGCTCAGGGAGAAAATGTTCTTCACAGACGTCTGCAGGACACAAGAAGACAAACACGTTTTTGAAACATCTAGCTTTGCGCAGTAAAATGATGCATTCAGTCTTAGGCCCATAGGGGTGTCTTAAGTGCGGCCCGCCAACATCTTCAAATCGTCATTAAATAAGAAATCTTGCACGCATTAATTTAAATATAACATTTTAAATGCTGAGATTTTGACTCAAACTCGTGGACAACATTAGTTTTTTCCTGGTCAATGACTTTTTATGTTTGGAATGTGCAGCATCTATTTATGCAAACAACCTTGCCTAGTCATGGTGCAAAAAAAAAAAAAAATCCACCCAATACAAAATGTAAACAGACAAGGTCACTGAACTTTGTGGATATTATAAAAAAAAAGTCCAATTACCATAAAAAAAATAATAATAAATTACACCCATCCAGGGCTTCACGGTGGCAGAGGGGTTAGTGCGTCTGCCTCACAATACGAAGGTCCTGCAGTCCTGGGTTCAAATCCAGGCTCGGGATCTTTCTGTGTGGAGTTTGCATGTTCTCCCCGTGACTGCGTGGGTTCCCTCCATGTACTCCGGCTTCCTCCCACTTCCAAAGACATGCACCTGGGGATAGGTTGATTGGCAACACTAAATTGGCCCTAGTGTGTGAATGTTGTCTGTCTATCTGTGTTGGCCCTGCGATGAGGTGGCGACTTGTCCAGGGTGTACCCCGCCTTCCGCCCGATTGTAGCTGAGATAGGCGCCAGCGCCCCCCGTGACCCCGAAAGGGAATAAGCGGTAGAAAATGGATGGATGGATACACCCATCCATTACAAAGTGTGATGAGAAAATTACCAGTATTTTTTAGAGGCGGTATGGTACCGAATATGATTCAATAGTATCGCGGTACTATACTAATACCGATATACCGTAAAACCCTAATATACATACATATATATATATATAGTTACTCTAAATCATTATTTCTTCTAGATTTTCCAGAACAACATTTTTAGAAGAAATTCAAAAGACTTTGAAATAAGTTTTAAATTTGATTCTAAAGATTTTCTAAATTTGCCAGAATATTTTTTATTTTTATTTTAATCATAATAAAATTTAAGAAATATTTCACAAATATTCTTCGTCGAAAAAACAGAAGCTAAAATGAAGAATTTAATTAAAATGTATTTATTATTCTTTACGATAAAAAAAATAAATTTACTTGAACATTGATTGAAATTGTCAGGAAAGAAGAGGAAGGAATTTAAAAAGGTAAAAAGGTATATATATGTTTAAAAATACTAAAATAATTTTTAAGGTTGTATTTTTTCTATAAAATTGTCTTTCTAAAAGAAGCAAAGTAAAAAAAAAAAAAAATTCAAACAAGTGAAGACCAAGTCTTTAAAATATTTTCTTGGATTTTCAAATTCCATTTGAGTTTTGTCTCTCTTAGAATTAAAAATGTCGAGCAAAGTGAGACCAGCTTGCTAGTAAATAAATACAATTTAAAAAATAGAGGCAGCTCACTGGTAAGTGCTGCTATTTGAGCTATTTTTAGAACAGGCCAGCGGGCGACTCATCTGGTCCTTACGGGCACCACGTTGGTGACCCCTGATATATAACTTTATATACATATATATATCCGATTGTATTGTACCATATGTCCCGGCAAGAATTCCGCCTTCAAAGAACTCCAGCTTATTAGTGATTCCCAGAGCCCAAAAAAAGTCTGCGGGCTGTAGAGCGTTTTCTATTGGGTCTCCAGTACTCTGGAATGCCCTCCCGGTAACACTTCGAGATGCCACCTCAGTAGAAGCATTTAAGTCTCACCTTAAAACTCATTTGTATACTCTAGCCTTTAAATAGACCCCCCTTTTTGACCAGTTGATCTGCCGTCTCTTTTCTGCGCTGCCCCCCTCTCCTTCGTGGAGGGTGAGGGCACAAATTCGGTGGTCATAGATGAAGTGTTGGCTGTCCAGAGGCGGACCGCTCGCCTGTGCATTGGTTGGTGACATCTCTGCGCTGCTGACCCGTCTCGGCTCGGGATGGTCGCCTGCTGGCCCCACTATGGACTGGACTCTCACTATTATGTTAGATCCACTATGGACTGGACTCTCACTATTATGTTAGATCCACTATGGACTGGACTCTCACTATTATGTTAGATCCACTATGGACTGGACTCTCACTATTATGTTAGATCCACTATGGACTGGACTCTCACACTACTATGTTAGATCCACTATGGACTGGACTCTCACACTACTATGTTAGATCCACTATGGACTGGACTGTCACACTATTAACTAGATCCACTATGGACTGGACTCACACTATTATGTTAGATCCACTATGGACTGGACTCTCACACTATTATGTTAGATCCACTATGGACTGGACTCTCACACTATTATGTTAGATCCACTATGGACTGGACTCTCACACTATTATGCTAGATCCACTATGGACTGGACTGTCACTATTATGTTGGATCCACAATGGACTGGACTCTCACTATTATGTTAGATCCACTATGGACTGGACTCTCTCTATTATGTTAGATCCACTATGGACTGGACTCTCACTATTATGTTAGATCCACTATGGACTGGACTCTCACACTATTATGTTAGATCCACTATGGACTGGACTCTCACTATTATGTTAGATCCACTATGGACTGGACTCTCACACTATTATGTTAGATCCACTATGGACTGGACTCTCACTATTATGTTAGATCCACTATGGACTGGACTCTCACAATATTATGTTAGATCCACTATGGACTGGACTCTCACGCTATTATGTTAAATCCACTATGGACTGGACTCTCACTATTATGTTAGATCCACTATGGACTGGACTCTCACTATTATGTTGGATCCACTATGGACTGGACTCTCACACTATTATGTTGGATCCACTATGGACTGGACTCACACTATTATGTTAGATCCACTATGGACTGGACTCTCACAATATTATGTTAGATCCACTATGGACTGGACTCTCACGCTATTATGTTAAATCCACTATGGACTGGACTCTCACTATTATGTTAGATCCACTATGGACTGGACTCTCACTATTATGTTGGATCCACTATGGACTGGACTCTCACACTATTATGTTGGATCCACTATGGACTGGACTCACACTATTATGTTAGATCCACTATGGACTGGATTTTCCAAATATTATGCTAGATCCACTATGGACTGGACTCACACTATTGTGTTAGATCCACTATGGACTGGACTGTCACTATTGTGTTGGATCCACTATGGACTGGACTCTCACTATTATGTTAGATCCACTATGGACTGGACTCTCACACTATTAACTAGATCCACTATGGACTGGACTCTCACACTATTATGTTAGATCCACTATGGACTGGACTCTCACTATTATGTTGGATCCACTATGGACTGGACTCTCACTATTATGTTAGATCCACTATGGACTGGACTCTCTCACTATTATGTTAGTTCCAATATGGACTGGACTCTCACTATTATGTTAGATCCACTATGGACAGGACTCTCACACTATTATGTTAGATCCACTATGGACTGGACTCTCACTATTATGTTAGATCCACTATGGACTGGACTCTCACACTATTATGTTAAATCCACTATGGACTGGACTCTCACACTATTATGTTAGATCCACTATGGACTGTACTCTCTCACTATTATGCTAGATCCACTATGGACTGGACTCTCACACTATTTTGTTGGATCCACTTAGGACTGGACACTCACTATTATGTTAGATCCACTATGGACTTGACTCTCACTCTTATGTTAGATCCACTATGGACTGGACTCTCACACTATTATGTTAAATCCACTATGGACTGGACTCTCACACTATTATGTTAAATCCACTATGGACTGAACCCTCTCACTATTATGTTAGATCCACTATGGACTGGACTCTCACAGTACTATGTTAGATCCACTATGGACTGGACTCTCACACAATAACCAGATCCACTATGGACTGGACTGTCACACTATTAACTAGATCCACTATGGACTGGACTCACACTATTATGTTAGATCCACTATGGACTGGACTCTCACTTTTAAGTTAGATCCACTATGGACTGGACTCTCACTATTATGTTAGATCCACTATGGACTGGACTCTCACTATTATGTTAGATCCACTATGGACTGGACTCTCACTATTATGTTAGATCCACTATGGACTGGACTCTCACTATTATGTTAGATCCACTATGGACTGGACTCTCACTATTATGTTAGATCCACTATGGACTGGACTCTCACTATTATGTTAGATCCACTATGGACTGGACTCTCACACTATTATGTTAGATCCACTATGGACTGGACTCCCACTATTATGTTAGATCCACTATGGACTGGATTTTCCAAATATTATGCTAGATCCACTATGGACTGGACTCACACTATTATGTTAGATCCACTATGGACTGTCACACTACTATATTAGATCCACTATGGACTGAACTCTCACACTATTAACTAGATCCACTATGGACAGGACTCTCACACTATTATGTTAGATCCACTATGGACTGGACTCTCACTATTATGTCAGATCCACTATGGATTGGACTTTCACAATATTATTTTAGACCCACTCGACATCCATTGCATCCAGGTCTCCCCTAGATGGGGGTGGGTCACCAACATCTGCGGTCCTCTCCAAGGTTTCTCATAGTCATCCACATTGACGCCCCACTAGGTTGTGAGTTTTTCCTTGCCCTCTTGCGGGCTCTGGACCGAGGACATCGTTTTGGCTTGTGCAGCCCTTTGTGACACTAGTGATTTAGGGCTATATAAGTAAACGTTGATTGATTGACAGACTTGTTGAGAGACAACAAAAACTACTTTGAGACAAATCATAATCCAGAAACTTATTTTTGGAGAATGAGCTACAAGATTTTATAGCTGATTGTTGAACAGATGCAGCTTTAGAGGAAGCACTTTGGCTGGACTTTTAGAACATAGTTTGGTTCTGTAACTAGAATACAGCCTGATTGAGCCAAATTGAACTCTTGTCTCTGCATGATTCCTTGCTGCTAACCTGTTTAATACAGGGGTGTCCAAACTTTTTCCACTTTGCGCCGCAGACTAAAAAATCAAAGCAAGCGGGGGCCATTTTGACATTTTTTTTTATTTTAAAAACCAATACAATATATGTATAAAAAATATACATTTAGGCCTCCACTCAGGCTTGATCGCCAAAAGTTTTTGGTCAAAAAAAAATATTAAAAATGTGTCATTATTCAGTATTATTTTGTTTTATTATTATTCAAGTTTCAAATCTCCATCTGTCAAAATAATGACTTAAAATAATTAAGTTGTATGCTGTTTTTGTCAAAGAAAACCCTGTTTTTTGATGGGAAAAAAAACACAAAATATGCAATATTATCACCCAATATTTTTTTAAGTGGAATATTTCAGATTATATAATAATTGAAGCCTTAAAAAAAGTCAATAACTAATAACACCATTGATTTGAATTCATTATTATTTTTTGAGCAATGACACTTAAAAACAAATCACACTAAAATAATTGGGGATCCAAAATTAAAGTGTTAAAAAAAAAATGTTACTGTTTACTTTTAACACAATAATCTCAAGATCAACTTCAGATCTATACGTCAATTCTAACTTTTATTGTTGTTTATGTTTTTTGTTTGTTCATTTTAGGCCCTTCTTAATAAAAAAAAAACAGCCTAGTTTTTTATATGGCAAATACAAAATATGCAACATTTTCCCAAAAAAATATCTCAAAGTGGAAAATTTTACGTAATTGGAGCCTCGAATAGGTCAATAATTGCTAATGACATTGATTTTGATTCATTATTATTTTTTAAAGAAAGAAACAGCCTGCATGGCAGCTTTGTGTGATTAGAGTAAACATTGCAACATTTTCTTGTTACATTTCACCCGTTTTGCTCCTTTATATCACTTCTTCCGTTGAAAAAATTTTTCAATCGTATTTTTGGAATTTGCCGTAGGGCCGTTAAAAAAAAAAATCACCTGCGGGCCGTACTTTGGACACCCCTGGTTTTAATAGATGTCATCAGTGTTTGAAACTGACACAATAGAGGACTACCATTACTTGTAATGTTAGCCGCCTTGTACTAGCAGTTTTTTACTATTTAGCATCCATATTGGATGATATGTGGATGTTGTGCTTACTTGGACTGTGATGAAGCTGTGAGGACTCAGGTGGTTTGTCTTCATGCTCTTCAGTCTTCACAGAGACAACAGTCAGTGGAAACTTGCTGAGATCCGCCTCCTCCTGCCCTGGAAGAAACTCTTCCTCCTGAGTAACCCAGAGATCCTCCTCTTCCTCTTTGATGTGGGGGGGCTGTGGATCCTCCTGCTGCTGAAGGGGACGTTCTTCTTGACCAGCGTTCATCTGTTGGACATCCGCAAGACAACACAAACAAACTTCAGCTCAGATGAATCAAATATTTTTTTTTAAGTCTATCAAATATAATATTTTCCAAGTGGACTGAGAGACTTTGCGGTGATGTTCTTCTACACATGGAATAATCATAGTTTATTGATTATTGTGAATTGTGTACGTGATCTTGTTTTCTACATTTACATTAATCAATGATAAAAAAGTAACAGTTTACAGGTACGACCATATAATCCCACTAAAACACTAATAACACAACAAGCAGATAAAGGATTTTCCAGAATTATCCTAGTAAATGTGTCTAATAACATCTGAATCGCTCCCACTGCATAGTCTTTTTTTTTCTTTCTAGTCCTTCACTCTCACTTTCCTCATCCACGGATCTTTCATCCTCGCTCAAATTCATGGGGAAATCGTCGCTTTCTCGGTCCGAATCGCTCTCGCTGCTGGTGGGCATGATTGTAAACAATGTTCAGATGTGAGGAGCTCCACAACCCGTGACGTGACTCTAAAGTAGTGGTTCTTAACCTGGTTGGAGGTACCGAACCCCACCAGTTTCATTTGCACATTCACCGAACGCTTCTTTAGTGACACGTTTCCAGTGAGAGTCGGACTCCGCCATGGCACCGATTCTTTTATGGACGGAATTTCAAGGCGTTGAAGGGATCAGGTTTGGTGACTGCAGGATTAGGTCTCTGCTTTTTGCAGATGATGTGGTCCTGATGGCTTCATCCGGCCAAGATCTTCAGCTCTTACTGGATCGGTTCGCAGCGGAGTGTGAAGCGACCGGGATGAGAATCAGCACCTCCAAGTCCGAGTCCATGGTTCTCGCCCGGAAAAGGGTGGAGTGCCATCTCCAGGTTGGGGAAGTGACCCTGCCCCAAGTGGAGGAGTTCAAGTACCTAGGAGTCTTGTTCACGAGTGAGGGAAGAGTGGATGGTGCGGCGTCTTCAGTATTGCGGACGCTGTATCGATCCATTGTGGTGAAGAAGGAGCTGAGCCGGAACGCAAAGCTCTCAATTTACCGATCGATCTACGTTCCCATCCTCACCTATGGTCATGAGGGAGGTGTTTAGGGCACGTCCGACCGGTAGGAGGCCAGGCGGAAGACGCAGGACACGTTGGGAAGACTATGTCTCCCAACTGGCCTGAAAATGCCTTGGGATCCCCCGGGAAGAGCTAGACGAAGTGGCTGGGGAGAGGGAACTCCGGGCTTCCCTGCTTAGGCTGTTGCCCCCGCGACCCGACCTCGGATAAGCGGAAGAAGATGGATGGATGGATGGTGTGTAATTTGTTGTGAGTTTGTGCACTGTCTTAGTTTTGTTGCTTGAACAAGGTGATGTTCATTTTGTGCACCAGTAAAAAAAAAATATGGTATCACTTTAGTGTGGGGAACATATTCACCATTAATTAGTTGCTTATCAACATGCAAATTAGTAACATATTGGCTCTTAACTAGTCAATAGGTACTAATTAATAATGCCTTATTCAGCAAGGCCTTATTATAACCCTAACCCTGACCCTAACCAAATAACTCTGAATTAAGTCTTTATTACTTAGAATATGTTCCCCTAGTTTACAAATAACTCTAAATTAAGTGTTTATTACTTAGAACAGGGGTAGGGAACCTATGGCTCTAGAGCAGGGGTCGGGAACCTTTTTGGCTGAGAGAGCCAAGAAGCCAAATGTTTTAAAAGGTATTTCCGTAAGAGCCATATAATATTTTTTTTTTACACTGAACACAACTAATCACATACATTTTTAAGTAAAACCAACATTTGTAGAGTATAATAAGTCTGTTATTCTCTGTAATAACATTGTTATTCTGAAGCCAACTGTGGAGGGGGTGTGGCCTGCGGGCCTGCAGCGAAGCGGGGTGTGCCAGGACCGGCCTCGAAATCAGCGACAGGTGCGTAGAAGGCCCACCTGGGCCTTGTTAGCTAATCACCTGTCACTATGTTATAAGCAGCAGCCAGGAGGAGAGACAGGGTTGGGGCTGGAGCCGGAGTGTGAGCGAGAATGAAAGAGAAAAAGACAATTGCTGGATAGCAACTAAGAGACTTATTGAAAGATAAAACAATATTTTAACCCTGAAACAGGCTCTCATGTCGGTGCTTGGTGGTCTGAATAAACCCTAGGAAGGCAAGCCCCACACTAATCAATAATAAATAAATAACTTTTTACCATTAACGCAACTTCTTTCAAAATATAAAACATTCTCATGCATCTTTAATCCATCCATCCGTTTTCTACCGCACCTGTTCAAGAAGTTGCGTTAATGGTAAGAAGTTATTTATTTATTAATGGTTAGTGTGGGGCTTGCCCTCCTGGGGGTTCTTCAGACCACCAAGCACCGACTTGAGAGCCTGTTTCAGGGTTACAATATTATTTTATTTTTCAATAAGTCTCTAAGTTGCTTTCCAGCAATAGTATTTCCAGCCCCCAACCCAGTCTCTCCTCCTGGCTGCTGCTTATAACAGAGCGACAGGTGATTAGATAACAAGGCCCAGCTGGGCCATCTATGCACCTGTCGCTGCAGTCCCGCAGGCCACGCCCCCTCCACAGTTAGCTTCAGAATAACAATGTTATTACAAAGAATAAGAGACCTATTATACTCTAGAAATGTTGGTCTTAATTAAAAATGCACGTGTTTAGTTGTGTTCAGTGTTAAAAAAATATATTATATGGCTCTTACGGAAATACATTTTAAAATATTTGGCTTTTTGGCTCTCTCAGCCAAAAAGGTTCTCGACCCCTGACTTAGAATATGTTCCCCTAGAGTCCAAATAACTCTAAATTAAGTCTTTGTTACTTAGAATATGTTCCCCATATTCTAGGGACGGCGTGGCGCAGTGGGGAGAGTTGCTGTGCGCGACCCGAGGGTCCCTGGTTCAATCCCCACCTAGTACCAACCTCGTCACGTCCGTTGTGTCCTGAGCAAGACACTTCACCCTTGCTCCTGATGGGTGCTGGTTAGCGCCTTGCATGGCAGCTCCCTCTGTCAGTGTGTGAATGGGTCAATGTGGAAGTAGTGTCAAAGCGCTTTGAGTACCTTGAAGGTAGAAAAGCGCTATACAAGTACAACCCATTTATTATTTAAAGTGTTACCAAAAACATACAAGTTTGTCTTGAATTTGAATAAAATAAACATTTTATTTTTCACTAAAGAAGGGTTCGGTGAATGCGCATATTAAACTGGTGGGGCTCGGTACCTCTAACAAGGTAAAGAACCACTGAGCTAGACAAAGTGGCTGGGGAGAGGAGAGTCTGGGATTCCCTGCTTAGGCTGCTGCCCCCACGACCCGACCTCGGTAAGCGGAAGAAGATGGATGGATACACTGGCATAAAAAGTTAAATTTTTATCCCGTAAGGCGTCTTTGAGTACACTGAAAAGCGTTATACCATATAAAATGTTTTATTATTATTATACCATGTGACTTATTCCAGACTTAAATTACGAAACGTTCGTTCCTTTCTGGTAGCAAATATTTAATGACGTTAAGCGTGACTGAAATATACAACAAAAAAATAGTAAAGCATTAAATAAGTCAATATAATTCTCATAGAGAACATATAAAATACACACCTAAAAAAAAACGCTCGCATTTGCTACAAAGGCCTGCTAGCGCTCTAACGCTAGCACGTTAGCTTCGAACAACATATCAGGTAAATAATATAAATAATATGAAAATATATAATGTATATTACCTCATAAGCCGCGTGTACAAGAGAGGAGTGGAATATATTCTTCCTAAAAAAAAAAGTATCAATCAAAAATTGTTACACCAGCAACTCTTTATTTTGTTCTGTGGCCGGGCGAAGGAAGTGTGCACCACTCACTATTGTCCCAGTGAAACACGTGTTTGGACAACATATGTTCCGCGGTGGATGACGTCACACAGGAGGAAGAACAAAACAAGATGGCGTCTGGCGGAGGATACGTTGTTTTGGTTATTATGGTTTCTAGGTCTTAATTACAACGTACATGTGCACATGTGTGTCGTTTAACAGAGTAAACGTCGTTATTAATTGTTTGTATGCGGATACATTAGTCTGAGTGCACTTATACGTGCTAGCCTAGCCTGCTGGTTAGCTTAGCTTGTTAGCTGCTAACGAAGAGAGGCGGAAGTGATCGACACATCGAAGCGGCGATCCAATGTAAAGTATTATTATTATTATTGTTATTATTGTGTATACGTTACAAATGATGTGAGCCTTGTACTTGTTTGGGTCCAGATACATTAGTTTAAGCGCACCGTGTTGCTTCCCGTACTAGCTAGTTAGCTTAGCTTGTTAGCTGCAAAAAAAACAGGCGGAAGTGATCAAAACACATTGCTTAGTTAAGCTCAAGTGTGAGTGTAAAGTGTTGCGATTGTGTGTGAAAATGTGCAAAAGAACGACAGCAGAGTACGAGGAGGAACTTTGTCCAACAAAAGAGGAGAAGGAGCGACAACATCAACTACTGGACGCTGTTTTCAAGAAACATCAAGTTGTGTTACACAGAACAGGTTTGTTTACTTCTTACTCTCACATGTTTACTAACTTTATATTTATTTAATACCGTCATTCTTAAAGACCTACTGAAAGCCACTACTAGCGACCGCACAGTCTGATAGTTTATATATCAATGATGAAATATTAACATTGCAACACATGCCAATACGGCCGCTTTAGTTTACTAAATTGCAATTTTAAATTTTGCGCGGAAGTATAATGCTAAAACGATGACCAGTGCGCGTGACGTCACGCATTGTAGAGGACATCTTGTTCCAGCACAGTTCCTAGCTATAAGTCGTCTGTTTTTATCGCATACTTCCACAGTTTTATGGGCATCTGTGTTGCTGAATCTTTTGCAATTTGTTCAATGAATAATGGAGACGTCAAAGAAGAAAGCTGTAGATGGGATGCGGTGTATTGCGGCCGCCTTTAGCAACACAAACACAGCCGGTGTTTTATTGTTTACATTCCCGAAAGATGACGGTGAAGCTTTACTATGGAACAGAGCGGTCAAGCGAACAGGGTTGGATTGGACCACACACTCAAAGTACAGTGTATTATGCAGCGATCATTTCAAAAGATCGTGTTTCGAAGAGGGTACCTTGCAAAGGGTAGAGATGGGCATCGCCACTACCCGTCAACTGGTGCTGAAGAAAGATGCGGGGCCGACCTTCAGGTTGTACAGGTACGACCATATAATCTCACTAAAACACTAGTAACACAATAAGCATATAAGAGATTTTCCAGAATTATCCTAGTAAATGTGTCTAATAACATCTAAATCTCTCCCACTGGATAGTCACTCTCACTTTCCTCATCCACGAATCTTTCATCCTCGCTCAAATTAATGGGGAAATCGTCGCTTTCTCAATCCGAATCGCTCTCACTGCTGGTGGCCATGATTGTAAACAATATTCAGATGTGAGGAGCTCCACAACCCGTGACGTCACGCGCACATCGTCTGCTACTTCCGGTACAGGCAAGGCTTTTTTATTAGCGACCAAAAGTTACGAACTTTATCGTGGATGTTCTCTACTAAATCCTTTCAGCCAAAATATGGCAATGTCGCGAAATGATCAAGTATGACACATAGAATGGACCTGCTATCCCCGTTTAAATAAGAACATCTCATTTCAGTAGGCCTTTAATATGTTGTATGTAAGAATGTGGGTGTTGTTGATGCACATACGTCTGGTACTTGAGACCACGTGGTTGACGGCATTCTGTCGAATTTATCTACTTGTAAAAAATGTGTCACTTATCTTAGTCCATTCGTAAAATAAATGGCTTTACTTAAATTATAGTCTCCTCACTTTATACAGTCATTAGGACAAAAGACCATGGGAGGACTTTTCCCTTTAAAAGGGAAACATATTCACTGTGGCAGGACAGTATCAAGATGAACTAATCACTCAATTTATTATCAATATATCCTGTTCTTGTTACATGATACACATATGTTTTTCTTTATTTTATGCATTCTGAATCGTAAATAAGCACTAACAAAAGTCAGCCAACGGTTGAGTCAATGGCAGTCGCTCTGTTTTGCCTATAAAGTGCTCTAAATCAGTGTTTTTCAACCACTAGTGTGCTGTGAGATACAGTCTGATGTGCCGTGGGAGATGATCTAATTTCACCTATTTTTGGTTAATTAAAAATATGTTTTGCAAACCAGTAATTATAGTCTGCAAATGATGTGTTGTTGTTGAGTGTCGGTGTTGTCTAGAGCTCGGCAAAGTAACCGTGTAATACTCTTCCATATCATTTGGTGGAAGCCGGTAGCTTATTGTTTTGTGGATGTCGAAAACAGCGGGAAGCAGTGTGCAGGTAAAACCTGATCTAATGCTTTAACCAAAAATAAACAAAAGGTGAGTGCCCTTAAGAAAAAGTATTGAAGCTTAGGGAAGGCTATGCAGAATGAAACTAAAACTGAACTGGCTACAAAAACAGAATGCTGGACGACAGCAAAGACTTACCGTTGAGCAAAGACGACATCCACAATGTACATGACAATCAACCATGTCCCCACAAAGAAGGATGAAAACAACTGAAATAGTCTTGATTGCTAAAACTAAGAAGATGCGGGAAATATCGCTTAAAAGGAAGACATGTAACTGCTACAGGAAAATACCAAAATAAAAGAAAAAAACACCAAAATAGGAGTGTCAGACAAGAACTAAAACACTACAGACAGGGAAACAGCAAAAAAAAAAGTCCAAATAAGTCAGGGTGTGATGTGACAGGTGATGACAGTACACCTACTTTGAGACAAGAGCTACAGTGATGCATGCTTGGTTATGCTTTAAAGTTGTATCCAACAATTGCAAAAAACGACTTTTTACTGTCAACCGAGTTTCATTTTTTTAATAATTTCTGCTGGTGGTGTGCGTCCGCATTTTTTCAACGCAAAAACTGTGCCTTGGCTCCAAAAATATTGAAAAACACTGCTCTAAATAACATCCTCAAACCTCCGTCATCATTTCATATACACGCCGTAAGTATATATGTCATGTAGTAACAATCATGACAACATGTAATATATACATGACGTATGTATATATGTAGTATCTAGTAACATTCATAATAACATGTAATATATACATGTCAGTATATATGTAGTATCTAGTAACATTCACAATAACATGTAATATATATAATACGTAAGTATATATATGTCATGTAGTAACAATCATGATAACATGTAATATATACATGATGTAAGTATATATGTAGTATCTAGTAACATTCATAATAACATGTAGTATATACATGATGTAAGTATATATGTTATGTAGTAACAATTATAACAACATGTAATATATACATGATGTAAGTACATATGTAGTATCTAGTAACATTCATAATAACATGTAGTATATACATGATGTAAGTATATATGTAGTATCTACTAACATTCATAATAACATGTAATATATACATGATGTAAGTATATATGTTATGTAGTAACATTCATAATAACATGTAATATACACATGATGTAAGTATATATGTCATGTAGTAACATTCATAATAACATGTAATATATACATGATGTAAGTATATATGTAGTATCTAGTAACATTCATAATAACATGTAGTATATACATGATGTAAGTATATATGTTATGTAGTAACAATTATAACAACATGTAATATATACATGATGTAAGTACATATGTAGTATCTAGTAACATTCATAATAACATGTAGTATATACATGATGTAAGTATATATGTAGTATCTACTAACATTCATAATAACATGTAATATATACATGATGTAAGTATATATGTTATGTAGTAACATTCATAATAACATGTAATATACACATGATGTAAGTATATATGTCATGTAGTAACATTCATAATAACATGTAATATATACATGATGCAAGTCTATATGTAGTATCTAGTAACATTCATAATAACATGTAGTATATACATGATGTAAGTATATATGTTATGTAGTAACAATTATAACAACATGTAATATATACATGATGTAAGTATATATGTAGTATCTAGTAACATTCATAATAACATGTAGTATATACATGATGTAAGTATATATGTAGTATCTACTAACATTCATAATAACATGTAATATATACATGATGTAAGTATATATGTTATGTAGTAACATTCATAATAACATGTAATATACACATGATGTAAGTATATATGTCATGTAGTAACAATCATGATAACATGTAATATATACATGATGTAAGTATATATGTAGTATCTAGTAACATTCATAATAACATGTAGTATATACATAATGTAAGTATATATGTTATGTAGTAACAATTATAACATGTAATATATACATGATGTAAGTATATATGTAGTATCTAGTAACATTCATAATAACATGTAGTATATACATGATGTAAGTATACATGTAGTATCTAGTAACATTCATAATAACATGTAATATATACATGATGTAAGTATATATGTTATGTAGTAACATTCATAATAACATGTAATATACACATGATGTAAGTATATATGTCATGTAGTAACATTCATAATAACATGTAATATATACATGATGTAAGTCTATATGTAGTATCTGGTAACATTCACAATAACATGTATTATATACATGATGTAAGTATATATGTCATGTAGTAACATTCATAATAACATGTAATAAATACATGATGTAAGTATACATGTCATGTAGTAACATTCATTATAACATGTAATATGTACATGATGTAAGTATAAATGTAGTATCTAGTAACATTCATAATAAAATGTAATATATACATGATGTAAGTATATATGTCATGTAGTAACATTCATAATAACATGTTATATATACATGATGTAAGTATATATGTAGTATCTAGTAACATTCATAATAGCATGTATTATATACATGATGTAAGTATATATGTCATGTAGTAACATTCATAATAACATGTAATATATACATGATGTAAGTATATATTTAGTATCTAGTAATATTCATAATAACATGTAATAAATACATGATATAAGTATATATGTCATGTAGTAACATTCATTATAACATGTAATATATACATGATGTAAATATATATGTAGTATCTAGTAACATTCATAATAACATGTAATATATACATGATGTAAGTATATATGTAGTATCTAGTAACATTCATAATCACATGTAATATATACATGATGTAAGTATGTATGTCATGTAGTAACATTCATAATAACATGTAATATATACATGATGTAAGTATATATGTAGTATCTAGTAACATTCATAATAACATGTAATATATACATGTCAGTATATATGTAGTATCTAGTAACATTCACAATAACATGTAATATATACAATACGTAAGTATATATATGTCATGTAGTAATATTCATAATAACATGTAATATATACATGATGTAAATATATATGTAGTATCTAGTAACATTCACAATAACATGTAATATATACAATATGTAAGTATATATATGTCATGTAGTAACATTCATAATAACATGTAATATATACATGATGTAAATATATATGTAGTATCTAGTAACATTCACAATAACATGTAATATATACAATATGTAAGTATATATATGTCATGTAGTAACATTCATAATAACATGTAATATATACTTGATGTAAGTATATATGTAGTATCTAGTAACATTCATAATAACATGTAATATATACATGTCAGTATATATGTAGTATCTAGTAACATTCACAATAACATGTAATATATACAATACGTAAGTATATATATGTCATGTAGTAATATTCATAATAACATGTAATATATACATGATGTAAATATATATGTAGTATCTAGTAACATTCACAATAACATGTAATATATACAATATGTAAGTATATATATGTCATGTAGTAACATTCATAATAACATGTAATATATACATGATGTAAATATATATGTAGTATCTAGTAACATTCACAATAACATGTAATATATACAATATGTAAGTATATATATGTCATGTAGTAACATTCATAATAACATGTAATATATACATGATGTAAGTATATATGTCATGTAGTAACATTCATAATAACATGTAATATATACATGATGTAAATATATATGTAGTATCTAGTAACATTCACAATAACATGTAATATATACAATATGTAAGTATATATATGTCATGTAGTAACATTCATAATAACATGTAATATATACATGATGTAAGTATATATGTCATGTAGTAACATTCATAATAACATGTAATATTTACTTATTTTGCTCATTTTAAGCATACGCCGCATATTAATTTCATAGCGCGCCTTTTCTTCCAAATTAACATCACTGCCAATCACGGCAGACCTCATGAGAGAGAACAAACATAATAAAACAATCACTTACTGTATAATGTCTGCTCTCACTGCGATGCCGTCTGATGGGATGTTTACATCCAATAACCAATATCCTCACACCCCTAACGAGTTAAAATTAGTCAGCTGACATATGCAGTAACATATTGGGTCATTTCTCATTTTATCATTTTGTCAAAACTATTATTATTAACATACTTGTTAATTTACTGTTAATATCTGCTTACTTTCTGTTGTAACACATTTCTATCTACACTTCTGTTAAAATGTGATAATCACTTATTCTTCTCTTCTTTGATACTTTACATTAGTTTTGAATGATACTACTTACTTGGGTATGGATCCGATACCAAGTAGTTAGTTAGAGGGTCACTATGCATTTTGTTTTTGATTTTCAAGACCATTTTGACCACAGTTATAATCAGACAAATTATATACAATAACAATTAAATATTCTGATAGAAATCATTTGGGTTTTTTTGCCCTTAAAGTCTTCCTGTGTCCTGGGACTTATTTCTTTGTTTACAATAACAAATACTGCAAAATATGTTGTGCTAATAACGAATATCAGTTTCATCACTGTAGTATCGTCTATAAACTACTTCTATACTTGGTATCGTTGCTATCAATCCGCCCATTTTTGTTTACATTCTACAACACATGTTTAGTTATTCCTTGTCCTCCAGTAAGAAACCATAGTGGCTCCAACACAGCCGCGAGAGTTCAGTTCAAGCGGATCCAAGACAGCAGCGAGTGTCCCGTCCACAGGAAACCATCTCAAGCGGAGGCGGATCAGCAGCGTAGAGATGTCCCCAACCGATACACAGGCGAGCGGTCCATCCTGGGTCTCGACTCTGGACAGCCAGTGCTTCGTCCATGGTCATTGGACCGGACCCCCTCCACAAGGGAGGGGGGGACATAGGAGAAAGGAAAGAAGCGGCAGATCAACTGGTCTATAAAGGAGGTCTATTTAAAGGCTAGAGTATACAGATGAGTTTTAAGGTGAGACTTAAATGCTTAAATTCATAATTCGACCCGGTAAATATAAACAAAACAAAACACGGGCGGAAAGCAATAATCGGTAAAAAAAATTTAAAAATCCGTGTCCTGAGGATGCACGGAATTCCGGAATTTCGCGTCTGTCCTGATTTCGATACGTAAAAAGACACATAAAGTGAATTAACGCCATCACTGACACCTTTTGCAGCTATGAAAGCTTCAACTCTTCAGGGAAGGCTGCCCACAAGGCTGCGGAGTGTGTTTATAGGAATTTTCTTCCAAAAGTGCATTGGTGAGGTCACACGCTGACGTTGGTCGAGAAGGCCTGTCCCTCTGTCAAATTCATCCCAAAAGTGTTCTATCGGGTTCAGGTCAGGACTCTGTGCAGGCCAGTCAAATTCATCCACACCAGACTCTGTCATCCATGTCTTTATGGACCTTGCTTTGTGCGGGGATGCACAGTCATGTTGGAAGAGGAGGGGGCCCTTTCCAAACTGTTCCCACAAAGTTGGGAGCATGGAATCGTCCAAAATGTTTTGGTATCCTGGAACATTCAAAGTTCCTTTCTCTGGAACTTAAGAGCCAAGCCCAACTCCTGAAAAACAACCCCACCGCTGAGCCCTCTGTCAGTTTACGTGGCCTACCACTTCATGGCTGAGTTGCTGTTGTTCCCAAACTGATAAAGCTGTTCAGATGCACTTTTCTGGCGGACGACAAGGAAGATGAATCTGATGACGAGGATACCTACCTGGATGGTGTTCCTGATCTGTTTCCAGACCTGAGTAGCTATGAGAGGAAAATTGATGTTGAACTCTGAGTGTAAACATAACTTGGCCCTAGGGAATTGAACCATTAAGTATAAAAGAAATCGCAAGAAGAAGTTATTGGGGATGGGGAGATTCTGGGTAAGTTATGTGATAAACAGGAGGGAAATGTCAGAATAATTGTATGCAAGTTATCACAACACTTTGTGTTGCCATGAGTTCCCGGCGAGAGGACAAAAGCTGTCTTGGATCCTACCAAGCAAAAGGCTTGTAAAACTCCACTGTGTACGATCGGAGGAGACAGGCGGGATTCAGTTTCTTTGATCTATTTTGATCCACAGAAAGATCTTATCTTGACCCGAGATCTACAAAGCAGAGAGAAAGCAGGACCTGCCCAAGCTCCAGGCATCTTTTTGTTGAACTTTTTTTGTGACCAAGGGCATTAGCTGTTTACGACCTCCGTCCCTTTAGAAACAGCTGTTGCTACGTAATCAGGGAAAGTCCAAACAAAAGAGGTGGCGTAGAATTCTCTGCAAGAGTACAGCCCAGACCTTTCTCCTCATTTGAGCTGAATTGAATCATGTCTCTGTTTAATTCCTTGCTTCTTGTCTGTTTAATAGATGTCATTGAAGTTTCGAACTCTTCCATTTTCTTATAAGAAAGCCGACAGTTGACTTTGGAATATTTTTAGGAGCGAGGAAATGTTGCGACTGGATTTATTGCACAGGTGACATCCTGTGACAGTTCCATGCTGGAAATCACTGACAGTGGCCCATTTTTTTCCCCAAATGTTTGTAGAATTTGCTGGCAGTAAGTCGGACACGTTTCCAGTGAGGGTTGGACTCCGCCAAGGCTGTCCTTTGTCACCGATTCTGTTCATAACTTTTATGGACAGAATTTCTAGGCGCAGTCAAGGCGCGGTTTGGTGACCACGGGATTAGGTCTCTGCTTTTTGCAGATGATGTAGACCTGATGGTTTCATCTGGCCGGGATCTTCAGCTCTCACTGGATCGGTTCGCAGCCGAGTGTGAATCAACACCTCCAAGTCCGAGTCCATGGTTCTCGCCCGGAAAAGGGTGGAGTGCCATCTCCGGGTTGGGGAGGAGACCCTGCCCCAAGTGGAGGAGTTCAAGTACCTAGGAGTCTTGTTCACGAGTGAGGGAAGAGTGGATCGTGAGATCGACAGGCGGATCGGTGCGGCGTCTTCAGTAATGCGGACGTTGTACCAATCCGTTGTGGTGAAGAAGGAGCTGAGCCGGAAGGCAAAGCTCTCAATTTACCGGTCGATCTACGTTCCCATCCTCACCTATGGTCATGAGCTTTGGGTCATGACCGAAAGGATAAGATCACGGGTACAAGCGGCCCAAATGAGTTTCCAGGTCTCTCCCTTAGAGATAGGGTGAGAAGCTCTGCCATCCGGGAGGAACTCAAAGTAAAGCCGCTGCTCCTCCACATCGAGAGGAGCCAGATGAGGTGGTTCGGGCATCTGGTCAGGATGCCACCCGATTGCCTCCCTAGGGAGGTGTTTAGGGCACGTCCAACCGGTAGGAGGCCACGGGGAAGACCCAGGACACGTTGGGAAGACTATGTCTCCCGGCTGGCCTGGGAACGCCTCGGGATCCCCCGGGAAGAGCTAGACGAAGTGGCTGGGGAGAGGGAAGTCTGGGCTTCCCTGCTTAGGCTGCTGCCCCCGCGACCCGACCTCGGATAAGCGGAGATGATGGATGGATGTTTGTAGAAACAGTCTCCATGCCTAAGTGCTTCATTGTATACACCTGTGGCAGGCCTAGTGATTAGGACACCTGATTCTCATCATTTGGATGGGTGGCTAAATAATTTCGGCAATATAGTGTATCAAACAAGAGAAGGATAAGTAATTATTACATTTTAACAGAAGTGTAGATAGAAACATGTTACACTATAAAGTCAACAAATAGATTAAAGACCTATTGAAACCCACTACTAGCGACCACACAGTCTGATAGTTTATATATCAATGATGAAATATTAACATTGCAACACATGCCAATACGGCCTTTTTAGTTTATTACTAAATTGCAATTTTAAATTTCGCGGGAGTTTCGTCTTGAAAACGCCGTGTAATGACGACGTGTACGCAAGACGTCAGGGGTTTTAGGAAGTATGAGCCCTGCACACACACACACAGCTAAAAGTCGTCTGCTTTAACGGCATAATTACACAGTATTTTGGACATCCGTGTTGCTGTATTTTTTGCAATTTGTTCAATTGATATTGGAGAAGTCAAAGTAGAAAGATGGAGGTGGGAAGCTTTAGCCTTTAGCCACACAAACACACGGTGATTCCTTGTTTAAAATTCACGGAGGTGAAACTTTGCTATGGATCACAGCGGACATGGATCCCGACCGAATGTCAACCAGCAGGTTTCGGTGAGAAAATTGTGGTTAAAAAGTCGCCGTCGACTTTCCCGAGACACCTGACTATCAGGTACTATAAAACTCACTAAAACACTAGCAACACAATAGAAAGATAAGGGATTTTCCAGAATTATCCTAGTAAATGTGTCTAAAAACATACCAATCCGTCTCAATTCATTTTTATTTTTTTTCTAGTCCGTCGCTATCAATATCCTCAAACACGAATCTTTCATCCTCACTCAAATTAATGGGGAAATTGTCGTTTTCTCGGTCCGAAATAGCGCTTTTTGTTGAGGCTCCCATTAAAAACAATGTGATTATGTGAGGAGCCATCAACTTGTGACGTCATCGTCTGCGACTTCCAGTAGAAGCAGGGCTTTTCTCCAGTTGCGAACTTTTTCGTGGATGTTCTCTACTAAATCCTTTCAGCAAAAATATGGCAATATCGCGAAATGATCAAGTATGACAAAGAATGGACCTGCTATCCCCGTTTAAATAAGAACATCTCATTTCAGTAGGCTTTTAAGGATACTGCAATAATTAATTATAAAGTTAGTAAACGTGAGAGTGAGAGGTAACGAACCTGTTCTGTGTGACACAACTTGATGTTTCTTGAAAACAACCTCCAGTAGTTTGGCTCCAGAAAGTTCCTCTTCGTACTCTATCGTTATTTCGCACATTTTCACACAATCACAACACTTTACACTCACACTTGATCTTAACTAAGCCATGTGTTTTGATCACTTCCGCCTCTCTTTGTTAGCAGCTAACAAGCTAAGCTAACTAGCATGCTAAGCTAATGCGCGCTTAAAAACTAGAGGATGTTGTCGCTTTTGTTGGACAAAGTTCCTCTTCGTACTCTGCTATGGTTCTTTCGCACATTTTCACACAATCACAAGACTTTACACTCACACTTGATCTTAACTAAGCCATGTGTTTTGATCACTTACACCTCTCTTTGTTAGCAGCTAACAAGCTAAGCTAACTAGCATGCTAAGCTAATTAGCGCGCTTAAAAACTAGAGGATGTTGTCGCTTTTGTTGGACAAAGTTCCTCTTCGTACTCTGCTATGGTTATTTCGCACATTTTCACACAATCACAACACTTTACGCTCACTTTTTATTTCTACTTAGCGATGTGTTTTGATCACTTCCGCCTCTCTTTGTTAGCAGCTAACAAGCTAAGCTAACTAGCATGCTAAGCTAATTAGCGCGCTTAAAAACTAGATGATGTTGTCGCTTTTGTTGGACAAAGTTCCTCTTCGTACTCTGCTATCGTTTTTTCGCACATTTTCACACAATCACAACACTTTACGCTCACTTTTTATTTCTACTTAGCGATGTATTTTGATCACTTCCGCCTCTCTTTGTTAGCAGCTAACAAGCTAAGCTAACTAGCATGCTAAGCTAATTAGCGCGCTTAAAAACTAGAGGATGTTGTCGCTTTTGTTGGACAAAGTTCCTCTTCGTACTCTGCTATGGTTATTTCGCACATTTTCACACAATCACAACACTTTACGCTCACTTTTTATTTCTACTTAGCGATGTGTTTTGATCACTTCCGCCTCTCTTTGTTAGCAGCTAACAAGCTAAGCTAACTAGCATGCTAAGCTAATTAGCGCGCTTAAAAACTAGATGATGTTGTCGCTTTTGTTGGACAAAGTTCCTCTTCGTACTCTGCTATCGTTTTTTCGCACATTTTCACACAATCACAACACTTTACGCTCACTTTTTATTTCTACTTAGCGATGTATTTTGATCACTTCCGCCTCTCTTTGTTAGCAGCTAACAAGCTAAGCTAACTAGCATGCTAAGCTAATTAGCGCGCTAAAAAACTAGATGATGTCGCTTTTGTTGGACAAAGTTCCTCTTCGTACTCTGCTATGGTTATTTCGCACATTTTCACACAATCACTGACTTTTTATCTCTACTTAGCGATGTGTTTTGATCACTTCCGCCTCTCTTTGTTAGCAGCTAACAAGGTAACCTAACTAGCATGCTAAGCTAATTAGCACGCTAAAAAAACAGATGATGTCGCTTTTGTTGGACAAAGTTCCTCTTCGTACTCTGCTATTATTTCACACATTTTCACACAATCACAACACTTTACGCTCACTTTTTATTTCTACTTAGTGATGTGTTTTGATCACTTCCGCCTCTCTTTGTTAGCAGCTAACAAGCTAAGCTAACTAGCATGCTAGGCTAATGCGCGCTTAAAAACTACATGATGTCGCTTTTGTTGGACAAAGTTCCTCTTCGTACTCTGCTATGGTTATTTCGCACATTTTCACACAATCACTCACTTTTTATCTCTGCTTAGCGATGTGTTTTGATCACTTCCGCCTCTCTTTGTTAGCAGCTAACAAGCTAAGCTAACTAGCGAGCTAAGCGTAGTACGGGCAGCAACGAGGTGCGCTTGAACTAACGTCTCCAAAATCAAACAATTATCAACATGTGTGTACGTGTAGGTGGAGTTTATGAAAAAAACAAGCACCATGAAAAACCACAATAACGTCTTTTCGTACCAAACGCCATTTTGTTTTTCTTGGTCCCGGCTGGAAATGATGTAATATGTCACCGCATATTTCAGCAAATACATTACTAGCCTTAACCTGATTTTTTAATTGTTTCATTATCAATTCTGAGTAAAATGATATATTGCAATATGGATTTCGAGCCGTATCGCCGATTCCATGTAAAAAGTCCTACTTGAGTCTTCTTTCCTGTGAATAATGTTGTAAAGAGCGGCGTGTTTGTCCCCCACAGAGGATTTCAGGCCCGTTCGCACAACTGTTTGGTTTTCTTTAGTGCAGGGGTCGGGAACCTTTTTGGTGGGAGAGAGCCATGAAAGCCAATATTTCAAAATGTATTTCCGTAAGAGCCGTATAGTATTTTTTAAACACTGAATACAACTAAATGCGTGCATTTTTAAGTAAGACCTGTCATTTCTTTATGTTCTGTTTTGTTTTTGACTCCATTAGTTCCTGTTTTTGCGCACCCTGGTTTGTTTTTGTTTCCATGACTACCAATCAGTTCACCTGTTTTCACGACTCACACACCTGATTCACTTGAACTCATGTACCTGTTGTCAATCACCACATCACCATTTAAGCCTGCAGTTGCCAGGCAGTCCGCCTGGCGACATCACCTTCTACTCACCCTCTATCACCTCCTATGTTATCCATGCCGATGATCCATGCTCTTTCTCGGTCCAAGTAAGTTTTTCATGCCATAGTTTGTAAGTTTTATTTTATGTTCATAGCTCTCCGATTGTGCGAATTTTAGTTTTCATAGCCTTTTCTTTATACCCTTTGTTTTTTGTAATATTTTGGAGTTAAGATTAAAGATGTCATTACCTTCACGCCATGTCCGTTCCGATCGCTTTGCACCACGGGAAAACAAACCACACCATAGTCCAGGTCTTGACAAGACCAACATTTTTAGAGTATACTCAGTCCCTTATTCTTTTTAATAACATTGTTATTTTAAATTTAACCAATAATAAAATGCGACATCTTGGACAGGTGCGATAGAAAACGGATGGTCGGATTAAAATGCATGAGAATGTTTTATAATTTTGAACGTTATTTTAACACTGTGATTACCATCGTAATTATTAATTACTTATATTGTTAAGCAATGTCAGCTAAGATTTATCTGAGAGCCAGATGTAGTCATCAAAAGAGCCTCATCTGGCTCTAGAGCCATAGGTTCCCTACCCCTGCTTTAGTGCATGTAAACGTACTGAACGCATCATTTTATTGAGCAAAGCTGGATGTTTCAAAACATGTGTTTGTTTTTTCGTGTCCCACAGACGTCTCTGAAGAATATCGTCTCCCTGAGCAGCAAGGGTGGCGCTTCAGGATGGAGCAGGAGGAGCCACAGCCCTCCCGCATTAAAGAGGAAGATGAGGCGCCGCAGTCCCTGCACATTAAAGAGGAAGAAGAGAGCCCACTAAACCCCCACGTTAAAGAAGAAGAGGAGGACCCGCCGCCCCTTCACATTAAAGACGAAGAGGAGGAACACAGCATCAGTCAGGAGTTCCCGGTCATTGTTGTGATTGTGAAGAGTGAAGATGACGAGGTCACAGGTGATGGAGACCACTGTGGAGGATCACAAGCAGACAAGCTCTTAGCTCCACTATCAGATAGTGAGGACACAACGTCACAACTCTCCTGACACTGATGATGAAGACTCTAAAGACGATAAGACACGTCACGCTGACAACACGCGCTTCACGTGCTCTCTCTGCGACAAAACCTTTAAATACCGTTGCCGTCTGCTAAGACACATGAGGACGCACACCGGAGAAAAACCTTTCCCCTGCTCAGAATGCGACAAAAGGTTTGCGCGGAAAAAACGAGTTGAAAGTGCACACCAGAACGCACACCGGGGAAAAACCGCATTTATGTTCAATATGCGGTAAAGATTTCACCCGGAAGCACCATTTGAAAAACACACATCCGGATACACACCGGGGAAAAACCTTTTTCCTGCTCCGAGTGCGGCAAACGGTTCGTGACGAACAAATACCTGAAATTACACATGAGAAGGCACACGGGAGAAAAACCATTCATGTGTTCAATTTGCGGCCGGAGATTCACCCAGAAGGCATATTTATTAAGACACACACGGATACACACCGGCGAAAAACCCTTCGTATGTTCAGTTTGTGGTAAAGGTTTTATACAAAGTCCGCATTTGGCCGTACACATGAGAACACACACGGGAGAGAAAGTGTTGAGTTGCAGTGTGTGTGGTGAAAGATTCTCTTCTAAGTACCAGTGTAAGAAACACAAGTGTGCTGGTGAGAACAGCAGCAGCACATGAAGATGCCATCCATCCATTTTATACCGCTTGTCCCGTTAGGGGTGGCAGGGGGGTGAAGATGCAGGACTGTCCAAACTTTGACTTTCTAACAACATCAGCACATATAACATGTGTGACATCATTGTTGTGTGTGTAACACAATCTTGTTAATATGATTCTAACATTTATAGATTAGACACTTCAGATTAGTGCTTTTATTTCAGTCAAGTACATGAGTTAATATACACATTTGTGTACTTTAAAATGAACACAACAATTTGACTGAACGGGTGAGAATAAACAGTACATAAATATGTTACATAGAGTAAATACCACAATAGTGTTTTTATGGACGTTTCGTTAAATAATGAAGTTTTATATATTGTAATTTCTATTTGTGCATGATTCCATGGATCAACTCCTTTATATGATGTACATCTTTGTTTTACATGTGTTCATACCTTTGATTTTGAGTACACATAAATATATGGGCGGTACTTGTATAGCGCTTTTCTACCTTCAAGGTACTCAAAGCGCTTTGACACTACTTCCACATTCACCCATTCACACACACATTATCAATCAATCAATCAATGTTTACTTATATAGCCCTAAATCACTAGTGTCTCAAAGGGCTGCACAAACCACTACGACATCCTCGGTAGGCCCACATAAGGGCAAGGAAAACTCACACCCAGTGGGACGTCGGTGACAATGATGACTATGAGAACCTTGGAGAGGAGGAAAGCAATGGATGTCGAGCGGGTCTAACATGATACTGGGAAAGTTCAATCCATAATGGATCCAACACAGTCGCGAGAGTCCAGTCCAAAGCGGATCCAACACAGCAGCGAGAGTCCCGTTCACAGCGGAGCCAGCAGGAAACCATCCCAAGCGGAGGCGGATCAGCACCGCAGAGATGTCCCCAAGCCGATACACGGGCAAGCAGTACATGGCCACCGGATCGGACCGGACCCCCTCCACAAGGGAGGGGGGGACATAGGAGAAAAAGAAAAGAAACGGCAGATCAACTGGTCTAAAAAGGGAGTCTATTTAAAGGCTAGAGTATACAAATGAGTTTTAAGGTGAGACTTAAATGCTTCTACTGAGGTGGCATCTCGAACTGTTACCAGGAGGGCATTCCAGAGTACTGGAGCCCGAAATGAAAACGCTCTATAGCCCGCAGACTTTTTTTGGGCTTTGGAATCACTAATAAGCCGGAGTCCTTTGAAGGCAGATTTCTTGCCGGGACATATGGTACAATACAATTAGACACTGATGGAGAGACCAAGGGTGAAGTGTCTTGCTCAAGACACAACGGACGGTTTAGTTCTTTGGTTAAACTGTTTTTAGCAACAAAAAAATCAACACATTTCGTTATTAGATGTAGATTTACACAAATAATACAGCATTGTTCAGAATTATTCTGAAATAATGGCTATAATGTTTTTCTAATATTCTTACTCGGATCTTCAGGAGTCGTTCAATTCAAAGAGTCGTTCAAAACACTGGCTCGTTATTATGATTAGCTCTTTTTTAAATTGTTTTTAGCAACAAAAAAATCAACACATTTCGTTATTAGATGTAGATTTACACAAATAATACAGCATTGTTCAGAATTATTCTGAAATAATGGCTATAATTGTTGTTGTAATATTCCTACCCGGCTCTTCAGGAGTCGTTCCATTCAAAGAGTCGTTCAAAACACTGGCTCGTTATTATCATTAGCTCTTTTTTAAACTGTTTTTAGCAACAAAATAATCAACAGTAATAATACTGTATTGTTCAGGATCATTCTGAAATAATGGCTATAAATTGGGTTGTAATATTCCTATTCGGATCTTCAAGAGTCGTTCAAAACACTGGCTCGTTATTATGATTAGCTCTTTTTTAAACTGTTTTTAGCAACAAAAAAAATCAACACATTTCGTTATTAGATGTAGATTTACACAAATAATACAGCATTGTTCAGAATTATTCTGAAATAATGGCTATAATTGTTTTTTTAATATTCCTACTCGGATCTTCAGGAGTCGTTCCATTCAAAGAGTCGTTCAAAACACTGGCTCGTTATTATGATTAGCTCTTTTTTCAACTGTTTTTAGCAACAAAATAATCAACAATAATAATACTGTATTGTTCAGGATTATTCTGAAATAATGACTATAAATTGGGTTGTAATATTCCTATTCGGATCTTCAAGAGTCGTTCAATTGAAAGAGCCGTTCAGAACACTGGCTCGTTATTATGATTAGCTATTTTTTAAACTGTTTTTAGCAACAAAATAATCAACACATTTCGTTATTAGATGTAGATTTACACAAATAATACAGCATTGTTCAGAATTATTCTGAAATAATGGCTATAATTGTTTTTGTAATATTCCTACTCGGATCTTCAGGAGTCGTTCCATTCAAAGAGTCGTTCAAAACACTGGCTCGTTATTATGATTAGCTCTTTTTTAAACTGTTTTTAGCAACAAAATAATCAACAGTAATAATACTCTATTGTTCAGGATCATTCTGAAATAATGGCTATAAATTGGGTTGTAATATTCCTATTCGGATCTTCAAGAGTCGTTCAATTCAAAGAGCCGTTCAAAACACTGGCTCGTTATTATGATTAGCTCTTTTTTAAACTGTTTTTAGCAACAAAATAATCAACAATAATAATACTGTATTGTTCAGGATTATTCTGAGATAACGGCTATAAATTGGGTTGTAATATTCCTATTCGGATCTTCAAGAGTCGTTCAATTGAAAGAGCCGTTCAAAACACTGGCTCATTATTATGATTAGCTCTTTTTTAAACTGTTTTTAGCAACAAAATAATCAACAGTAATAATACTGTATTGTTCAGGATCATTCTGAAATAATGGCTATAAATTGGGTTGTAATATTCCTATTCGGATCTTCAAGAGTCGTTCAATTCAAAGAGCCGTTCAAAACACTGGCTCGTTATTATGATTAGCTCTTTTTTAAACTGTTTTTAGCAACAAAATAATCAACAATAATAATACTGTATTGTTCAGGATTATTCTGAGATAACGGCTATAAATTGGGTTGTAATATTCCTATTCGGATCTTCAAGAGCCGTTCAATTCAAAGAGCCGTTCAAAACACTGGCTCGTTATTATGATTAGCTCTTTTTCAACTGTTTTTTAGCAACAAAATAATCAACAGTAATAATGCTGGTATTGTTCAGGATCATTCTGAAATAATGACTATAAATTGGGTTGTAATATTCCTATTCGGATCTTCAAGAGTCGTTCAATTGAAAGAGCCGTTCAGAACACTGGCTGGTTATCTGTCAAACATAGTGGCCACCTTATTGACCGTGTGAGCAGCTTCGATTGCTCCAAAGCCACTTTGTAACTTCAATTGTAGAAGAAGAGCCACCTGTTGGACTTTTCAAGTTTGCTGTGAGTTTGTTCCATTCCTTTACGGCTTTATATGAAAAGGCTGATTGTGCAAAATATGTTTTACATCTAGTGAATAAGCGGTAGAAATTGGATGGATGGATGTTTTACATCTGGGTGCACTACACTGCCCCCTGGTGGAGGCTCCTGTGTTTCTCGTTGTCACAGCAGATGCAAACTGGACAAAGTGCTTAAGTGGCGCTGGTGCCGTGTTATTTGGGATTCAATGGGCCATTCGTATTGGTGCTAATCTCTTTGTGTTTCCATGAGTTCCCGGCCAAAAGACAAATCCCTCTTAGTTCATATTTACTGGTTCACATCTGAAACATCTTCTGGACCACTTCTGGAAGCATATTATTGTTTACTTTATACATCATTTGAACAGTTGTCTTTTTTACTATTTTAAAATGTGTGACTTTATGAATCATTTGTTGGGTCTCTATAATCCATTCTATGAATTATCTTTATTACTCTCTTGTGTAATATGAATATTGTTGTGTGATTGTTTTATATGTATGTCCCCAGACCTTTATGCAATAAACAATGTATGCTTCAACTAAAGTCGGGTACAATAATTGTAGTTAATATTTGTGAGTATGTATTTTATTCCATTTAATATTGCACTCATGTTTTTAAAATGTTTTCTTTCTATGATTTATATGTATTTTCCAGCTTAGTTTTTCATTTAATAACTCCAAAAATGTAATTATTATATTAGCCATGATTTGTTTTCCGTCCTTTTTTTTGTCAAGCAAAACTTTGTTTTGTTTTTTATGGCAAACACACAAAATATGTAAAATCTTCCACCAATATTATTTTTCAAAGTGGAATATTTAATGTGACATAATCGGGGTTTCGCGTGTATATTGTAGCGTTAGTGCTGCAAGGGGTTCTGGGTATTTTTTCTGTTGTGTTACGGTGCGGATGATCTCCCGAAATGTGTTTTGTCATTCTTGTTTGGTGTGGGTTCACAGTGTGGCGCATATTTGTAACATTATCAAAGTTGTTTATATGAAGCGAAGTGAAGTGAATTATATTTATAGAGCGCTTTTCTCCAGTGACTCAAAGCGCTTTACATAGTAAAACCCAAAAATCTAAGTTAATTTTTTTTTTTTTAAACCAGTGTGGGTGGCACTGGGAGCCGGTGGGTAAAGTGTCTTGCCCAAGGACACAACGGCAATGACTAGGATGGCAGAAGCGGGAATCGAACCTGCAACCCTCAAGTTGCTGACACGGCCGCTATGACCACCCTTATGAATTAATTAACGTGGGCCCCGACTTAAACGAGTTGAAAAACGTATTCGGGTGTTACCATTTAGTGGCCAATTGTATGGAAAATGTACTTTACTGTGCAATTTACTAATAAAAGTTTTAATCAATCAATCAGTGAATCAGTGTGACCTGTATGACTGTTGACCAAATATGGCTGTTGACCAAATATGCCTTGGTTAACACTCAAGCTACTTTTTCACTCCCTTGCTCCTCAGTCTTTACCCCTCCCTCACAAATTCTGCTCCATGAGCACAACGTCAAAATTTGTTTTGTTTTTAACTCCTTCTAAACCCTGTACATGTAAGCAACCCTGACTCAAAACGCCGGACATTTGAGGCATTTAAGAAACCCCGCCCGGACAGCCCCGCAAAAGAGGACATGTCCGGGGAAAAGAGGACGTATGGTCAGTTATATCATATCTGATGAAAAACAACATTTCTATTTGAATTATAGGTGTGCCAAATCACTTATATTTGGACATTATCTAAAGGAAATGACCGATGTCTGATAATCACATTAAAACCTCTAAAGGTTTCGTGGCCACATGCGTGGACAGCAGCACCTTTTGGCTCTAATTTCAAAACTGTACACACTGCTGAATTGGGGTCTTATGGCCACTTATGTGGACACTTATACTGCCATCTGCTGGTGTCAGAAGAGTATAACATACGCTGGAAAAAAGTATAAAAATAAGAATAAGCATGTCACCATACTTGCCAACCCTACCAGATTTTCCGGGAGACTCACAATATTCAGCTCCTCTCCCGACAACAAATTTTCTTCAGCACTTACCAGTGAGCTGCTTCATTTTTTTTAAATTGTATTTATTTACTAGCAAGCTGGCCTCGCTTTGCTCGACATTTTTTATTCAAAGAGGGACAAAACTCAAACAGAAGTTGAAAATCCAAGAAAATATTTTATACGACTTGGTCTTCACTTGTTTAAATAAATTCTTTTTTTTTTTTACTTTGCTTCTTATAACTTTCAGAAAGACAATTTTAGAGATAAAATACACCTTAGAAATGATTTTAGGATTTTTAAACACATATACCTTTTTACCTTTTAAATTCCTTCCTCTTCTTTCCTGACAATTTAAATCAATGTCAAGTATTTTTTTATTTTTTTTGTAAAGAATAATCATACATTTTAATCTAATTCTTCATTTTAGCTTCTGTTTTTTTCGATGAAGAATATTTGTCAAATATTTCTTCAAACTTATTATAATTAAAATTCAAAAAAATATTCTGGCAAATCTAGAAAATCTTTAAAATCAAATTTAAATCTTATTTCAAATTATTTTGAATTTATTTAAAAAAAAAATTGTTCTGGAAAATCTAGAAGAAATAATGATTTGTCTTTGTTAGAAATATAGCTTGGTCCAATTTGTTATATATTCTAACAAAATGCAGATTGGATTTTAACCTATTTAAAACATGTCATCAAAATTCTAAAATGAATCTTAATCAGGAAAAATGACTAATGATGTTCCATAAATTATTTTTTTTATTTTTTCAAAAAGATTCGAATTAGCTAGTTTTTCTCTTCATTTTTTTCGGTTGAGTTTTGAAATTTAAAGAGTCAAAATTGAAGATAAACTATGTTTCAAATTGTAATTTTCATTTTTTTGTGTTTCTCCTCTTTTAAACCGTCCGATTAAGTGTTTTTTCATCATTTATTCTCTACAAAAAACCTTCCGTAAAAGGAAAAAAAATGGAATGACAGACAGAAAATACCCATTTTTTTATATAAATGATATAGATTTATTTATTAAAGGTAAATTGAGCAAATTGGCTATTTCTGGCAATTTATTTAAGTGTGTATCCAACTGGTAGCCCTTGGCATTAATCAGTACCCAAGAAGTAGTTCTTGCTTTCAAAAAGGTTGCTGACCCCTGCTTCAGATTGTTCACACATTCCTGAAGGGTGTTTCCCAATTAAAAACAATTCTTTTTACATTCTATTTTCTATATCAGGACTCCTATGGCCCTGCACTACTTTCCACAGCCCAGTAGATGGCAGTATGAACCTTTCAAGTCATGGCTGCAAACTGCCAGTAAAGAAGAAGAAGTAATAGATCCAAGCGCCTTGTTTCTCTCGCGAGATCTGACAACACTGCGCGTGAACTGAGCGGGACCAAGAAAAACAAAATGGCGTTTGGTACGAAAAGACGTTATTGTGGTTTATTATATTGATTTTTTTCATAAACTCCACGTACACGTACACATATGTGTTTTTATAGAGTAAACGTCGTTAATAATTGTTTGGTTCTGGAGACTTTAGTTCAAGCGCACCTCGTTGCTGCCCGTACTAGCTTAGCTCGGTAGTTAGCTTAGCTTGTTAGCTGCTAACAAAGACAGGCGGAAGTGATCTAAACACATCGTTAAGCAGAGATCAAGTGTGAGTGTAAAGTGTTGTGATTGTGTGAAAATGTGCGAAAGAACGACAGCAGAGTACGAGGAGGAACTTTGTCCAACAAAAGCGACAACATTGTCTATTTTTTTGGCGCGCTAACTAGCTTAGCATGCTAGTTAGCTTAGCTTGTCAGCTGCTAACAAAGCGAGGCGGAAGTGATCTAAACACATCGCTTAGTTAAGATCAAGTGTGAGTGTAAAGTGTTGTGATTGTGTGAAAATGCGAAAGAACGACTGCAGAGTACGAGGAGGAACTTTGTCCAACAAAAGCGACAACGTCGTCTAGTTTTTTTTAGCGCGCTAACTAGCTTACCTTGTTAGCTGCTAACAAAGAGAGGCGGAAGTGATCTAAATACATGGCTTAGTTAAGATCAAGTGTGAGTGTAAATTGTTGTGTGAAAATGTGCGAAAGAACAATGGCAGAGTACAAAGAGGAACTTTCTGGAACCAAACTACTGGACGCTGTTGCCAAGAAACATCAAGTTGTGTCACACAGAACAGGTTTGTTTACTTCGCACTCTCAGATGTTTACTAACTTTGTAATGAGTAATTGGCAGTATCCTTAAATATATAATGTTTGTCGGCTCAGTGGTTAAAGCAGGGGTCAGCAACCTTTTTGAAAGCAAGAGCTACTTCTTGGGTACTGATTAATGCCAAGGGCTACCAGTTTGATACACACTTAAATAAATTGCCAGAAATAGCCAATTTGCTCAATTTACCTTTAATAAATAAGTTTATATACACATATATATGTATATATATATATATATATATATATATATATATATATATGAAAAAAATGGGTATTTCTGTCTGTCTTTCCGTCGTACATTTTTTTTCCTTTTACGGAAGGTTTTTTGTAGAGAATAAATTATGAAAAAAACAATTAATTGAACGGTTTGAAAGAAGAGAAAACAGGAAAAAAATTAAAATTGAATTTTGAAACATAGTTTATCTTCAATTTCGACTCTTTAAAATTCAAAATTCAACCGAAAAAAGGATAACAAAAACTAGCTAATTTAAATCTTTTTGAAAAAATTAAAAAAATAATTTATGGATCAACATTAGTCATTTTTCCTGATTAAGATTGATTTTAGAATTTTGGTGACATGTTTTAAATAGGTTAAAATCCAATCTGCACTTTGTTAGAATATATAACAAATTGGACCAAGTTACATTTCTAACAAAGACAAATCATTATTTCTTCTAGATTTTATAGAACAAAAGTTTTAAAATAAATTCAAAATACTTTGAAATAAGATTTAAATTAGATTCTAAAGATTTTCTAGATTTGCCAGAATAATTTTTTTGAATTTTAATCATAACAAGTTTGAAGAAAGATTTCACAAATATTCTTCGTCGAAAAAACAGAAGCTAAAATGAAGAATTAAATTAAAACGTATTTATTATTCTTTACAACAAAAAAAAGAAATTGTCAGGAAAGAAGAGGAAGGAATTTAAAAGGTAAAAAGGTATAAGTGTTTAAAAAATTCTAAAATCATTTTAAGGTTGTATTTTTTCTCTAAAATTGTCTTTCTAAAAGTTATAAGAAGCAAAGTAAAAAAATAAATTAATTTATTTAAACAAGTGAAGACCAAGTCTTTGAAAAATTTTCTTGGATTTTCAAATTCTATTTGAGTTTTGTCTCTATTAGAATTAAAAATGTCCAGCAAAGCGAGACCAGCTTGCTAGTAAATAAATACAATTTTAAAAATAGATGCAGCTCACTGGTAAGTGCTGCTATTTGAGCTATTTTTAGAACAGGCCAGCGTTGGTGACCCCTGATGTAGAGAAATGCCATCTTTCTACCAATTTTCCCAGGAGATTTGCCATGTGTTGAAAGCAAATGTCGTTGCTCCTCTTAGACTCACTAGTAAAGGTGTTTTTTGTAAAACCCTGGTGTTCAGGTTCAAACACCGATGACATCTATTAGACAAGACAAGAAGCAAATAATCAAACAGAGACAGGATTCAATTTAGCTCAATGAGGAGAGCGCATGTGTGCCTTCACCCTCGTACAGCGTCACCCCACCGCTCTGAAGAGGGAGCTCCACCCTTCCTCCTTTATTTGGGCATTTCCTGATTACATGGCTGCAGCTGTTTCTAAAGGGAGGGGGGGTCATAAACACCTGCTGCACTCTGATCATAAACAGTTTAAAGAAAAGATGCCTGGAGCCGTGTCAGGTTCTGCTCCCTCTCTGCTTTGTAGATCTCGACAGGTCTTCCTGTGGCTGTCCAATAGATCAGGGAAACCGACACCTCCACGTCGCATCCCATCGCACACCGTGGAGGTTTACAAGCGGCAGGCCTTGTGCTTGATAAGGACAAAGACAGCTTTTGTCTTCTCGCATGGGACCTTTTCTAGATTTTTACTGACGTATAGTATGTGTCATGTCACGTATTTAAAGTGTCTTCATTGGGAACATTCGGTCTCTTATTGGATGGGTAGATTTTTATTTGATCATATACTTAGTCAAATACAAATAGACGGAGTAGATATTGAAAGGGTAAAAGAAAACATACCGTCACAATCAAAGTCTTCGTTAAGATACTTGAGGTCCGCCCTTGGTTTTTTTATCAGAATGAAACTGCTGCTGCGAGGCAACTTGCAGTGGAAGATAACAAGTTGTGTGCCTTTGCACCAAAAGAGAAGCACAACTTGAGCTCAATAGATAATAACTATAGCAACGGCCTTTAAGCATAAAAGTAGTGTGATAACTTAAACATAATTATTCTAACGAGTTCACACAACTGTTTGGTTTTCTTTGGTGCATGTAAACCAGGGGTCGGGAACCTTTTTGGCTGAGGGAGCCAAAAAGGCAAATATTTTAAAATATATTTCCGTAAGAGCCATATAATATATTTATTTTAACACTGAACACAACTAAACGTGTATTTTTAAGTAAGACCAACATTTCTAGAGTATAATAGGTCTCTTATTCTTTGTAGTAACATTGTTATTCTGAAGCTAAATGTGGACGGGGCGCGGCCTGCGGGCCTGCAGCGACAGGTGCATAGATGGCCCAGCTGGGCCTTTTTTATCTAATCACTTGTCGCTCTGTTATAAGCAGCAGCCAGGAGGAGAGACAGGGTTGGGGGCTGGAAATACTATTGCTGGAAAGCAACTGAGCGACTTATTGAAAAATAAAACAATATCGTAACCCCGAAACAGGCTCTCATGTCGGTGCTTGGGGGTCTGAAGAACCCCCACACTAACCAATAATAAATAAATAACTTCTTACCATTAACGCAACTTCTTGAACAGGTGCGGTAGAAAACGGATGGGTGGATTAAAAATGCATGAGAATGTTTTATATTTTGAACATTATTTTTAACACTGATTACAAGTGGAATTATTCATTACCTATCGTGTTAAGCAACGTCAGTTCAGATTTATCACAGAGCCAGATGCAGTCATCAAAAGAGCCACATCTGGCTCTAGAACCATAGGTTCCCCTACCCCTGATGTAAACTGTCAGGTTCAAACACTGATGACACCTATTGAACAAGACAAAAGGCAAGGAATCAAACAGAGACAGAAATCAATTCAGACTCAGATCTGAGAAGAGACATGGCCACTGTACTCTCTGTACAGTCCTGCACCACGCTCTGACAAAAAAGGTTTACGTCTCCTCTTTTATTTAGATATTCAATATTTACGCAACAACACATGTCACAACGGAAATGGGGAGTATGTAATTAGTCATTGTTTTCGGTCACATTGAAGACAAAAGAAGAAGATGCCTCAGGCTTGGGCTCGTCCTGGATTCAGCTTTGGCTTTGAGGACAATAGATAACCCCTCCCGTCTCATTCCAACGTACGCGGCGGAATCTTCCAAGACTTTGCTTGGTGCAAAAAAGCCAGCTCTCATCTGTTCACTGGAAACTCAGAGTGGAAAGTTTTTTGGATAATTTACATATGAAATGAAATGAATTATATTTATATAGCGCTTTTTTCTAGTGACTCAAAGCGCTTTACATAGTGAAACCCAATATCTAAGTTACATTTTTAAACCAGTGTGGGTGGCACTGGGAGCAGGTGGGTAAAGTGTCTTGCCCAAGGACACAACGGCAGTGACTAGGATGGCAGAAGCGGGAATCGAACCTTCAACCCTCAAGTTGCTGACACGGCCACTCTACCAACCGAGCTATGCCGCACAATTTTTCTAACATAAACCTACTGAATGCCTCATGTGCCTGAGAAAAAGCCGGACGTTTCTAAAGCGAGTGTTTGTCTTCTCGTGTCCCGCAGACGTCTGGGAAGAATATGGTCTCCCTGAGCAGCAAGGGCGGCGCTTCAGGATGGAGCAGGAGGGGCCACAGCCCTCCCGCTTTAAAGAGAGCCCGCTGACCCCCCACGTTAAAGAAGAAGAGGAGGCACCGCAGCCCCCTCCCATTAAAGACGAAGAGGAGGAACACAGCATCAGTCAGGAGTTCCCAGTGATTGTTGTCACTCAACTTGTTGAGCATCTTGAAGGACTGGAGGAGGTTGATGTCACCAAGATGCCAGTGACTGGTGTCCCTGTGACGAGTGAGGATGACGATGAGCATCTTCCTGAGCAGCAGAAGTGGAGCTTCAGGATGGCGACGGAGGTGCCACATCCCTCCCACATTAAGGAGGAAGATGCGGCGCTACAGACCCTGCACATTAAAAAGGAAGAGGAGGAACACAGCACAGTGACTGGTGTCCCTGTGACGAGTGAGGAGGACGATGAGCATCTTCCTGAGCAGCAGAAGTGGAGCTTCAGGATGGCGACGGAGGTGCCACATCCCTCCCACATTAAGGAGGAAGATGCGGCGCTACAGACCCTGCACATTAAAAAGGAAGAGGAGGAACACAGCACAGTGACTGGTGTCCCTGTGACGAGGGAGGAGGACGATGAGCATCTTCCTGAGCAGCAGAAGTGGAGCTTCAGGATGGCAACGAAGGAGCCACATCCCTCCCACATTAAGGAGGAAGATGCGGCGCTACAGACCTTGCGCATTAAAAAGGAAGAGGAGGAACACAGCACAGTGACTGGTGTCCCTGTGACGAGTGAGGATGATGATGAGCATCTTCCTGAGCAGCAGAAGTGGAGCTTCAGGATGGCGACGGAGGTGCCACATCCCTCCCACATTAAGGAGGAAGATGCGGCGCTACAGACCCTGCACATTAAAAAGGAAGAGGAGGAACACAGCACAGTGACTGGTGTCCCTGTGACGAGTGAGGATGATGATGAGCATCTTCCTGAGCAGCAGAAGTGGAGCTTCCGGATGGCGACGGAGGTGCCACATCCCTCCCACATTAAGGAGGAAGATGCGGCGCTACAGACCCTGCACATTAAAAAGGAAGAGGAGGAACACAGCACAGTGACTGGTGTCCCTGTGACGAGTGAGGATGATGATGAGCATCTTCCTGAGCAGCAGAAGTGGAGCTTCAGGATGGCAACGAAGGAGCCACATCCCTCCCACATTAAGGAGGAAGATGCGGCGCTACAGACCTTGCGCATTAAAAAGGAAGAGGAGGAACACAGCACAGTGACTGGTGTCCCTGTGACGAGTGAGGATGATGATGAGCACCTTCCTGAGCAGCAGAAGTGGAGCTTCAGGATGGCGACGGAGGTGCCACATCCCTCCCACATTAAGGAGGAAGATGCGGCGCTACAGACCCTGCACATTAAAAAGGAAGAGGAGGAACACAGCACAGTGACTGGTGTCCCTGTGACGAGTGAAGGTGATGGGGTCAAAAGTGAAAGTGAGGGGAAGAGAGAGGCGGGTGATGAAGACTCTAAAGATGACAAAGCACGCTTCAAATGTTCTCACTGCGACAAAACCTTCAGGTTCCGTTGCGCTCTAACAACGCACGTGCGAAAACACACCGGAGAAAGACCATTCGTGTGCTCAGTTTGCAGCGGGAGATTCTCTACCAAGTCCAATTTGGAAAAGCACAAAACGGTACACACCGGGGAAAAACCTTTCATCTGTTCAGTCTGCTTTAAGGGTTTCAGACTGAGACAGGACTGGAAAGCCCACATGAGAACACACACAGGCGAGAAAGCCTTCAGTTGCAGTGTTTGTGGTGAAAGATTCTCTTCCAAGTACCAGTGGAAGAAACACAAGTGTGCTGGTGAGAACTGCGGCAGTCAGGGGGGCACCGGGACTCAGACGTGCCAGCCCACCCAGGGTTGCTGGTTCGTAACAGGCTTCCATCATCCGAGTCCCAGTGTCCAGACTTTGTACGCAACCGCTGGGCCCCCTGGTGCTCTCGGTGTCGGGGGTCAACTCCTACTCTTGCCGGTGAAACAAAAAGCTCCGGTCCACGAGGAGGACCTGATGTTTTTAATTTGCTCAACAGCATCAGTGTTAGAGTAATTGTTTCTAAGTCATCACAAAAAACTATGTGTTACATTAAAGGGGAACATTATCACGATTTCAAAAGGGTTGAAAACAATAAAAATCAGTTCCTAGTAGCTTGTTGTATTTTTTTAAGTTGTTTTCAAAATTTTACCGGTTTCGGAATATGACTAGGATGGCACAAGCGGGAAACGAACCTGCAACCCTCGAGTTGCTGGCACGGCCACTCTACCAACCGAGCTATGCCGGTTGGTAGAGTGGCATACCAGCTTGCTAGTAAATAAATAACATTTTAAAAAATAGAGGCAGCTCACTGGTAAGTGCTGCTGTGACGGACTCACGCCGTCGTCCTGCGGGTTGCATGGACCACCAAGGAAGGACGTGACTTCGAGCAGGTTCGACTTGCTTTATTTTCCCACACAAGCTTGTGTGCGGTCGTGTCGCTCTTCCGCTGCATCTCCCGTCTCCCTCTGCTGCTTTTCAGCAGCACTTACTTCAGTCCGCCTCGTCTCCGTCGTTGTATGTGTTTTTCTCGCTCCGCACCATCACCAGCCCCGTTTTCTCTTCCTTCTCCCCTTTTACACAGCGAGAGGAGATACATTAACCGTGTAGAGGTGCGCCATCCACACACCAGGTGTTGTTCGTGGCGTCGCTCCCGGAACGCCCCGCCTCTTCGCCACCATCTTGGGCCGGGCTCCAGCGTGCCCTGCCTCTCTGTCATACCGTAGGCTCCGCCTCTCCACAGCCATTATTTGAGCTATTTTTAGAACAGGCCAGCGTGTGACTCATCTGGTCCTGGTTCCAAATTGCGGGAGGGTCTTTCAAATAGTGTCTTGTCCAATTCATCTTGAAGGGGTTGTTTAGTGTAGTGAAATCCAGAAAGTTTACACCACCCTGATTGCAAGTTTAGGGTTGAATTGTCCAATTCTCTGTCCTTATCTTTCTTTGGACATTACTACTTGCCGTAGTTTCTCAAGTGCGGAGAAATTGGTGAGAACGGTGGTCCCGGGAGATTTTTGGGAGAGGCACTGACATTCGGGAGTCTGACCGGAAAATTTGTGAGGATTGGCAAGTATGTTGTTGACAGAAGTGTTGGCGCTAGGAATTGTTAAAATGGGGTCCCAGGGACCCCTTCAAGTCGTAAAAATGGGGTCCTAAGGTACATTTTTGGGGTCCCATGTAAGCATTTTGAAAACAAATGATAAATGTATGCATTTTCCTCTTATATCTCACATTCTATGTTGTATATTCCAGTGGTTCTCAACCTTTTTTCAGTGATTTTTTTTCTTAATTCAAGTACCCCCTAATCAGAGAAAATCATTTTTGGTTGAAAAAAAGAGATAAAGTAGTAAAATACAGCACTATGTCACCAGTTTCTGTTTCATTAAATTGTATAACAGTGCAAAATATTGCTCATTTGTAGTGGTCTTTCTTGAACTATTTGTCAAAAAAAGATGTAAAAATAAATAAAAACTAGTTGAAAAATAAACAAGTGATTCAATTATAAATAGAGATTTCTACACATAGAAGTAATCATCAACTTAAAGTGCTCCTTTTGTAAACATTTCTTCACAAAAAAAGAAATCTTTAACATCAATATTTATGGAACATGTCCACAGAAATGAATATTGCAATGTTGCATTTATTTTCACAGTTTATGAAATTACATTCATATTTAGTTGAAGTATTATTCAATAAATATATTTATAAATTATTTTTGAATTGTTGCTCTTTTTAGAATATTTGTGGAAAATCTCACATAGCTTCAAGTACCCCCATTTGAGAACCACTGATATATTCTATAATAGGACTCCTATGGCCCCGCACTACTTCCCACAGCCCAGTAGATGGCAGTATGAACCTTTCAAGTCGTGGCTGCAAACTGCCGGTAAAGAAGAAGAAGTAATAGATCGAAGCCCCTTGTTTCTCTCGCGAGATCTGACAACACTGCGCGTGAACTGAGCGGGACCAAGAAAAACAAAACGGCGTTTGGTAGGAAAAAACGTTATTGTGGTTTATTATATTGATTTTTTTCATAAACAGCACGTACACGTACATATATGTGTTTTTAATATAGTAAACATCGGTGATAATTGTTTGGTTCTGGAGACTTTAGTTCAAGCGCACCTCGTTGCTGCCCGTACTAGCTTAGCTCGCTAGTTAGCTTAGCTTGTTAGCTGCAAACAAAGACAGGCGGAAGTGATCAAAACACATCGCTAAGCAGAGATCAAGTGTGAGTGTAAAGTGTTGTGATTGTGTGAAAATGTGCGAAAGAACCATAGCAGAGTACGAGGAGGAACTTTGTCCAACAAAAGCGACAACATCGTCTAGTTTTTTTTAGCGCGCTAACTAGCTTAGCATGCTAGTTAGCTTAGATTGTTAGCTGCTAACACAGAGAGGCGAAAGTGATAAAAAAACATCGCTCAGTTAAGATCAAATGTGAGTGTAAAGTGTTGTGATTGTGTGAAAATGTGCGAAAGAACGACTGCAGAGTACGAGGAGGAACTTTGTCCAACAAAAGCGACAACATCGTCTAGTTTTTTTTAGCGCGCTAGTTAGCTTAGCTTGTTAGCTGCTAACAAAGAGAGGCGGAAGTGATCCAAACACATGGCTTAGTTAAGATCAAGTGTGAGTGTAAATTGTGTGAAAATGTGCGAAAGAACGACGGCAGAGTACAAAGAGGAACTTTCTGGAACCAAAGTACTGGACGCTGTTGCCAAGAAACATCAAGTTGTGTCACACAGAACAGGTTTGTTTACTTCGCACTCTCACATGTTTACTAACTTTGTAATTAGTCATTGGCAGTATCCTTAAATATATAATGTTTGTCGGCTCAGTGGTTAGAGCAGGGGTCAGCAACCTTTTTGAAAGCAAGAGCTACTTCTTGGGTACTGATTAATGCCAAGGGCTACCAGTTTGATACACACTTCAATAAATGGCCAGAAATAGCCAATTTGCTCAATTTACCTTTAACTCTATGTTATTATTAATAATTAATGATATTTATCTTTGTGGAAACACTGATCATCTTAATGATTTCTCCCAATAAATATATATTCTTCATGACATGTTTTAATAGGTTAAAATCCAACCTGCACTTTGTTAGAATATATAACAAATTGGACCAAGCTATATTTCTAACAAAGACAAATCATTATTTCTTCTAGATTTTCCAGAACAAAAATTTGAAAATATATTCAAAAACTTTGAAATAAGATTTACATTTGATTTGACCGATTTCCTACGTATGCCAGGATAATGTTTTTGAATTTTAATAATAATAAGTTTGAAGAAATAATTCACAAATATCCTTCGTATAGCTCGGTTGGTAGAGCTGCCGTGCCAGCAACTTGAGGGTTGCAGGTTCGATCCCTGCTTCCGCCATCCTAGTTACTGCCGTTGTGTCCTTGGGCAAGACACTTTACCCACCTGCTCCCAGTGCCACCCACACTGCTTTAAATGTAACTTAGATATTGGGTTTCACTATGTAAAGCGCTTTGAGTCACTAGAGAAAAAGCGCTATATAAATAAAATTCACTTCACTTCACTTCGTCGAAAAAACAGAAGCTAAAATGAAGAATTAAATTAAAATGTATTTATTATGCTTTACAATAAAAAAAAATGTATTTACTTGAAAGAAGAGGAAGAAATTTAAAAGGTAAAAAGGTATATGTGTTTAAAAATCCTAAAATCATTTTTAAGGTTGTATTTTTTCTCTAAAATTGTCTTTCTGAAAGTTATAAGAAGCAAAGTAAAAAAAATAAATGACTTTATTCAAACAAATGAAGACCAAATCTTCAAAATATGTTCTTGGATTTTCAAATTCTATTTGAATTTTGGTCTTTCTTGGAATTAAAAATGTCGAGCAAAGCGAGACCAGCTTGCTAGTAAATAAATAACTTTTAAAAAATAGAGGCAGCTCACTGGTAAGTGATGTTGCTAGTAGTTGACTGGGGGGTGTTTATTATTATTTGTGGAGAGTACGCCGCTTTATGCTCACCTGCTAAACACCTATCTGCTCGACGCTGAAGCATTTACTACATGTGCTCTGAATACTCACTGCTGATTGGCTGTTACAGCTATATATGCAACCAATCAGATGCTTGTGTGGGTGGGACAAAGCTGGGTGCTCAGACAGAGGCAGAAGAAGCAAAGCGGCTTGTTGAGACTTTAGCTTAGAAACTCGTTCGGTACACCCAAGTACCGAAAAGGTTCAATACGAATACACGTACCGTTACACCCCTAATATTACAACTCCATTGTTATAGTACATGCGGAAAATGCACATTAATGGATATATAACATTTTAATGTGCCAGATTGTGGGCAAAGGCTAATTTACAAGTACAAAGCCGGTCCTTGAAAATAATGCATATATTAAACCGGTCCCTGGTGGAAAAAAGGTTGTGGAACACTTGCTCTAAAGAGGAATAGTTGATGGCGATATTCCATAAAAACACCACATAGTAAAACATGTTTGGGCAAGATAAACAAAATGACCATGAAGAAAAGTGGTTTGTATCATTCATGACGAAAATTATAGTATAACAGGTTTTTTTTAAGTAGTTTTGTTTATTATTATTATTAATTATATACAGCATTGTTCACATGTGAATAATGCTGTATTTATGTTATTCACATGTGAATAATGCTCTATAACAGACAGTATTTATATTATTCACGTGTGATAAGTGCCGTGTAATAAGGTCCTGCTTCTTATCCGCTTTGTACATCTCGGGTCAAAACAGGATCTTCCCATGGATCACAATAGATCCGAGAAACCGACACCGTCATGTCGCTTCCCATCGTACACAGTGGAGTTTTTACGAGCCTTTTCCTTGGTAAAATCACAGCTTTTGTCTCCTCGCCGGGAACTCATGGGAACAGAGAGTTTTGTGATAACTTGCATACAATTATTTTGACGGTGAGTTTCAGTTTTTCTTACAGTTCTTCTTTTTCCTCAATTCTTTGAGTGACATTTTTTGGTAGCTATTTTTCTAGGTAAGCAAGAGTTATGAAGTTTTACAGCCATTGTTTCTCTCTCCCTTTAAAACGTCTTGTGTTATTGATAAGTTTCACAGATTATGTCCTGCGCTAAGTAATAATAGATTTGATTTTTAAAAAAGCACTTTACATTGAGCAAACAATCTCAATGTGCCACAGTTTAAAAAAATAGTACTAATAAAAAGATAATAAAAATAAATCAAATATAAAACTAGAATAAGCCCAATAGCTAGAACCAGCATGCATATCTATAAAAAGGCTTTTCTTTAAAAAAGAAAGGTTTTTAAGCCTTTTTTAAAAGCATCCACAGTCTGAGGTGCCCTCAGGTGGTCAGGGAGAGCATTCCACGGACTGGGAGCAGCGGAGCAGAAAGCCCGGTCTCCCATAGTCAGCAGCTTTGTCCTTGGAGTTTCGGAGGAAGTTAGCCTGTTTAGTATCGTGATACATATTTTTGTTTCCTCCTTTCAAAGTGATTTTCGGTTGTTCCTTTTTCAGATTGTAGTCTAGGTTGTATTGCCCTGATTCAGGAGGTGAAACGCAGCTGTCAAAATAAAAACCTGCCGGATTGTTCCCTACTCTGCATCTGAGTTCTATTTGTGACCAAGCCTGACATTTAGGACCTGCAACTAGCGAGGACGACACAAAAAAAGCACTTGTTATGGTTAGAAAAATTGTACGTAAATGATCAAAAAAACTTTCCTATCTCTGAGTGCCCAGTGAAAAGACAAAAGCTGTCTTTGTTGCACCTGGCCAAAGGCTTGGGAAATCCCGCTGTGTGCGATGGGAAGAGACGGGAGGGGTTATCTATTGGCATCCCAAGAACTGTCCAAGCTTGATCCAGGACCAGTCAAAGCCCAAGGGATTTTTTTGTTTGGGTTAATGTGACCGAAAACAATGGCTGTTTACGGATTCGGACTGCAGTGCAGTCACCCAGGTGCCAGGCTGGGCGTCGGAGCCGGAGCCAGAGGAAGAGGCAGAGGAGGACGGTCGGCGCAGCGCGTCGCACGTGTTAGATTTCGCCGATATTTCATTTTTTTAGTATAATAAAGCCACACTTTCGACCGCCGACGCCCGCTATCCATGCTTGACTGACTCGCTCGGCTACATAGGTTCGGCTATGCTAACACTTCTGGTAGTGGGCGCTTCTTCGTTGGTGTTCAGCGGCTTCTTATTCCGGTCGGCGGACTTATTCTTTTTTTCCGGTCTTCTGACTGGGTATCGAAACTAGGAATCGAAATTTAAACTTTTGAACGATTCCGGGAGAATCGGAAAGTTAGTCCCGGTTCCAATCGGTACTCGATACCCAACCCTAGTTACAGGTCGACACGTTTCTCCTCAATTGAGCCAAATTTAATTCTGACATTTTAGTTCCTATCTTCTTGTCTGTTTTAATAGATGTCATCGATGTCTAAACCTGACAATTATGGTTCAGGTTAGAGATAAGGTTTGGGTGTACTAGGTCAACAAGTGTTCAGAAAAAATGGGTATGCGCTTTACGCCGGTGACTATTGACGGAGATAGATTTCTACATATATCCATATTTCCGAGTTATTTCTTTCTATAGTCATATTTGAAATAGCTAGTGTTTTCCATTTGTACTCTTTCTATTTTATGATCTCATGTCCATGGTACACTGCAAGTTAACCTTGTCTTTAGGAATGTAAGGAGTAGCAATACTCCCTTCTTATCTCATCCTGTGCCCAGCTAAGGAGGACAATAAACATGTGTATTCGTTCTGGAGGGTGGGGGGCGAGGGACATATTGAAAAAGACAACACGTCTGTAATGTTTTCAGATCAACTAGGTGACGCGATTTGAATGTGTTGTGTTTAGGTTGGGCTCTCCAAAGCTTTGGAATAAATTGCAAAATACTGTTCTGGGTGATCATTTAAACTCAGTTTATGTATCATCAAAAGAACTTGGGATTGACCAGCAATTTAAATTCCCTTGGTCCAAACTCAACACTATAAAGTTACAAATGCGTACATATGTACTTACGATGGGTTTTGAAAACCTTTATAAGCCCCCTAATATGTCCAAGCCTTACTCACTATTAAGGTCATTTTAGTGGCTGGAACAAAAATAATTCTTTACGTACACACTTGTAACAAAAGAACGTAAACAATTTCATTGTGTTGACAGTGTCAGTCAAACTATGTCTTCTTCTCTATTATTTGTATTTACTTATCAACCCAACAGACAACCCCCACATTAAAGAGGAAGAGGAGGAAGTGTGGATTACTCAGGTGGGGGATGATCTCACCAAGTTTCCACTGACTGTTGTCTCTGTGAAGACCGAAGACCATGAAGACAAACCACCTGAGTCCTCACAGCGTCATCACAGTCCAAGTAAGCGCAACATCCACATATCATTTTATTCTCGGGGCATTCAGTCCATCACAACTGAACTGTTCAGTTTGGCATCTCATCAGTTCATGCTCATAGACTTCAAGTCTTAAAATCTAATGATCAACTCTAAGGTCTCAGGCAGCAGCCTAAGCAGGGAAGGCCAGACTGTCCTCTCCCCAGCCTCTTGGTCCAGCTCCTCCCGGGCGATCCCAGGCCAGCCGGGAGACATAGTCTTCCCAACGTGTCCTGGGTCTTCCCCGTGGCTTCGGGTGGCATCCTGACCAGATGCCCGAACCACCTCATCTGGCTCCTCTCCATGTGGAGGAGCAGCGGCTTTACTTTGAGTTCCTCCCGGATGGCAGAGCTTCTCACCCTATCTCTAAGGGAGAGACCCTCCCCCTGGCCCCTCGTACCCGTGATCTTGTCTTTTCGGTCATAACCCAAAGCTCATGACCACAGGTGAGGATGAGAACGTAGATCGACCGTTAAATTGAGAACTTTGCCTTCCAGGATCTGCTGATGTCTTTGCATGGTCCAAGTTCCTCTGTACAACAGGAGCACTCTGGTGTTCTTAGGAGGTTGCTGCAAAAAATGTTTTGAACTGAACTCGGGGGGGCCGAAGTGGTCATCAAAAACCAAAACATTCAAAACAGACCCAATAGCAAGAAATAGTTAGAATGTTTAAATTAGTATTGCGACACCACCGTCCTGTGTTTTTGTCTGATTAATAATAGTTGTGGTTGAAAAATCCTGAATAAGTATCAGCATTGGTATTACCAATATTGCCCCTATAATTAGGGACCAAAGTCCCTTTGGTACAGAGGACCCTATTGAATTTCTAGCGTTTTATTATTATTATTATTCTTTATTATTATACCCCTGCCGTTTTGACCTGTAATTTGTCCCCCTTAACATGCTTCAAAACTCACCAAATTTGACACACACATCAGGACTGGCAACAATTGCGATCTAATCAAAAAAACAAACCCCAAAACTCAAAATTGCGCCCCCTTGGGAGAAAACACAGACCAAACGGTCTCTATCTCCCAGTAAGAATGTCATAGAAACATGAAACATAAACATCTATGTAGGTCTCACTTAGACCCATATTTCATCCACTGACACCCCCCGGCTAAAATCGACAGGAAATTTGTAATTCCCCCTTCAATACAAAAGTTGGCTAAAAAATGTAGCTTTTTTTCAAACATTATCTCCTTTGCGGCCGTTTGTCATTTCGGCTTCAAATAAACACAGAAGAGAGATTGAACCCTTCTGATTAAAAGTTAATGAAAAAGTTTTAATTACTACCCCAGTTTGGATTTTATGAGCCCGCAAAGAACCTGTGCGCTGGTACTGTTGTGCTACTTCTGTCACAAAATGGCGGCTTCCTGCTCAGACAAAACTGCTTCTAACTCACTGTAGGACTGTTATACACACATGAAACAAAAACCTCAATATAGGTCTCAGTGAGACCTACATTTCATACATTGACCACCCCTAACTAAAATCAACAAGAAGTTTGCTATTCCCACTTCAATACAACAAGTGCATTCCATTCACAATGCATTAGAGTCTCAAAATGGCGGCACCAAAGCGTCCTTATAAAATGCCCAAGCCACTCTACAACTGTTATTACTATGAGACTGATGTATAATACATGTGTATACAACTTTTTCTTTGTGTAATAATCCATCCATCCATCTTCTACCACTTGGGCAGCAGCCAAAGCGGTCCCGTCCATCGCTGCTTGCAGCTTTAATTAATTACTTCTTATTGGATCGATACCCAAATGTGTAGTATCACCAAAACTAATGTAAAGTATCAAACACCAGAAGTGTAGATAGAACATGTTCAAACAGGCAATATTGACAGTAAATGAACAAGTAGATAAATAATAGTTTCGACAAAATATTCCAACTAATAAGTAACTGCATATTTCAGCAATTCCAAAATAAATAATGCAATTCATATTTTAGACCACGTCGCCCATCCCATGTAAAAATTCCTTCCGCCCTGGCTTGGTCTTATTTTCTGTGATTAATGTCGTAAAGAGTGGCGCGTTTGTCCCCCACAGAGATTTCCGGCCATTTCTGTCAGGTTCAAACACCGAACTATCTATTAAACAGGACAAGAAGCAAGGAATCAAACAGAGACAGGATTCAATTCAGCTCATGAGAAGCACAACCTTATCTTGGTTGAGGTACTTGAGGTCCTCCCCTGGTTGTTTATCACGCTGAAAGACAGAAACCGCTGCTGCGAGTCAACTTGCACTGGAAGACAACAAGTTGTGTGCCTTTGCACCAAAAGTAAAGCACAACTTGAGCACAATAGATAATAACCATAGGAACGGCCTTTAAGCATAAGAGTTGTGTGATAACTTAAACATAATTATTCAAACAACTTCACACAGCTATTTGGTTTTCTTTGGTGCATGTAAACATACCGAATGCTTCATGTTATTGAGAAAAGCTGGAAGTTTCTAAAGCATGTGTTTGTCTTTCTCGTGTCCTGCAGACGTCTGGGAGGAACATCTTCTCCCTGAGCAGCAAGAGCGGCGCTTCAGAATGGAGCAGGAGGGTCCACAGCCCTCCCGCATTAAAGAGGAAGATGAGGCGCCACATTCCCTGCGCATTAAAGAGGAAGACGAGAGCCCGCTGACCCCCCACGTTAAAGAAGAAGAGGAGGCCCCGCAGCCCCCTCCCATTAAAGACGAAGAGGAGGAACACAGCATCAGTCAGGAGTTCCCAGTCATTGTTGTCACTCAACTTGCTGAGCATTTTGAAGGACTGGAGGAGGTTGATGTCACCAAGATGCCAGTGACTGGTGTCCCTGTGAAGAGTGAAGATGACGATGAGCATCTTCCTGAGCAGCAGAAGTGGAGCTTCCGGATGGCGACGGAGGTGCCACATCCCTCCCACATTAAAGAGGAAGATGAGGCACCACAGACCCTGCACATTAAAAAGGAAGAGGAGGAACACAGCATCAGTCAGGAGTTCCCAGTGATTGTTGTCACTCAACTTGTTGAGCATTTTGAAGGACTGGAGGAGGTTGATGTCACCAAGATGCCAGTGACTGGTGTCCCTGTGACGAGTGAGGATGACGATGAGCATCTTCCTGAGCAGCAGAAGTGGAGCTTCAGGATGGCGACGGAGGTGCCACATCCCTCCCACATTAAGGAGGAAGATGCGGCGCTACAGACTCTGCACATTAAAAAGGAAGAGGAGGAACACAGCACAGTGACTGGTGTCCCTGTGAAGAGTGAAGATGACGATGAGCATCTTCCTGAGCAGCAGAAGTGGAGCTTCAGGATGGCGGCGGAGGTGCCACATCCCTCCCACATTAAGGAGGAAGATGCGGCGCTACAGACCCTGCACATTAAAAAGGAAGAGGAGGAACAGAGCCCAGTGACTGGTGTCCCTGTGAAGAGTGAAGGTGATGGGGTCAAAAGTGAAAGTGAGGGGAAGAGAGAGGCGGGTGATGAAGACTCTAAAGATGACAAAGCACGCTTCAAATGTTCTCACTGCGACAAAACCTTTAGGTTCCGTTGCGTTCTAACAACGCACGTGCGAAAACACACCGGAGAAAGACCATTCGTGTGCTCAGTTTGCAGCGGGAGATTCTCTACCAAGTCCAGTTTGGAAACGCACAAAACGGTACACACCGGGGAAAAACCTTTCATCTGTTCAGTCTGCTCTAAGGGTTTCAGACTGAGACAGGACTGGAAAACACACATGAAGATACACACCCGGGAGAAAGTGTGGAGTTGCGGTGCGTGCAGTGAAAGATTCTTTTCCAAGTTCCAGCGGAAGAGACACAAGTGTGCTGGTAAGAACATCCTCAGTAGGGCGGGCAACGTGGCTCCGATATTACCGCGGCCGTGCCAGCCGACCCAGGGTTGCTGCTCCGTAACAGGCTCTGGTGTCCCTGTTCCCAGTGTCCCGACTTTGTACGCAACCGCTGGGCCTCTGATGCTCTCGGTGTCGGGGGTCAACTCTTACTCTTGCCGGTGAAACAAAAAGCTCCAGTCCACGAGGAGGACCTGATGTTTTTAATTTGCTCAACAGCATCAGCAAGTAACATTTGTTCAGGACTTTTTCTGTGACATTCTAACTCCAAATAACACGCATGACGTCTTCTCTGCTGGCCTAACATCACCAGAATCTTTCGTCATAATTAAAGATACAAGTCTTGTTTTATTGACGTTCCCTAAATATCGAAAAGTATTCATATTCTCTTCATGTCACGTTATGTTCCTTTCAGTGCTGTTCTTATTAGGTTAGAGTTTTTATCCAATCAGAATTCAGCTAGCTTCTGTTGCCATGCTCTATGAAATCTGCCCCAGGCCTTCAGAATCGACAATGTCTGTGCACTGTCGGTGAACGGACACAAATATTATTTCGCTTTGCATAATACAGCTTTAACTTGCACTTACAGATGTAGCGACCAACTGTATTTAGTGACAGTGGTTTGCTGAAGTGTCCCTGAGCCCATGTGGTGATATCCTTTAGAGATTGATGTGGGTTTTTGATACGGTGCCATCTGAGGGATCATTCAATGTTGGTTTCCGGCCACGCCGCTTACGTGGAGTGATTTCTCCAGATTCTCTGGACCTTTTGATGATATTATGGACTGTTGCGTTTTGACCGGATGTACCTCAGAGGGAATTTAAGCTGCTGGTCACCCCCAAAGTTCTTTTGATGACACATAAGCTGATTTTAAATGAATCCCAGACAGACATTTTATACCAAAGCTTTGGAGAGACCAATCTATCAACAACACATTCCAGAAATCGCCCAAGTTGATCTGGAAACATTACGGAAGCGCTGTCTTCTTCAATATCTCCCCCGCCTTCACCTACCGCAGGGGTAGATAACCTATGGCTCTAGAGCCAGATGTGGCTCTTTTGATGACTGCATCTGGCTCTCAGATAAATCTTAGCTGACATTGCTTAACACGATAATTATGAATAATTCCGCTGGAATTCACAGTGCTAAAAATAACGTTCAAAATATAAAACATTCTCATGCATTTAAATCCATCCATCCGTTTCCAACCGCACCTGTTCAAGAAGTTGCATTAATGGTAAGAAGTATTTTATGTCATGATTGTCGTTCTCCCAGGAAGGCAGACGGACTACTAGGGACATGGCATTTAGGTAAAAACATGACTTAATTTAAACTAAAAAAAGATACAAACAAAAATCGCTCACAGCGGAGGCCTAACTTGGGCTAAGGAACAAAGCTAACGCATAAACAGACTATGAAAATAAATCAAACAAAACTTACTTGGCATGGCATGAAGCACGAAACTATGGCAAGGCATGAAACTAGTCAGCACAGGGCGACTGACTGGCAAAGACAAGCTTAAATACTGCCTCTGATTAGTGCTCGGGAAGCAGGTGAGCGGGCATTTTGTCCACCAGAGACAGGTGGACAACATGAGTAACACAAGGGAGTGGAAAAAAACAGGAACTTAAAGAGTCCAAAGGACAAACAGCACATGGCCAAACAAAAACATGATCAACAGACATGACATTTTATTTATTATTGGTTAGCTTCAGAATAATAATGTTATTAAAAAGAATAAGAGACTTATTATACTCCAAAAATGTTGGTCTTACTTAAAAATGCACACATTTAGTTGTATTCAGTGTTAAAAAATATGATATGGCTCTCACGGAAATACATTTTGGCTTTCATGGCTCTCTCAGCCAAAAAGGTTCCCGACCCCTGCTCTACCGGAACGAATACACTTACCTGTTGTCCTGCTTATCCTGGGACAGGAAGTTATGGCTACTCCTTACATTCCTAACGCTTCAAGGTTTAACACACGCAAGAACCTTAGCGGACAACCAAGAAGAGACCAAATGGAAAAACACTAGCTGTTTTCAAATGTGACAATGGAGAAAAGAAATAACTCTTGAATATGAATATTTGTAGATATCTATCTGCGACAGGACCGTAGACGTTGAAATCCCTAAAATTCTTGCAATTGCACTTTGGGAAACGTTGTTCTTAAAGAGGAGCATTATAACAATTTCAAAAGGGTTAAAAACAATAAAAATCAGTTCCCTGTGGGTTATTTTATTTTTTGAAGTTTTTTACAAAATTTTACCCGTCCCGGAATATCCGTAAAAAAAAAGCTTTAAAGTGCCTTTTTTTCGCTCTCTCGAAACCACTATCCATTTCCCTGTGACGTCATACAGTGCTGCCAAAACAAACAAACAATGGCGGTTACCACAGCAAGATATAGCGACATTAGCTCGGATTCGGACTCAGATTTCGGCGGCTTAAGCGATTCAACAGATTACGCATGTATTGAAACGGATGGTTGGGGTATGGAGGCAGATAGCAAAAGCGAAATTGAAGAAGAAACTGAAGCTATTGAGCGAATAGCTATTGATGCTATTCGGCCATGTCTGCGTTAGCATCGCCGGTAAAATGTGCAGACCAACGATCGGAAGTTTCGCATATTATGACACTGGATCAACTTCAATCTGTCGATTGGTAAGTGTTTGTTTGGCATTAAATGTGGGTGGAAGGAAACGCTGGATGTAAATATAGTTTCAAATGTACATACAGCTAGCCTAAATAGCATGTTAGCATCGATTAGCTGGCAGTGATGCCGCGACCAAATATGTCTGATTAGCACATAAGTCAACAACATCAACAAAACTCACCTTTGTGATTTTAGTTGACTTGATGGTTGCAAATGCATCTGCAGGTTATCCATACATCTCTGTGCCATGTCTGTCTTAGCATCGCCGGTCAAATGTGCAGACCAACAATCGGAAGTTTCGCATCTTGTGACACTGGATCAACTTAAATCTGTCGATTGGTAAGTGTTTGTTTGGCATCAAATGTGGGTGGAGGGGAACGCTGAATGTAAATATTGTTTCAAATGTACATACAGGTAGCCTAAATAGCATGTTAGCATCGATTAGCTGGCAGTGATGCCGCGACCAAATATGTCTGATTAGCACATAAGTCAACAACATCAACAAAACTCACCTTTGTGATTTTAGTTGACTTGATGGTTGCAAATGCATCTGCAGGTTATCCATACATCTCTGTGCCATGTCTGTCTTAGCATCGCCGGTCAAATGTGCAGACCAACAATCGGAAGTTTCGCATCTTGTGACACTGGATCAACTTAAATCTGTCGATTGGTAAGTGTTTGTTTGGCATCAAATGTGGGTGGAGGGAACGCTGAATGTAAATATTGTTTCAAATGTACATACAGGTAGCCTAAATAGCATGTTAGCATCGATTAGCTGGCAGTGATGCCGCGACCAAATATGTCTGATTAGCACATAAGTCAACAACATCAACAAAACTCACCTTTGTGATTTTAGTTGACTTAATGGTTGCAAATGCATCTGCAGGTTATCCATACATCTCTGTGCCTTGTCTGTCTTAGCATCGCCGGTCAAATGTGCAGACCAACAATCGGAAGTTTCGCATCTTGTGACACTGGATCAACTTAAATCTGTCGATTGGTAAGTGTTTGTTTGGCATCAAATGTGGGTGGAGGGGAACGCTGAATGTAAATATTGTTTCAAATGTACATACAGGTAGCCTAAATAGCATGTTAGCATCGATTAGCTGGCAGTGATGCCGCGACCAAATATGTCTGATTAGCACATAAGTCAACAACATCAACAAAACTCACCTTTGTGATTTTAGTTGACTTGATGGTTGCAAATGCATCTGCA